>NW_027225574.1:5500000-5850987 GCF_038994185.2 Dermacentor albipictus | reverse complement strand
CCTCGCGCTTACCGAAAGAAACAAAAGCAAAATTCACTATGTTGTTCGAGAACATAAAGCATTATTATTACCAAGATTTGAATTATGCAAAATGGATGTTGGTTACCCTCCCTGAATGTTAACATGTCTTAAAATAGAATTATCGGTCGACGGAATTATATCTAAGAGAGACTTGTTCATGGTAGCCGCACAGCAAGTGGCACTCTTCCAAATTTACTCATTATATCCCCAGTACATCCATGTGTATACAGATGGTTCGTGTCATGAAAATTCCTCGACTTCAGCATTCGTCATTCCACGTTTAGAGCTAGTGCAAAAATTTAAATTATCTCGAGAGACATCTTCCACCATGGCAGAACTATTTGCAATCCTGTGTGCTTTGCGTTTCTTAACATCAGAAAAGCACTCGCAAAAATGGGTTATCTTTTGTGAACCGCAGGCCGCTCTCACATTACTACAGAGCAATAAGAAAAATTCTTTGAACACTTTGCTATTGTATGAGACGCTCAAAGAACATACAAAAGCAAGCACAATGAACCACGTAATTGCAATTCAGTGGATACCTGGGCACTGCAATATTCCTTGTAATACTGCAGCGGACGCAGCTGCGAATCGGGAGCACATAATGCAGAGATAACCAATCTTACCCTATTGCGTAGTGAAGTCCGTCTGATCCTGAGACAGATTTCCTGTTGTCTCAGCAAAACTACGTGGTTTGATCAGCAATCTAAGAACTCGGTGTTATGCTTTATAGACCCATGTATATACCTATCAATGCCGGAAAATCTAAGAGACAACAGAAAATTTCAAACATTGGTACACCACCTGCGTCTTGGTACTGCATTCACGAGACCCTTCTTGTGCAGGGTACGTGTCTCTAGTACGTGTCTCTAGTCTCTAGTCTTCTTGTACGTGTCTCTAGTCCGTAGGGTTCTTGTGGCAATCCAGACGACGTGCATCATTTCCTCCTCGAGTGCACGAAATACGATCCACAAAAAAGAGTACAGCAAGCAAATTTGTTGCTGTTAGACAAAAGACCATTCACCCTAAAAAAGATGCTTGGCCCATGGCCAACTGCGAGCCTTCAGAAAAGAGCACTTCTTGTTTTGAAAATGTTTTTAGAGAACACCAACATTTTCTGAATATATTAGGTTTCACATGATCCTAATACGCTAAATGAATAACATAAATGTTGTTCTGGGTTTAAAATTGATATATGTGGTGATCGCAATTTTTACGCAATATGTATAATTCTGTTCTGTACTTGCAGTGTATTACATATGCTCTGCGTTTTGGCTGTTCAAAATATCTGACTTTATATATGCGTATGTGTACTGAACTCATGCACAAAACTTTGCGATTCATGTACTGTTGGACTGTGTATTTTTTATTCATCTGGTGTACTACTGTGTGTCATATTTTGTGTCACTATTCTCCCTTTTTACACAAATTTGTTTCCTTTGCTAAGTGACAAGGCGTAGCCAGTGCCGCCATAAAGGCGCCAACGTCTCCTAATATTCATTTAAAAGAACACACACACGCCTTACACGCTACGTCTATATACGTCTGATGCTGGAACGGTCATATCAGAACTAAACATGCCGAATTGGTGTCTAATAATAGATGCCAGAATATACCTAATTATCATGACGAACAGATTGGCATCGAGTACGTTACGGAGAACGAGATTAGGGAACTTTGTGTATAACATTATTTTATCGTGTAATTAGATGGTTTACTGGCAGGCGTACCACGGAGCAAGCCACCTGTTTAACTGTCTCGAAGAGGAAATGACGAAGCAGTAAAGAAAAAAAACAGGTTGATTCTAAATGTTAAAAAAAGTAGAAATAATAAAATGTCTTTTGTCTCTAACTTAGGCTCTGAACAGCTGACCAAAGTCAGGCCATATAAATATCTTGGAATCACAATAACCAGTGATCTCCACAGGAATAGCCACATTTCTAACGTATGAACTCGTCTTTCAGGAAACTTTGGTTTGTCTCCTCAGGCACAAACTAAAGCACGCTCCCTCTGGTACTAGATTACTGGCTTACACTTCACTCATCCGACCGAAACTAGAATATGCATGCATTGTGTGGGATCCCTATAAGAAAATTAACATTAACGCTTTAGAGATGGCCCAACGTAAAGCTGTCAGGTTTATTTTTTCTAAATGCAGACTGAGTGACTCTCCTACTAGCCTAATGAATCAACATAATATTCAAACGCTACAGCTACGTAGGAAAATACAACGACTGTAATTTATTTTCTTGCTTAAATACAACTGTTTGTCCCTCCACCCACAGGCTTATGTTAAAGCACTGACAGCGCGCCGAAAACGACATCGTCATGCAGAATATTTAACACCCTATAACACCCAAACTAACCTCTTTAAATTTTCCTTGTTCCCGCGCACTGTAACATACTGGAACAGCCTGCCATTATCATTATTGATAAGCACCGATTCTATTGAACGCATGTGTCTTTAATGTTAATGGTATTGCTGTGTCGGCAAGCGTGTTCTATGTTGTCAAGTTGTATTCCTTCAGTGTACCCTCCATTAATCTTATTTAGTCGTCGCTTTCATTTTTTTCTGATCATTACACATGTTGCATTGTTTTTATATATATTTTTTTTATTGTACGCGTATATATACGTGTATACGTAAATATTTATATATTCTGCCCATCCGCAGCTGTAGCCCCCATTTGGGCCTGCAGTACTGAATAAATAAATAAATTAATAAATAAATAATGCCAAATAGCTCGAAGCGAGATCCGTTTGTGTGAGAAATCGATGCTGTATTATAAAAATTGCCAGGCAGTAACATTCGTGCATAGTGTCGAGAAAACAGCAAAAAAAATATAAATAAATAAATAAATAAATAATACGTAGATGTTATTCTTTGGTTCATCTTACGTGACGACAAAATCATCGTTCATGCGAATACGATCATATCAACGTCATCACGCAAGCCACAATATATTTTGTCTGCATAAACAACTAATAACTGCGTCTGTACACAAAATGCTTATCAAGTTCCGAGGATATAACTGTCATAATCCGTCAAAGGGATTTTTGTTGCACCAGCAAGCGGCACTTTTCAGTTACATTTGACTCTTCATTGCTGACGGCTTGTGTGTAAAGTAACAGAAGTCACTTATGTGCCCAATGTTCCAGTGTTTTACAAAGCCGTAAAACACTACGGCTTTGTAAACGTTTGATTGCTTTAATTTTCTTTCTCTTCATCTAATAACACATTGCGGCGTTCGGTTCATTTATTTTCAATGAACAATGAAACACAATGACACACGCAAAAAAAAACAATGAAACTTACAACGACATCACTAAATATTACTACTTGGGGCGTAGGCAATTCCCACTGCCACACGTAAAACTGAACAGGGCTCAGGCAGTAATGCTACGTTTACTGCAAACCGGGACGTACCCCACTCCGTATTTCATAAATAAAATTCACCCTGAAAGAGAAATTAGAAAAGAATGTAACGTGTGCGATGGCATCGTTGACATCAGACACATGTTGGCGGGCTGTCCGGCCACTCTCGCCGACCCCGAAGAAAAATGGCTTTACTGGCACACGATGATAACAAGCTCTTCTTATCAAGATCAACTACGGGCTGTCCAGAGGGTCTACGATGGCGCCATAAGGCTCGGCCTGGCGGTGCCGACGTGGACGCGGCCCGCCTCGGTCTGAAAAGACCGGGCTTCAGGACACTAATAAAGTTTTGTGAATGAATGAATGAATGAATGAAACACAGCTTATCTGATCTTTCACTATAACATTCGATGCCTTTCCACGGGATAAAGTTACTTCTGTGATCGGTTTTATGAAGGAGTTTTTCCTTTCTTTCTTTTATTCTTTCTTTCCTTTCTTTCTTTCTTTCTTACAACAGTAATGCAGCCACGCTGCCCTTTGTTGTCGTGCACGTACGATTGATCATGTTCCGAATGGCTTGCTGATATGTATGCTCGAAAACTCATATTAAGCTGTAAATGCCTTGCAGAATATCACATATTCAATTAAACGAAAACGACAGTTTCCATCTAGAAGTAACATCCCCATAAACGCCCGAAATCCCTTTCCATAAGTCAGGAGCCGGAAAGCAACAAGGCTATCCGGCTTCTCCTGCATTCCCGCCCACTAACGAAGAGATCAATCGCCTCAAGGCACTGCTGTTTCTTGTGGAGCCACTGGCGCCATCTATCGTGAATATATTTAGTTTAGAAGAACTTGTTGTGCGAGTTGGTAGATATTGGAGAACATTGTTTAACTGCACGAACAAACGGACCACAAAGACAGCATGGGACATGGACGGTCCATGTCCATGTCCCATGCTGTCTTTGTGGTCCGTTTGTTCACGCAGTTAAACAATGTTCGCTATGGTGAATAGATGCAAAACTAGGGTACTTACATGGCGTAGTCGGACAGAGCTTGAAATGGTGATTTATTGTTCAAAACTGAACGCTTTAATATAAGAACGTCTGGCTGGGCCCGCTTTCATAGAAATTACTTTTCGTAAACATCATTCTCAATTGGCCATTACAGAAGCAATCGCGTGATTTTCACTCGAGTTGTTATCAAGTGACGCGGCCTTCCGAGTATTGACCAGAGGAGAATCGCTCTTATGTAAGACGGATACTGAGACTGCAGACACAAGACCCCCATTCACAGCACTACTCTCTTAGCAGGGTCACACGCTGCACTTTCGACTGCGATCGAGCCAGATCGGGATCGATCGTGGTCAAGAGTGCGCCGTGTCACACCCATATGCCCGTATTACGTAAGATTGTCTCGTGAAGAGCTGCCACTCGGACGCCTGTGGAGTGATAGCAATCTGGGATAAAGAAAACACAGCGGCAGCGGTAATGATCAATTCCAGGCAGCACTTGTGAAAATAAGTTTGGCCGGCCCTGTGTCCCGGCTGGCAACTTCTGCGAACAATTCTAGCGTAATAAGGTCTTTGTTAATATGCCTAGTTTTGATGCGATTAGCATTCTTCGGCTATCTATCTATCTATCTATCTATCTATCTATCTATCTATCTATCTATCTATCTATCTATCTATCTATCTATCTATCTATCTATCTATGTCTAACCGTTTTCTCACAAACCTGGGCCACTTGGTAATCCATGGTCGAATGGGCAGCACATCGGGCTGCAGTGCTTAGGAAACAAGGTTCGAAGCCAACCGTCAGGCCAACTTGGGTAACTGGGTATGCGGCACTGTGTACCCATCTGCCGCTATTCAATGCACCTCTTTGAAGCCGACATGGGTCACTGGGGATGCGGCGTTTGGTATGTACAGCTGTTGGGAATGGTCCACTCAGTCTGTGCTTCAATGAATCTCTTTGATACCAGCTTGGGCCACTGCGTGTGTGCCACTGGAAGTGCACCCCTCTACAATGGCAAACAAGATACTTAACGGTTCTTCGATGCTCAGCGGAATCAAACCCACGCCAAGCGCGGACTTATTGCAGTGTGTGCAGTGGGAATCCCGGGAGAGGGGCTCCGGTTCATTTCGCGATGGGCATTTTGAACATCGGAATTCAACGGGCACCACCAGTGCGCACTGGAGCGTTCGAAAATGACCAGCCGAATGTACCATTACAAGGGCGGCATAGAACGCACCTTACGGTGTTCCTTCAAGCAGAGTAGCACAACGATTTACCATGTTGCGCCACAATTGCGCTGGTTAAGTGCCGCTTTTTAATGAACCTCTTTCACGCCGTCGTTTTAGCTAGCTGCCCCATGAATGCATTGGGTATGTGCCGCTCTTCAACGAAGCTCCGCCAACATGGCTCATTATGGGTATGCAGCGGCCAGCGAGGGAGCAATTCTCCGCGTTCACACGCACCAGTACGCCAAACATTTCGGATGCCAAGCGCAGGCTTCGCGGTAGGGCGCTGCTGGATCTCGCAGACTAGGGAAGCACAAGAGAGTAGTCCCACTGCAGTACAAGCCTCATAGATAACAAGTTTCGACGGTGCATAATGATATCTCGCTATATTAGTTCACTGATAAACGACGGTGCAATATGATGTGACGCTGTATAGATTCAATGTTAAACGACGGTGCAATAAGATGTGACCCTGTATTGATTACTGTATTGATTACTGATTGTATTGATCACTGTATTGATTCATTGCTAAGCGACAGTGCAAAATGATGTTTCCCTATATTAATTCACTGATAAACGACGGTTCAATATGATTTGTCGCTATATTGATTAATTGCTAAGTGACGGTGCAATATGATGAGTCTCTGTAATGATTCAATACTAATGGCGGTTCAATATGATGTGTCGCCAGTGGCGTAGCAACAGGGGGGGCCGGGGGGCCGTGGGCCCCGGGTGCACGGGGCCAGTAGGGGGGGGGGGGGGCTGTCATATACGTCTGAAGACACCCGAAAATTGTCGATATCCTCGCCTTCCTCGACTACACCAGGGGGGGGGGGGTGACAGAAGAGCTAAGGGCCCCGGGTGCCGGACGACCTAGCTACGCCACTGTGTGTCGCTATATTAATTAACTGATAAACGACGGTGCAATATGATGTGACGCTCTATTGATTCAGTGCTTAACGATGGTTCAATATGATGTGTCACTATATTAATTCACTGATAAATGACGGTGCAATATGATATGACGCTGTATTTATTCAATGCTAAACGACGGTGTAATATGATGTGTTTCTGTAATTATTCAATGCTAAACGATGGTTCAAGAGGATGTGTCGCTGCACTGATTTAAGGCTAAACGACGGTGCAATAAGATATATTGCTATATGAATTCACTGATACACGACGGTGCAATATGATCTGACGCTGTATTGTTTCAATGCTAAACGACGGTGCAATATGATGTGTCTCTGTAATGATTCAATGCTAAACGACGGTTCAATATGATGTATCGCTTTATTAATTCACTGATAAATGTCGGTGCAACATGGTGTGATGCTACATTCATTGCATTCTAAATGACGGTGCAATATGATGAGTCTCTGTAATGATTCAATACAAAACGACGGTTCAATATGGTGTCACGCTATATTAATTCACTGATAAACGACGGTGCAAACTTATGTGTCGCTATATTAGTTCAATGCTGAACGACGGTTCAATATGATGTGTCGCTAATTGATTCACTGATAAATGACGGTTACATATGATGTGACGCTGTATTTTTTCAATGGTAAACGACGGTTCAATATGATGTATCGCTTTATTAATGCACTGATAAACGACGGTGCAATATGATGTGACGCTATATTGATTCACTGGTAAATGACAGTGCAATATGATCTGACGCTGTATTGATTCAATGCTAAACGAGGATTCAATATAATGTTTCGCTATATTAATTCACTGATAAACGACGGTGCAAAATGTTGTGTCACTATATTAATTTACTGATAAACGACGGGGCAATATGATGTGAGGCCGTATATATTCAATGCTAAACGACGCTACAATATTATGCGTCTCTGTAATGATTCAATGCTAAACGACGGTTCAATATGATGTGTCGCTATAATAACTCACTAATTAACGATGGCGCAATATAATGTGATGCTGTATTGATTCAATGCTAAACGACGGTTCAATATGATGTGTCACTGTACTGATTCAATGCTAAACGACGGTGCGATATTATGTGTCTTTAATGATTCAATGCTAAACGACGGTGCAATATGATGTGTAGCTGTATTCATGCAATGCTAAACGACGGTGCAATATTATGTGTCGCTATAATAACTCACTGATTAACGACGGCGCAATATAATATGACACTGTATTGATTCAATGCTGACAAAACACACGTCATGACGGTGGAATATGACGTGTCTCTGTAATTATTCAATGCTAAACGACGGTTAAATATGATGTGTCGTTATATTGATTTAATGGTAAACGACGGTGCAATATGATCTGTCGCTGTATTGATTCAATGGTGCAATCTGATGTGTCGCTATATTCATTCAATGCTAAACGCACTACCCTCGACAGTCATCGTGAGATGTATTCAGCCGAATCTTTCTAACAGTGAGAGAATGGCAGTGCGATTTGTCCCCTCGCACCTCGGATACACTTGGGAAAGCTAGCATTCATACACACACATGCTCCAGCGCTGTTTTAAGGAGATGACGTCTCCAAAAGTTCTGCCACTCTTTGCCCACAAATTTGAAATGCAGCCAATTTGTTCCTTTATTCGGATATATAGAAGGCGCTTCGTATGGCTACTTATTGTGTCAGGTGCCAATAATGTCAAGTGATTCATCAAATTTTTTTCGTTTAGTTATATTGTAATGCGCGCAGGTAACCTGCATACGCCTTTGAATATGTTGTCTTTTTATACTGTTTCAACAGATGAAATTTATTTCTTTACATTTACATGTTGCACGAAACACTAAAATCAACAATTTCTGCAGCATCGTGGCACGCTCTTGCTAGCATCGCCTTCCATAAAAACGCGCAACCCATTTAATCTTTGTTGTTTGTCTCGTAATTGTACGTAAAAAAATACTGCCCTAGAACCGACCTCGGTTTGATATCTTCGAAGGCGATATCTTTCTAAGCGTCCCTCATCATATCATCTTACTGCAATATTCCAAGTGTTCCCTAATAATTATTGTTATATTAGCTTTTTTAACTATACGATAAAGTGTCGAGTGCAGAGAGTGCAGCTGCTGTATTTTTTACTATATTCTAGGGGGTGCGTGCAAAGCTTATTCAAGAAATGCCATTAGTGGCACAGGACCAACGATCGCGGGTACCGTGGCTTATCTGGGTAATGGTCTAGGTGGCCTCATAGCGGACCGCCATTTCATGTCTCAAAGGTTTTAAATTTAGGTGAAAATTAGACCTGAATGCGGGCAGCGTCATGCATCGCCCCTTTCATTACAAGACGTCAACCTGAGACAGGTCCAAGGCTTGCGTATGTCACGTTAGCCAACCCTTGCTTTAACAAAAAATGACAGAAAGAAACTTGTACCATATATAATTATGACACATACGGTTCTCGCTCATCAGTTGTCTTCTCCAACTAGGTCAATTTTGTGTACGAATTACCCAATTTATTAGATAAGCGCAATTAGGTAAGTTTTCGATATTTGGATTATGTTCATCACTTTCAGTGGAAGCGCTGTTATTGCGTCCTACAACATGGCATGCAGTCGTTTTCACCATTCGGTGCCCTGCACCATTATTTTTTCCGCCCTTCACTCGTAGCGCGAGAAATACGTATAGTGCCACGTGATTAGGCGCCCGCGCGTCGCCAACACCAGCCAACACGAACACCGATAGCCTGGCACTTCCACGCGGTGTGTGTGTGTGTGGGGGGGGGGGGGCGTGTAATCTGGCGCACACTGATGCTGGAACATGTCAGAACATGTCACTACGCTTACTGGACTTCAGGAACATGATCTCACGCTACATAGCTAGATTGCTATTCGCATTACCATCAACAGCCATCGTGAGATGAGTTCTGCCGTAAATTTTAGTGTGAAAGTCCATCATCATGATGAAATATAGTACCAAAAATGGGCGAAAGCGCAAAGAGTAAAAACACGTCAAAAATGCTCAGATTCACGTGAAATTTCTCTCAGGGAGATTCTTCTGGGCGAAGTAAATTAATTGCTTTGAACAGAAAATTTAGTACATTTTGGTCTGGGTGGGAATTGAACACAGGCCTCTGGGACGCGAGCATGCTTCCCCGACCCAACGGCGGCTCCAAGGTTCTAGCTGACTAAAGGTGTTCCTAGTCAAAACCATCTATAGTCGGATACAACTTTAGAAAAAAGAGGGCGTTTATTCCTCCGACGCGGATGCACACGAGCATCCACCAATGGGCGCGCACTCTGGACTGGCGTCATGAGCCGGACTGCCGGTGACCCCGCCTACGAAGAAGATGGCCGCCCGCGCTTCGAACAGGGCCAAGTCGCGTCAGCTGTGTGCTTCAGCGATAAATGCATTGTTTTATTTAAGTACCTGTTGAATAACAACTGATTCATTTTAAGCTTGGAAAACGAGTAGTAGATACGCCATGTACATGCGAACAAGCGCAAAAGCCATGCAGAGCTGCTACTTCTACTTTTGTCACTTGCAATGAAGCTAAAGAGCAGACGACGGGCAGCATTGTAGAAGGCATGGGGTTATTTTTCTGTCGCTATCCGGCATGTGCTGTAGCACATGAGAGCTCTACTGAACCAGTCATCAAAATACAAAAGTCTTTATTTATACCGAGAATTGCGTGTTTCAGGAGCAGGAGTTCTCGAGCGGGATCATTTTAGTCGCGGAGGCAATCGGCGATCACGCTTCGGTCATCTGGGCGGTGCCTCCCCTTTTTTCTGAAGTTGTATCCGACTATAGAGTTGGTGAAGGTCTGTTCACTCCCCCCGTGACGTTTTAAGTCCTTCCCCGACGTGCCGATGGAGAGACAATATCGCTCGCGGTTTCGGATGAGCAGAAACTTTCCTGGCAGTTTGTCAATGAGGATTGTTTTTGTTTCTTCATGTTTTGTACAATCGCTTTCTTTACAAACCAACAAAAAGGGGGTCACTCACGGCAACTATATGCGAGCTGTGATTTTGGCCTGTGAGCATGACACACTGGCACTTTTATTAGAAGTAAGGTATCGTTTACCAACGTTTATTGGTAAACACTTGTACTCTAGAGTAGCGATATTATTTAGGCGAAAATAAAATACACGGCCTTGAATGTGCTCGACGGGACATAGTCATAATTTCTTACAGCCGAAACGAAGACAAGAGAGTATGAAAATAACAAAATGCCTTTTTTTATTGATATGGAAATGTTTGTTTTTTAGACGTTTTGTTCAGTTCATTCAATACAGTGCACTACTAGTTAGTTTTCTCAACAAGTACAGAGTTTCAAGGTGACTAAAAAAGACACACAAGTCATGCAACAGGGCGTGAGTTATAAACTTGAGCTTCACAGACATGTATTTCGTTATTAACCCCTGTATAAAATGTGTGCGTGCGTGCTTGAGTGCGTGCGTGCTTGTGTACGTGCGTGCTTGTGTGCGTGTGTGCGTATGTGCGTGCGTGCGCGCGCGTGTGTGTGTGTGTGTGTGTGTGTGTGTGTGTGTGTGTAGATAGATAGATAGATAGATAGACAGATAGATAGACAGACAGACAGACAGACAGACAGACAGACAGACAGACAGACAGACAGACAGACAGACAGACAGACAGACAGATAGACAGACAGACAGACAGACAGACAGACAGACAGACAGACAGACAGACAGACAGATAGATAGATAGATAGATAGATAGATAGATAGATAGATAGATAGATAGATAGATAGATAGATAGATAGATAGATAGATAGATAGATAGACAGATAGATAGATAGATAGATAGATAGATAGATAGATAGATAGATAGATAGATAGATAGATAGATAGATAGATAGATAGATAGATAGATAGATAGATAGATAGATAGATAGATAAAAGACAAGTTGACACCTTGTTCCTGCATCGTGTGAGCTTCGCGACGCGTTTGCTGCCACGTTGTGTCTTCTCTCCGTTTATTAAATGTCTGTTCTTGGGCATCACTACTCTGCTTATTCTGTCCGACATGAGTCATGTCTAGTTACTGACGTTAGTTGCTTCCGAATAAGTTCAACCTCTTTTTATTACTATTTCACAAAACTTGCTGTGTTTTACCCACATTAAAACGTATTTCTCTGAAAATTAATGCTTGCCTCCGTGTATGTTAAACAGAATGCAAATTGTGTCGCCGGTGGCTCGCACGAGAATTAAAATAGCCTTTTTTACGCAATTCAGCGAATGGCTTTACGGGGTATTCAAGCAGAATATGTGGCAAGGTCCCGCATCACTTGAGACCTCACCAACGAAGCCTAAGCTGCAAAAGGTAAAATTTTAATAACTATCACAAACCTTCTACCCCCGTATATAACAGCGATCGTGAACAATTCGTACTACATGCCACATTACATCATAAGGCACTGTATATGTTACCATTTTGCGAAATTTTGTACGAACGAAATTTATTCTACATATAAATGGGGGGTGAACCCTTTAAATACTGAGTTCATGTGTAAGTAACTGTTTAAAAGAAATGTCGCGGAATTGAGAACCCACTCACAATTGTATAATATTTGACACTCGATATAGTACAGCGCACTATCCAGTCACACAGGGGAAGTACCCGTAAACCAGTGATTGCTCGTATGCGAGAAAACCGTCTGACTGAGCTTTCCATCATTTCGACATTTTCGAAATTGATTCCATTGCTACCACCTTTGATATGCGCCAAATACGCGAGCCAATGTCATACCGCGATACGCATGAGCAACCGACTCCTGACACTGAGCTGTGGTGGCTTCAGAATAAAGTAGTAATGGTTCCAACACTTTCTAACTGGGGTCAGAACATGATCCAACACGTTGTAATTGGCAGGCAGCAACAAAACCACCGTTCACATTGCGGCTGCTGTGAAAAGTTATTGTTCTCTTTTGCGTTTTTTCTTTTTTTTTTTACTTGACAAGTTCATTCTCCTTGATGGCGGTTTCGACTCACACATTCCTCCAGAAAACGGAACTGAAAAGGAAATACTATAACCGCTCGCTTACGAAACGAATAAAATTGTGCAGAATGTGCGCCAAGCAACCCAAGAGGACAATGCCATTGGATGTCTACTGACGCGGCCTTCGTAATGTGACGAATTATAAATGTAGCACGTAGCAAGCTTTCCGTGAGTTGGTGAACACGAAAATATATAGCGGTTGAGTTCCGCGTGGTCTTGTCCACACAGCACACAGAAATCGATAGCTAGTTTATCAGCTTACCGCTTTATTTTTGCTTTTCACCGTGACTTATGATAGCTGGGAGCCATGCACGTGGCCTTTTATCTTTTTTTCTCCCCGAGCAGTCAAAATAAGGTCACTACGAGACAGGAGGCACTACAAGTAACGGGCCACTTCCGAATCTTTTGTAGCGCGCTTGCGGCTGGGGCCTGTACCATGCCCGCGAAGTGCAAACAGGAGCTCGGCCTTTCCTGGGACCGCATCGTATTCCCAAATTGCACGCCCCCGTCGAGGCGCCCGGTACGCCCATACATCAGGACGCCTCCCCGGGGCGAAACTAAGTCGTCGTGAAGTAGCACGATACCCTTTTCCGAGCAGGAAAGGCATGCAGGCCGTTAGAGTAGCCGGAGCAGAGGGCTCACGCCGGAAGCACGTAAGGCTCCATTAGGCCGAAGAAGTGGGTTGCGCCGGACCCTTTATTCGAGAGACCGGAAGAAGGTGACTTCGGAAAGCCGTCACTGTAGACAGCTTCGGTTGGACGGGCACGTATGACCGTCGGTAAGTTATCCGCGAGCCATGGCATCGGCGACAACTCGCAAGGATGGCTTCACCAAAATGTGTGAGAAAAGTTGTTACACTGACCTACTGTTCTAGACAGAAAGTTTTCAAAGGTGGCTGTACTCAGATCACATCGCTCTCGAAACTTCTACGCCAACGACGAAGTATGCAACATGGGGCCCTATAACGTAAAACTATTCTAGTATGTTTCTATTCCAATTTCCTGACGTCAAACTTGCGTAACCACCGACGCAAGCGCCAGGCGGTCCCCCGCAGGGTGGTCTGAACAGACCAATCAAACGCTCTCCTCGTTCATAGGAGGTCACTTTAATTTGCTCAAAAAACGAGTAACATTGCCTACACTTAACGGCTTGTCGTATTTAATTGGCTGAGAAGAGGCGAGGAGAACGCCCAAGTGGAGAGGGGTTCACTGAGGCAGAGCCAGTGCACTGAAAATCGATAACCGGATGAAGAGGGTGGTGCCGGCGTCTGCGATTGGTCGGCTTTCCCTCGCTTAGCTTGTGGTGGTTGGTCAAAAATCGCGGCGGCATGCAACGGAAGCTTAAGAATGACACTAAACCTGACCCTCAGCAAAGAAGAGGGGGCAGAATGAGGTAGTAAACGTGCCGAAAGTGTTTGAAAGTGCCACATGACCACGCAAGAAGTTTTATTACACGCAAATACACCCATGCTCTCCGGCAGGTGCGAGTAGCCAGCGTCTCAGCGATCGGCGGCAGCCATCTTTTATTCCTTTCAGAACGGGGCAGCCTGCGGCTATTCCGAAAAAAATTCCGTTTTGTTCGGCATATTAATGCATCTTTATCGCGTACACGTCACTTTGACGCGGTGAGTTTGTGCGGTTTTGTGACGTCGCGTGACAGGCAGGTGAAGTGGATGCAGCCCGAGAACTTTTTACCAATAGCTGAGGGCTAATGGCGAAAAGGGGTCAAGTCAGAAATAACCGTTTTTCTTTTTTCTGTCAAATCATGCATAATCAGTGAGTACACATCATATCACATGGGGAGGTATCGCGGTTTTCGTGGCGTCGCGTGACAGACAGGTGAAGTGGGGGTTGGTCGAAAAACGTTTTTGACGAATCGTGGAGGGCTGATAGCAGAATTGGAATAGAAAGGTTTGGAATAGTTTTACGTTATAGCGCCCACGGTTACGTTACCCGCCATGGTTGCTCAATGGCTATGGTGTTGGGCTGCTGAGCACGAGATCGCGGGATCGAATCCCGGCCACGGCGGCCGCATTTCGATGGCGGCGAAATGCGAAAACACCCGTGCACTTAGATTTAGGTGCATGTTAAGGAACCCCAGGTGGTCGAAATTTCCGGAGTCCTCCGCTACAGCGTGCCTCATAATCAAAGGTGGTTTTGGCACGTAAAACCCCATAATTTAATTTTTAATTTAACATTGTTACGTATCCGAGTAACTAGCCGCAATCGGCTGAAAACAGGCTGAGCTATTGTCATTGGTGTCTCTGACTTCCAGCTATGCCTCGGCATTTAAGGTAGCACAGTAACGGCAGTACACATGCATGTCAAGCCGATGCTATATCTTTACAACCTTTCCAGTGCCAGCGTACACCACTTGTGACAACTAAATGCGACCAAGAATTTAAGAAATGACGGAAAACGACGTGCTTCCACCCCGCCTTCCACCCTTGCGCGCGTGACATTGGGCCGCCAACCTCGGCTCACCCTCGTAAGCTTTTCACTCGCACCCACAACATACGGCGCGCCGTGACAATGCTATCGCAATTGAACTTTATACTGAATATCACGGCGACGACAACGACGACGGCAGCGGAGTAAATGTGCCTGGAGTGTCCATATATAAGATATCGCTATAAAATTTCGGAGAAGCTACTTCGAAAGTGAAACCCCCGTTTCGCTAAGCCTGTACGTATATACGAAATATTCGAGTAACGAATCAAAGACTGGAGTATGTGGCTGTATTCTGCACAAATCACACTATTCAATTCTTGGAATAGTTGTTGAATGCATAAGGAGACGATAAATAGACACACCAAAAAAGTTCATAATCTTTCAAAGCATATTTTAGTTTATTTCGCAGTAAGAGTTTCATTACGAGAGTGGAAAATGAAGGACAACCTTTCGAGGACCGGAACTGCAGCGCCATTACATTAGTGTGACGTCCCGTACGTTCACAAATTATTTTTTGTATTTTGGCCCTTAGTTGTGGCACAGTAGAAGTTCCTGAAACCTGCCAGGTTCATTCTGTGGCTTCTTTATTAAGTGGTCATGACGAGACGTTGCGAAGAAATGGATGCCGTCACGGTGAGTTCATGCAGAAACTTCAAAGCGGTGTGGCCATCCGCTTTTTATCTTCGGGTCTTTTCTGGTTCATTAAGCCTCTGTCACGGTGGGGCATTGCTTCGAATCGGAAACCCACTCAGCAAGACGGGTATTGCCAGCCACTCGGGCAAGCGGCAGAAAATGTGTGTAAGGCAGGATTGGATATTTTTGTTGTTGTTGTTGTTGTTGTTGTTGTTGTTGTTGTTGTTGTTGTTGTTGTTGTTGTTGTTGTTGTCGTCGTCGTCGTTGGCGCTATCTTGACGTCCCGAGAGTTTTGTGCATTCCTGCCTCGCGCGTGCATTGAGAAGGTTGCTAAGACGGGAGGGGTCAACGACCTTGCGAATATACCGAAATATGTGGTGTCTTCTTGCATTACCGTGCCTACTAATTGCTAACCGTGTATGCATTATCAGAGGGTATGGCGCCATATGGCCGGCTGCCGCTGTTTCTTCTGTGTTTGTCAACGAACACTAGAGGTACGCCACGAACTCAAGGGCGTGCGTGTGTGTCTGTGTGGTGCAATGCATGGGCGCGACTTCTAACAGCTAACAGCAAAGGGAGAGGGGGCAATATTCCGTTCCCTCGCCGCTGATTAAAAGGGGCCCAGCCATGACCTTGGGAAGAGTCATGATACAATTGGGTGAGTTTGATTGGATCGTCACTAATATCTGCCGTTCCCCGACCCAGGGAACTAGGGAAGGAAGAAGTTATTTAGGCGCAGGTTTTAGTCCCTGCTAAGCACTCTAGAAGTTGGGCCTATAATCTACTAAGAAGCAACGAAGGGCTAGTGCCATCCAGTAGTGCCTGGGCCGCCCAGCCGCGTCTGACTGACTAGTTGACGTAAAAGACAACAACCCAACGCCTGCAACGAGGCTCACGGTAGTTCCCCTGAAGTTAGCTCGACCAGATCGAGGCAAGTCGTCGGTTCTAGATTGCTAGGTAATCCAGCACAGCAGTCGCATCCACCGCAACGATATCGGCTCGCCAGCGTTCTTCGGGAGAGCTCGGCCGTCGAGTTCGTGGTTTATTGACTTGCTGCTGCTGCCCGGTCATGCGTATGTCATCGTTTTACACCGAAGCTGTTTATGGCTAGGTTCTGGCGCATCTAGTCTCCGAGGACATAGCATAAAGTAATATAGTAAGCGTAAAGAGTGGACGCTCCCATATATATATAGGCGCCTGCGGCCGGATGGATGGATGGATGTTATGAGCGTCCCCTTTGGAACGGGGCGGTGGGTTGCGCCACCAAACTCTTGATATTATACTGCCTAATGTCCTACCTAAATTAAACAATAAAAAAATAAACACTATGAACTCCCACAATCAAATTTTCTGATCCCCTATTGTTAACTGTGCTTTTGTACGTCTCCGTTTTTTGTCGTTTCCCTACTTTTCGTCCACCAATCCTCATATCGCCTCTTGCGGACATGTTTAACTTTTCCACTGCTCCCGCTGAACCCAAGGGCTTCAAGGAGGCCAATGGGGCCTAAATCCACCGCTGGGTAGACGTCTTCACATTCTAATAAAACATGCTCCATAGTTTCCCTAGCTTTACCGGAGCAAGCACATGTTTCTTGTTCCTTCTTATATCTCGCTTTATAGGTGCGTGTTCTAAGGCATACCGATCTCGCTTCGGAAAGTAATGAGCTTCCCTTTGAATTATCATAACTTGTTTCTGTCCTGATTTCTTTTTTTCCTCTTAAGTAGTTACCCATGGCAGGTTTCTTTTCCATTGCCGCCACCCATGAGATTAATTCAGCCTCTCTGACTTTCCGCTTGACCTTCTTTGTTGCTGTGTTGCCCACCCCACAGGCCGCATACTTGCTGGTAAGCTTCCTAGTTCTTTTCCTCCACTGTGAATCCATCTTTTGCCTGTACAGATACCTGAACACTCTCCCAGCCCATTTACTTTCCTCCATATTCCTCAGCCGTTCTTCATACTCAATTTTACTGCGAGCTTCCCTCACTTCAAAACTAGTCCAGCCCATATCCCCTTGCACAGCTTCATTTGTAGTCTTCCCGTGAGCGCCCAACGCGAGGCGACCCACTGATCTTTGGTTCCCATCGAGTCCTGATTGTACCCCTGATTTAAAGCAAACAGCCGCATTTCCAAAAGTAAGCCCTGGAACCATTACACCTTTCCACATACCTCGGAGGACCTCGTACCTATTGTATCCCTACAGCGCTCTGTGCTTCATTATGGCTGCATTTCTCTTCCCCTTTACAGTTATTGTTTTTTCCTGTGTTTCCATATATTTATTGCCCTCGTTTATCCATATACCAAGGTATTTATATTCTGTTACCCGGTGTATTTCCTGGCCCTGTATCTCCAATGTCTGTTCACTGTTTTCATTGAATACCATTACGTCTGATTTTCTAACACTAAATTTAAAAACTAAATTGTTGCCTTCCTGTCCACAGATATTAGCCATACGTTGCAAATCACTTTGCTTATTAGCTAGCAACACAATGTCATCCGCATAAAATAAACCTGGGAGCTGCTGCTCTACTTCTGTACCCGCCTGTTTGTATGAGAGATTAAACCCGATACTACTTCCTTCTAGCGCCCTCTCCATCCTCACCATGTACATCATAAACAGCAGCGGGGCTAAAGGGCACCCCTGTCTCAGTCCCTTGTTGATATGAACTTTCTCCTCGCTTCTCATCCCTTCCCATTCAACGCAAACGGTATTTTCTAGCTAAACCTCTCTCAAAATCTGTAGTCAATCGTCACCTAAGCCTTCCCCTTTCAGCATGTCCCACAAAATGCTGTGGTCTACGTTTTCATAGGCTCTTGTAATGTCTAAAGAAGGCCACATATAACGGTCTGCTTTCTACTCTTGATATTTCAATACACTGAGTAAGAACAAATAAGTTATCATCTAAACGCCTACCTATTCTGAAGCCATTCTGAAGTTCTCCCAAAATGCCATTATTTGGCATTGCCGACTATTTGCCCTTATTTGGCATTTTGCCGACTTTCACACTCAGCGCACCTAGCGGAATCGCCGAGACGCATGAGCCTCCAAGATGGTAGCGCATGCCGCCGAATCTCGGAGACCCTAATTTCAGCTTCGTTTCTTTCTTTCTTTTTTTTTTGTTACCCATAACGTTGCTTAAATCAAGTAATTTCATGCAGACGCTTGTGCCGCTGTTTATATGTTGTGACGACGAGCGCGCAAAGATGTTTCACCTCACGGTAATTTCATTTAAATTCATATTTGCTGTTTCAAGTTGTAACCTAGCGCAGCAATCATGCAAACTGTTGAGGCAGTGGAAGTTTATCACTGATGATATTCTATGTCTAGTAACTCACGCCACAAGGTGTATCGTAAATAAATGTGCCATGTTCCTTAAATATAAATCAACTTGCTGCACAGTCAAGAACACGAAAATAGCAGACAATTTATTGCAGCAAGATTGTAAGAGGCAGATGCATGAAAACGGGAAGAAACCGCGAAATGCCAGTAATACGGGTGTCACACGGCGCGCTTTTAAACGCGATCAAGCCCGATCCGATTTGAATTTCTCGGTCGCGATTGGTTCTTTTGTGTAAGCTGCGCGATGGAGCCAATAGCAGTCGAAAATTTCGATGAGGATCGGACTTGATCGCGATCGAAGGTGGTCGTGTGACACCGGTATAATGGAGAATAGTCGGACGTTAATGGCGCCATGGCAATAACTTTGCACAAGCAAAACACATAGAAGACGTGTTGCAACTATCCAGATAATGAAAAAAAACTGCACATACACGCCAGCAATTTCCTCAAAATGGGATTGTTCTAAAAGGAAAAAAGATATGACGTTCTTCCTTGTACTTCTGCGAAGGAGGGTGAATTAGGGTAGCGAAATTATGGTAATGATTGCTTGCCGAAATAAAACAGCTGCAAAAATAATTGAGCACGCACAAACATCCTCATCTCGAATGTGTGAGCCAGTGTGTCCGTCATTAAACAACTGCAATTAAGCACTTTGTGTGGGGGTTCTTCAACTGCTGTCTTCGAAGCCTTGCAATCGTCTTCTGATACTTGGAATTTTGCCCTAGAGTATGCATGATGTCCTTTGGCCGTACAGTGTATTTTGAGGAAATGGTGGAGATTCCTGCAATACGTAGAATGACAGACAGAAGGTAAGCAATACTGGAGGCTTTATAGCTATTGAATGTAGACGCTATGTTCCTTCGTATAAACAATACTGGAGCCTGCAAAGCTTTGTAATGAAAATGCTGCGTTCCTTCATGTAATGCGTATTTTTTTTCGTTAAGGAAGCACTGTTATAAATGCTAAGAAACAAGGAACGGTCTACAGTAACGACTCCATACAGAATTGAAACATGAAAACACATATCTTCAGCCCAATGCAGAACAGCTAACAGCGCTCAAGCTCACATGGCCTGCTACAGACGTTGAGAGAGAGAGCGCGAATTATTGCCATACTGCAAATATTGCACGTGTACCGCTATAGCAATAGCTACATTTCTTTTGCAAAAGTAGAGCACCATACTTTTTCTGCAGTCGTTGCGCGTTACATAAAGCTCTCTGTCCCGAACGGCATGTGTTCATAGGCCGCATTTCTTAACGAACCATTCAATTTTATTTTCTAACTTCGTCACTGTATCGAAGGTGACTCGCAGCTCGGACGCTGCCGCGTCGCTGTTATCGCTAGCATGACCGCTCATTGCTGCGCATAAAAAAAAGAATGCGAAATGAAAATCAGCGTAGCAAATGGGCAGCAGCTGTTCATGGCTGCAAGGCCGCCGTCACTCGTTCATGCTGCTAACAGTGACATAACGAAATGCGAAGAGAATAAATCGTTAACAACGTGCAAAAAAACTTGCTGTGGCCTTACCATGAAACGGCGACGAAGCAGACGCTGGCTGAAGAACCCAACAACGATGCTCAGGCGCATTTCACAGAAAGAGCCCGGCGGCGCGGCATGACTAGGCTTCGCACGTGCTGGGTCGTGCCACCTGTCAAGCTGCTAGCTGGAGCCGCAGCCACAGCCTCATTTTTCTTGATGTGCTCTGCCACCTATAGCGGAATCGGCGAAGTTCCATAGCTCGGCCGCGAAACGGCTCGAGTGTCCACTCTTGCAGTTTACTGTGTTACTCTATGGACATAGATAAACAATTTATATCCTCTCCACCGTCGACGCCTTTTTCCCAAGTTGTGCGTACTCCTCGCCACAAGCGCCATCTCTCCCGACAATGCGCAATACTGCGGCGCGTGCTCTTCGGCGGCACCTGTGCGTCCCACTAAAGCGCGCGCTGTCATTGGCGTAGCCGCGCTACAACAAAATGTCATTGTCTCTATCAACCAATCGTGTGTGACCATATTTGTTTCGCCAGAGACTTGACCACGATCGGCGGCGTGCGTGATGCGTAACAGCGTGAGGTGGCCACGAGTGCATTGCGGCAGTGCATCTCCTCCGAAGACGTGGAGCAAGAGACTGTGTGAGGGACGTTTCACTATCGAAACGTTTGTGGTGCATGTCTTCGGGAAGATTAAGCCCGCCGACAATACGTCCATCGTCATCGTGGGAGATTTCAATGTCGCTGAGAGCAGACCCAACGGGGCGTGGATACTTCATGTCGGAGCCCTTTCTCTTCAAGTGTTCCCCGATGCCACCGTACCGACCACTCGATCGTCACCGATCGTGCATCGACCTTCCAAAAGGGCACAAACACTATGAAAGTGCAGCCACTTGCCGTATACCACAGGGATCACAAGGCACTGGTTACAATGGTCATGAAAAAAATGATGACAACCGACTACCGACGAGTGGGAGTGGGAAGATCGAATGACCAGATTTCATGAAATTACAAAACACCATAGATTGCAAAGGCGCACATTCCCGACGCCAAAAGCAAATTTAAGCAAAAATCAGTCTCAAATGACGGCAGTTACAGACCAGATCCTATCCGAGTCCAGCTATCAGGCACCTAATACACCCAGATTTATACACGACTGACAAGTGCAGACATTGCGACTCTAGAGCCACCCTGGAGCATATCCTATGGGAATGTACGGCTATAATACACAATAACGGTGACGCAGCCTCAAACAGCGATAGCCTCCGCGAGCGCTGGGAGTCTGCGTTGCTCAGCTCGGACCTGCAGCGCCAACTCTGGGCCATGCAGCGAGCCGAGGAAGCCGCCAAGGGCCGACAACCCTTGCCCGAAACCTAGGCGGGGTCCAGACCCACCCCACCAAATCACAAAGCCCTCAATAAAGTTACTTCAATGAGTGAACCGGGATCTTCGAGCAAATGTATCCTTATTCGCCCAATACTAAACTGACAATAGTCAAATTCAACATAGCAAATCCCTAACATAGTAAAAGCCCAACATTGCAAAACCAACCATAGCGCCAGCTTCGCTGGAGTTCCCTCTTCACAGGGCGGAAGGGCTCTGAAGTTTCTGAACTTTTAGTAGAACACTGTTGAGTTTATTCTTGTGAGCTGTTAGTTTATATGTGGACTGTTAATTGTTCGATGCATTTCTTTCGTTGTCATCATTAAAATATATTAAGTGCCCGTCTATTAGTGTTCTTGTGCCATTTGTTTTTATTAATTTGTGAGTCGTTGTCAGTCTATAAATATTTCTTTTTCTCTCTTTCTCCCGACTCTGATCCCTTCACTGTGTTCGCTTGAGTATGGAACCACCAACCGACTTGTGTACCCCGTCAGCGACTTCGCGCCGACGGCAAACGGGTGACAAGCCATGACAGCCTCCTGTGATGGTGAGAGTGATTTTTTTTTCGTCTGTATTCCCTTATCATAAATTTTTAATTTACAAATACTGCTCGAGTTGTTTTCCTGTCTCTCTTACCCGCCGTGGTGGCATAGTGGCTTCGGCGTTGCGTTGCTAAGCCCGAAGGCGCGGGATCAAATCCCGGCCGCATTTCGATGGGGGTGAAATGCCAAAACACCCCTGTACCGTGCATATATGCTGCATGCTAAACAACCCCATATGTTCAAAATTAATCCGGAGTCTCCCACAACGACGTGCCTCATAATTATATCGCCTTTTTCGCCCGTAATACCCCAGAATTAAATTACAAAGGGTCTACTCTCGATGTCGAACAGGGAACACGAAAACGTGTCTTGCAAGAAAGCCGCAAGTGCTGCGGAGGAGACCGGTATAACACGGCAGCAAGGTCGGGCTGGCGAAATGCCCAAACAACGCACTGCATGCTTCGAAGTGGCTCGGGCATCGGAGATGTTTGGTTTGAAAAATGGTTGACGGCAGAACGCGGTGCTCTTCTTTGTGCTAAGGCACAGGATGACAGCGGGAGGCGCCAACGCAAAATCCAAGCGCAAGCTAGGATTTATACGGAGTGTAAACGTTTCACGTAACTTGAACCAAACTTTAAAAATTGAGAGTTAGACTTTCGACGAATGAAATGAAAAGCACGTTGTTCGTATAGTCATATTCAGTTACTCAGATTACTCTCTTTTTAATTACGGTCATACAGCCAGTTAGTTACACTTAATTATCCAAAATTTTTGGAGTTCGTCTGTATGCATAATATCTATTTGTAAATTTGCTGAGCGTGCTTAGAAACATACAATGTGATTATTTTTTTTACTATAGAATTATATGGACACTCTAAGCCAGTTTCCGCCGCCGTCATCGCCATCGGCGTAGCGAATGCAAGTGCGATAAAATCGCGCTTCCACATCGTATGCAATAGGTACGAGGTACAGCGTGTTAGGTTGAGCCAAGAAGGTTGGTGGCTTGCGGTGACCGTGCCTTCTCGGGTGCGCGAAGCAGGAAGGCAGGGAGGATGCGCGCCGACTCATCGGGTGCGAAAGGGTGGGAGCGAGGAGAAGTACGCGCTAGGAATGGCAGGGAGAAGAGGCAAAGGGGGGGGGGGGGGGTAGCTTGCGATTCCGCTTCTACTGCGGCTGCGCATGGCTCGGCAGAGCGTGGCCGTCTGCGTCTTGGTGACAATCTGCGGTGGGTTTGAAGGCTAGCCAGCCTGAGAAAGCTGATGGCTTCATGTGCGCCTAGTTCACGTCAGAGTGAGAGGCAGCAGGAAGGGAAATTCGCTCGTCGCTGCTGCCGTTCTTCATCACGCCAACCTTCTAACAGCGAGTGTCCGCTGTCATCGAGTGAGATTTCATGCTTGCCTGTGCGAGCATTACACCGTGCTTCTTAATTTAGTTAGTACTCGAGTGTTTACAGCAGTTAATACAATTACCTGATGAATCTACTAACCTTACTGCGTACAATCGAACAATTTGCTATCGCAATCAGTTTTTTGCTGTTTCAGAACCACCTTTTTCATGTCTTGATCTTTTGCGCAGCTTCTGCAAGAAATTTGCAAGAGAGAGAAGAAAGAAAAGCTTCGTTGCACCGCGATGGTTCGAACTTAAGCTCAACAGAGTGTGAGTCCGGGATTCAACCTTCCAGCCACTTTATTTTTGTTTGTTTGTTTGCTTTTGTTTTGTTTTTTAGTTACTGAATCTCGACGTTCCTTCGATCGCCAGCCCACTCTTGCTATTCACAGGTACATGAAAAACAATGAAAGACATGGGGCCCTATTACGTAAAACTATTCCAATATGTTTCTATTCCAATATCCTGACGTCAAATTTGCGTAACCGCCGACGCAGGCATCGGGCGGTCACCCGCAGGGTTGTCTGAACAAACAAATCAAATGCCTCCCACGTTCATAGGAGGTCCCTTTTGTTTGCTTGAAAAACGAATAACATTGCCTGCTCTGAGCGGCTTGTCTTAACTAATTGGCTCACAAGAGGCGAGGAGCATGCTCAAGTGGAGAGGGATTCGATGGGGTCGAACCAGTGCACTGAATATCGATAACCGGATGAAGAGGGTGGCGCCGACGCCTGCGATTGGTCCGCTTTCTCTTTCTTAGCTTGCGGTGGCTCGTCGACAATAGCGGCGGCATGCAACGGAAGCTTAAGAATGACGCTAAAACGGATCCTCAGTAAAGAAGAGTTGGCAAAACGAGGTTGTAAACGTGCCGAATGTGCTCGAAAGCATTACACGGCCAGACAAAAAGCTTTATTATACGCAAATAAACCCATGCTCTCCGGCAGGTGCGAGTAGCCAGTGCCTGAGCGATTGGCGGCAGCCATCTTTTATTCCTTTCGGAATGGGGCAGCCTGTGGCTATCCCGAAAAAAATTCAGTTTTGTTTGGCATATTAATGCATCTTTAACGCGTACATGTCACTTTGACGCGGTGAGTTTTTGCGGTTTTGTGACGTCGCGTTACAGGCAGGTGAAATGGGTGCAGCCCGAAAACTTTTGACCAATAGCCGAGGGCTAACGGTGCAAAGGCGTCGAATCAGAAATAACTATTTTTCTTTTCTTTGGACAAATTATGCATAATCAGTGTGTACACGTCATATCAGATGGAGAGCTATCGCGGTTTTCGTGACGTCGCGTGACAGACAGGTGAAGTGGGGGTGGTCCAAAAAAGTTTTTTACCTATCGCGGTGGGCTGATTGCAGAATTCGAATAGAAAAGTTTGGAATAGTTTTACGTTATAGCGCCCATGTTTTCAACCAGACTATCCAAGTTTGTCATTTTAATTTCCTGTTGTATTAGAATGTTGGGATGTTAAGCATACTGCAGTTGAAGTTCTCGAGCCTGATCTGAAGAAGCCCTTTAATTGTGTTCCTCATTAAATTTTGTTTGCAATCCTTGTTCACGTTATTATCCAAGCCATCATCACAGATGGTCTGCCACTTGCCTATCGGCACTGCACAACATAGTTATTCATGAATAACTCATTGCCACCCCCCCCCCCTGCTCGTGAAGCATCCCGTGCGCCAGAGCTGCTCAGCATGTCGTCGGTTTATTCGTGGTTGCTCAGTGGCTATGGTGTTGGGCTGCTGAGCACGAGGTCGCGGGATCGAATCCCTGCCACGGCGGCCGCATTTTGATGGAGGCGAAATGCGAAAACACCCGTGTATATACTTAGATTTAGGTGCACGTTAAAGAACCCCGGGTGGTCCAAATTTCTGAAGTCCTCCACGGCGGCGTGCCTCATAATCAGGAAGTGGTTTTGGCACGTAAAACCCGATTTAAAAAAATGTTGCAGTTCATTGTTTTTGTATGGCGTTTAGATAGTGGGGATGATCGACTCTCACGCGTCCCCTGATATGTTGCTTTCCGCGCATGTCTCGAGTCTCCTGTAACCCGGCTTCTTCGCGTGGCTTGGGGCCGGCGGCGGTCGGTCAGGTTGCAGCGCGTTACGAGAGATGGCGCGAGTGGGGCGCTGCTAGCGCCACCTGATGGCGTGGTTGGTCGGGCGCAACTGGAAGTAGGTTCTTCCTCTTTGGGCTCCGGTTCGGCAAGCGGCGCGGAAGTTCCGCGCGTACGCCGATCCGCGCTTCTGCGAGACCGTCACGTGATGCCTACACCAAAATGGTCGAACGCGATCGTTCGAACGCGCCACCGTTCACGTGACCGTACGTGCGAACGACCAGGCGTTGGTGTCCAGCATGGGGCGAACATATTCGCTCGGTATCCAGTCGCAGTGAGTCGGACTTCCGCGATTTGCAGCGCGCCCATCGGCATGTTTTGTGGATAGCAATTCGGCAAGGAAGCATTAGTGTATAAAAGGCACAATAAATTCCCTTGCACTACTGTGTTGTCGTTCGTTTGTCCCAATAGCACGGGTGAGAACCCCACAAGATTAATGGAGGATCTGAAGTCAGTTACGGCGGCTGCTGCATATCGTACGTTGTAATATTCAAAATTTTAAGGGAAGCCTTTGGAACTTGGAAAAGTGACAAAGAGTGTTCTGGCGCGGCTAGTGACCATCGACACGGGACTCTTTCGACAGCATCAGTTGAGAAAATACACCAGTAAAATACCTCCGTAAAATAGCTCAAAAGCTACTAATATAGTGATCCTTCTGGAATGATCAGGTTAAGGAAACAGATAAAAGGACAGGGAGGTGGAAAGACACTCACTATTCTCCATGGCTACTGTGTGTAGTTTATTGTCCGTCAGCAAAGTCCAGTATGTTATGCAGGTGTAAAACTGCTCGCGAGCAAATGTGCAGAAAATTCACGGAGTATTTGCTCAGCCACTCTGCCGACGCTACAGCAGTAGACAATAGTGATTCTGGAGAGAGCGATCGCGCCATCACCTGCCAAGATTGTCTGAAGCCCTCCCATCATCTGTGTGCTGGATGGAGCTGGCATCCGTGCCTTCGTGTTCTGAGTTGCGGAGACGGTCCTAGATTATGTTTTCTTCTACATGTAATAAGAAATGCACGAAACCCTAGCCAAATACAGCTTCGATGTAAAATCAGTAGTCATTCCTCGCTTCTAAGGTGGATGACCGGAGAAGCTGTTTAGGACACGACACAGGAATGACACAGAACTCTGAACAAAGGTACAAACTCATTTACCGTGATTTTACAGGACCACCGCCCTGAGGAGCCGGAGGAAACTAGACACTCTTGATGTTTCGACGGGCCCGCCACCACGGGAGAGCGGAAGGAAAGGAGAGTAGATACGCAAGCGCTTGGAACGCCGACAAAGAGAGGACGGTACGAACGTAGACATGGCCGACACGGGTCAAAGATAAATGTCAATTCTTATCAGCTTAATATTTGATGCGGGTTGTATTTGCACCCAAGATATTAAATTTATTTTTGCAAGTTGACGTAGTGCTTGAAGCCTGTTTCACCTCCGCCGTCGGTCGGTCAGCTATTGCACTATCTTCGGGATCAGCCTACGGTTTTCGCTCGCGCAGAACAAAAATGGTTGAGCGTGTCTGCTTTATCATCATTAGTTTTCTTCTTCTAGCGTTCGGCTTCTTTTCTACTAGATGGCGCTGACGTGGATGGCGCTTATGGGGTAGGGCAAATAACGCAAGACAGCTATCGCTCACAATCATGGTCGTTAAGTTCTGCCACAATCTTTAAAGCGATAGCTTTAATGGATCCGTTGCGCAGTGAGCACGGCGCCGGCGGTGTGAGGGAAGCGTGTCTCCCAATCACAGCCAGCGCACGCCGCCTTTCTACGAATCATAGAGCGGAGCGCGCCGCGTGCTTTCTACCAATCATAGCGCAGAGCGCCGCGTTTCTACCATCCGCGGCAGTGGCAGTGCCAGCCGGGCGGCGGAAAGAAAGCGAAGAACCAGAAAGCTCGCCTTCGTGCATACCGATCGACTCAAGCATCTCCCGGTAAAGATTACGGTTGCATAAAGTGCAGTTGCAGGGCAGCGTGAGAAGCAGTCAGGTGTGTCGGCAGCGGCAGGCGGCGGGGGCCCGGAGTGCGCGCGGCGACGCCGACAAGAGAGAGAGAGCGGTGCAGAGACGACCACTCTTCGAGCAAACCACACAAAGGACTGAGCCGACAAGCGGCCGTTTAATGCACGAAGACTTCCCTGCCAGATGCACCTCTTCATTAGTCGAAGCCAAACACGCGACCGAAAGGGGGTGCGACATCTAGCCAAACTAGACCACAACATGATTAATCAGTTAGGAGGAGATCTCTCAGAGGGAGACACTATACCACATCATCCCCTTCTGGAAAAGAAGAGTAACTATTCAGTGAAAGGCACACTCGAAGCGCACGTACTTAAGGCCAAGAATAATTTCTGTCCGTCCCCCCAAGTTCGCACACCAGCGCACCAGTCTTTGGAGGCACAAGAACACAGACAGTCATTGATGCACCAGTGTCCAGCCGTTTACAGTGCGTTTAGCACTTCACAAAGAAATATGCATGTGTCACATCTGCAGACAATTCAACACAGAACCCGGTAAGCAACGCAGGGTACAGGTATCACTGCACCACACCTGAAGAAAAATACATTGTACATCTGTATCGAACAAAGCAACACATGACCTATCTCTGTAATGTCACAGCGAGGCCTCTAGCCGTGGCACTTCAGGGATGACACTACGCCCTACACTTAAGGAACAAAATCATCAAGCCACGGAGGCCGTTTCTTGGTACGGTGAGGACGTGTGCGTACCTCAGATGAACTTTGGGGGTTGCGACGCGTGTCAGTCGACTTCGAGGACCAAGTCGTCCCACTGTTGTTTCCCTCCCCCTGGTTCGACATTTGAATGTTGGTGTCGCACAAAGCTGAAGAGGCTTGCCCAGGAAGCTCCTCCCGACGTCCCAACAAGTCCTGAGAGGCTACCGATTCCCCTATGGAATCAGAGACGACTGCTGACTGCGTAGACTCGGAAGTGGTAGTCAGACGAACTACTTAGCTTATCCTTATTGCTATAAAGAGATGATGTAACTATAGACGAGTCATCTGGATGACTATCCAAGTTTGAATATGAGTACAAAAGGTCTTTATCACTTGGAGATAATGTACTATCTTCTGAATCCTTTACTACTAGGGTTAACTTAGACGCATTCCACGTCTTCCCATCACTGGGTACAAAGTAGATGGTCCTATCTTGGCCTTAATTGTGCGAGGTTTACTGTACTTAAAAAATGCTTTCCTGTTAAATCTTATTTTGACGGTGTCTCCTATCTTGATACGAGTTGATTGAGCACCTCTACGTTTGTCTACATACTCTTTAGTTTGACAGTGTGTCTGTGAGACCCTTTCTCGAACTTGAGGCAGAAAACTGTGCCACTCGGCTACATGATTACGCAATCTAAGGTTGCTAATATCTATCTATGAACGAGGTTGGCGACCATGCAGTAGGAAAGCTGGGGAGAGGCCCGTTGTAGCATGTGGCGTAATCCTATGAAAACCTAACCATTCTGTAATGCTTTTCGAAGCATTTCGACCTTCAAGCCTGGCTAGCTGCAAATGTTCCTTAATGATTGGGTGGAACCTTTCTATTTGACCGTTTCCCTGCGGATAATAGTTCGAGGCGAAAAATGAGCAATTTCCTTTTCCTTTAGGTAATCCTGGAATTATTTTGAGACAAACTGCGGACCAATATCCGTAACTATAGGGTCTAGTAACCCTTCACGGCTGAAAGCCCAGTCAAGAAGCTTAATGACATCATCTGTAAAGATGGAATTAGAACCAAGTACTTATGGCCACTTTGAGTAATAATCAACTAAAGTGACTAGGTACATAGGGTAGGACGTGTTTATTTGACCAATGATGTCCATTCCCAATTTCTGCCAAGGCCCGTTTGGCCATTCTACTGGCTGTAGTGGAGCTACATGAGGCTTTGCAACCTTGTCTGCCAGCTGACATACATGACAATGCTTTACATACTGTTTCACAGTACAATCCATCTGAGGCCACCAATAGCGTTCTCGGAAAAGCTGCTTGGTGCCTACTATGCCCTGATGATTTTCATGTGCCAACTGAAGAAATGTAGGTACCAGAACACTGGGTATTACCACCTGTTCACCATACATGAGTAATCCATCTACAAAAGACAATTCTTCATTTACATGAAAGTAAGCCATTAAAGCATTGTCTATGTTTTTCATAAAAGGCCAACCCTCTGACAGGTATTTAATGACTTTCTGAAGAGTTTCATCTGTACTCGTTGCAAGTTCCACTGTTTCCTTGTCAACGACCTTTGTAACTAGGCATACTATTTCTTCATCCTGAATTACATTCTGTGAATCCTGTACTAGAAGTCTAGACAAGACATCAGCTACTATATTTTCTGATCATTTGCAATATACAATCTGAAAGTTGTAATACAGAAGCCTGGCTGACCATGTCGAAATGCGAAGAGGTCGACGACCTGAGTCACCAGTGGCCAGTAATGCAACCACAGCTTGATGGTCGGTTCTAAGAGTGAAACGTCTACCCCAGAGGGGAACATTCTATTTTTCACAAGCGAACAGACATGCTAGAGCTTCACACTCACCAACAAAATACTTTCTTTCTGCAACCGACAGAGTTCTAGATGTAAATGCTACAATTTCAAGCTTAGAACCATACGGTTGTTGTAACACAGCACAAACACCACCATCAGATGCGTCAGTCGTGACTACTACAGGCAATTAAGGATTGAAGACCATAATGATAGGAGAACATGTAAGACGAGCTCTCAAGTGATTGAAGCTGCGTTGGGCATCATCAGACCAAGCAATACTTTGCCCTTGCCTGAGCATGAGGCGAAGCGGTTCTACCAGTTCCGCGTAATGAGCAATGAACTTGGCATAATACCGGGCTAATCCAAAAAGGATTGCAATGACTTGATATATGTAGGAGCAGGCGCATTCAGAATTGATTTTACCTTGCTCTCCATAGGGGAAATGCCTTCAGCTGAAATTCTATGGCCCAGAAAAGTCAGTTCTCTCACTGAGACGGCACATTTTTCATTCAGTTTCATACCACTGTTCGAAATGCAAAGTAGGACTTCTCTCAAGTTAGCATCATGCTCAGGTTTTGTCTGACCCCATAACAAAATGTCATCAAGGTAACAGACAACATTCTTACAACTCTTCTAAAGTTATGACATCATTTTCTGAAACACTCCTGGCGCGGATGCCAACCTAAAACAGACACGCTTGTATCTAAATAGACCTTCATGGGTTATGAATGTAGTGAGATCTCTACTATCTTCTTCCAGTAACAGCTGATGATAAGCAGATGCTAGATCTAGCTTAGAAAAATAAGTGGCACCATGAAACATCTGTAATAATTCTTCTACATGCGGCAAAGGATACTCATCAATGACAATTGCATTATTTGGTTACCGTAGGTCTACACAGAGCCGGATGGCTCCATCCTTCTTGCGCACCACAACGAGTGGAGACACCCACTCAAAAGCTTCGACGCGCTCGATGACGTCGCAGTCTTCGAGACGTTGCAGTTCATTTGTGACCTGGTCATGGAGAGCCAGGGGTAGTCTGAGCAACTTTGAAGATACGGGTTTCACACCTTGCCGCCGATGAATTCGGTGCACAAAGTTTTTGACGAGACCCAACTCGCCACTGAAGAGGTAATCAAAACCCGAAGGTACACCTGCGGGGCTCTGTACGGAAGGAAGCGATGCCAGACGACATGTCAGTAATGTAGCGTCGATCTGAATACCCGGGCGTTGGATGGCGTCTAGTCCCAGCAGCGATGTTCCTTTAGACGGTACGTGGGACGTGACGGAGCACGGCCTTTGTAAAAAAGTAGACATGGCTTGAAACAGACCTTGAATGTCGATGCGTTGCTTGAAGAAATTTCTCAAGTCCACTGTTGTTTTTGACAGCGTGTGCTGTCCCCCAAAGTGATTTCTAAAATATTCGGAAGTCATCAATGACACAGATGCTCCAGTGTTCACCAGCAGTCGCATGGAGACGCCGCTAACTACGACCGGAACTTCCAAATCTTTTTTAGTTTCAAAAGCGCTTACCGTCAAGACAGGCGCGAACGGCTGCCCTGCAGAAGTTGACGAAGACAGTGTCTCTGCGGAAGAGACATGCTGCACAGCTGTTCGGGTTTTTTGGCATACTGAAGCGAAGTGACCCAATGTGTGGCAGGTGTTGCAGTGCCGATTTTTTGCTGGACAATTCTTGTAAGACGCGATATGTATCGTGCAGCAACACCAATCGCATGCACGACGTTCGAAATTAAGGTCTTTCTTCGCATCCTGATCTTCCTGTTGATTTACCGACGATTGCGAAACACCACGGTTCCCGGAGGAGCCTCGTGAGAAACGTCGACCATCTTGGCAGCTTCTCGGAAGAACTCGGCCATCTTGGCGGCCTCCCGGACGAAGTCAGCCATCTTGGCCCGTCGACGGAACGTCATGTTGGGATGCCTCGATCCTTTGAATATTTTCAAAGCCGAACGCGCGGTTCGCTCGATGAAGAGCTTCTAATGAGCGGCCAATTTCTTCCGCTTTGACCAGGGAAATATTTTCACCATGGGCTAACAGCTTCTCGCGAGGGCTGGTGTTCGCTACTCCATGGATAATCTGATCTCGAACGCGCTCATTGTAAGTCGTGCCGAAATCGCACTGGACTTCCTTTTCCTTCCATGGCGTAAGGAATTTGAGAAATCCCTCCTCCTCAAATTGCTTCCTGCCCGTATATCCGTGCCTTTCTGCCAATACATTCGTTGACGTGGTGAAAAGCTGGTGAAGACGCTGCACGAGTTTCCGGAATTCCGACGCGGCCGGAACCGAATCGGGTGACGCTGAAGCTACTTCAGTCGATTGTCTTGCTGCTTCCTGCTGCTCCTCTGCGAAGTAATTGCGCTGTCCTTCTCATCCGAGAACGCTGACGAGCGCGAACACTCGCCGCACGCCCGTCCAGTCACCACCGCCGGCCGCTGCAAGGTGGGCCTGGAAAATTTTTTTTCCATCGGTACCACGGAATAGACGGTGGGCCAGGCAACTCAACGAAGACAGGCAGGTACATAGCGAAAGAAGCCATGCCAGGTAGGGGTGCAGGAGGCAAGCCGGAGCTCGAGGCAGCAACAGAACAGGCAAGAGCAAAGGAGTCGTAGAAGGCTTAGGCGCAGGAGCCTCGCGACGCCAAGTGCGTCGGCGGCGTTTGCATGCCGTGCAAACACGGAAAGAAATGCTTCACTCACGAAGTTCGTTGATCCCCCGGAGCTTCAGTCGAAACTGGAGCGGGGATCGCATCCTCGTCGCCAAAAAGTTGTTGTGTCAGCAGGCGGCGGGGACCCGGCGTCCGGAAAGCGCCCAACGACGCCGATGCGAGAGAGAGAGAGGCGCAGAGACGACCGCGCTTTGAGCAAACCACACAAAGGACTGAGCCGACAAGCGGCCGTTTAATGCACGAAGACTTCCCTGCCAGATGTCACCACCTCATTAGTCGAAGCCAAACACGTGACCGAAAGGGGGGTCTGCCATCTAGCCAAACTAGACCACAACGTGATTAAACAGTTAACTAGAGATCTCTCAGAGGGAGACACTATACCACATCAGGCACCTTTTAATGCTGTCACGGTCTAGTCATAAAGTCTAAGCTTAAGCGTATCCCAGGTTTTTAAAGCGTTAGCTTTTCTTAGCTCGTTGCTCAGTTGCTCAGTTTTGCGCCATTGGCGCCGTCAGCAGCTGTGGGCCAATCCTAGTGGCAAAGCACTCTTCCCTCTACAGTTCCAGTGGGTAAGTGTGGCTTTGTATGTCCCATTAGGTGTGTCGTAATGCCACTAAGTATGTGTCATCGTCGTTATACCGGTTTCGTCATTCCGTCAGCGCAATTCCTTCGACATTCCATCGTAATCATGCCGTCCTCATTCAGACGTGATTATGGTGCCGCTCTTATGCCAATGTCTTCATAAAATCCTTGTCATACATTTACTGTCGTACTGTCACCATGGTGGTTCCATTCTCGTCATTCCAGCTTCGTGACCTGATTCTCGTCATACTTTTGTCACGCCGTCGTCATCATACAGTCGCTGCCATAAGTAATCGTCAGGCCATATTCGTTATACTGTCGTTCCCATACAGTTGTCATCACGCCATCGTCATGGACTAGGTCCATGACGATGGTGTTATTATTTTAAAATGCTACTTCCATAAAACGAATCGGAGGAAAATATTTTGAATATCCCTTGCACGGTGCTTCATGAACAATTCGAGGTTAACTGAATGTACCCAAAATATGGGAAAGCTCCGATCACGAATAAAAGAAGGCACATTGGTTTCACAGCTTTATTTCAGCTCACGCTTCAAGCCACCCTTGCTTCCTCTGTCGACGACACTGAGAGCTTGGTCCGGCACGCATCACGGGTCCACGTTAACCGAGCAGTGCATGTCCGCGGCCTCGATCTCTTTCTGTTGGCCGAGCGATTCGGCACTCTCGCCGGGGCTCTGAGAGGTGGAGGGACCTTGCACTGTTGCCACAGTGGGAGCAGCAGCCCTTGGGGTGGTGATTCCTTGAAGGAAACCGGTGGTTGCTGAACCGTAGCCTTCCTCTGGGGCGAAGTCATACTGGTGTGATTTCGGGGTGGGCATTCCGGCATGACTTCGCACTGTAAGGGCCTCCTCACGCATATGGGACAGTTTTTTGAGCAGGTTCGCGGTCTCAGCCTTCAAGGCACGGTTCTTAGCTTTTAAGGCACGAACCCCCTGCAGGAGCACATCCGTGGTAATCTTGACGTCTGAGATCAGGATGGTTGCTTCTGCCAATGTATGCTCGATTCGCCGGAGATTTGGGGGCTCTCTGGCGGAGAGGGACAACATGATGGCGTAGAGCTTCTGTTTCATGATGGTCCTGTTGACGTTCAGAATCGGCAAAACAGCAAACGCATACATCAGCTCGGACATCGTCTCCAGCGTTGCCCGGCTGCTGGAATACCGTGCTGTCCTCGCATTCATTCCACTGCTCGTCCCTAGGTTACTAAAACGTAGCGACGAATCCAGGTGGACCGGTACTAGAAGAACGACGAGTGCTAGGCGCCGGCGGGATCAGCACGAAATTAGCTGGCTATCCTCTTTTTCTTCATTGTATCCCGGCTCCAGTTCCAAGGAGTGCTACCGCAAAAAAGTATACACTATACAACACTGTACAGTCGCGATCAATTTGAAGGTAATCGCGCGAGCATCGACCAGCGGGCCTTCCAAGCAGCATAGCAGCCGATTTACGAACTGCGAAGATAAAAAATTCGCTGCCTTCTTCCCCTTTTATGCTCTTCCAGGCTGCAACCGTCACAACCAAGACTAATTCGCCACATTTTTGTTTGTTTCCCTTTCATGGGAATGATGTGCGTGCGTCGATGTCTTATGCATATCTTGGCTTACAATGACGCTTCTGTGCAAAAGCTGATAAGGTAATCAAAATTAATTCGCAGGTTGTCTTGTGAAAGGTGACGGGAGTGACAGCTGCTCTGGGAACAGCAAAAGAGAGAGGGGGGGGGGGGTATCTGATGCTTCCCTCTCGACTGACGGCGATGAGGTAATGTGGCGCTGCTCCTAGTTTCGGTCGCCGCTCGAGCGATCACTTTCAAATTGATCGCGACTGTACACGGAGACGCTGATTTCATACATGTTTGCGACAAGCATATAGGGATACGCCAAGGAAAAGCTAAAGAAAAAACAGTTTCGCCCGTAACGCGAAGCAGTGACGCGATAGCTGGCGAAATATTATGCGATGTAAGCCTTAGAGTGATACGTGCGCAGCTTGTTAGAATGAACATGCGCAGATGGGCGAGCGAAGAATATCCTTTGACAATCAAAAGTAGTGTGATTCGCATTCGTTTCTAGAAGGAAGTTGCGCCTCCCTGTGGTGAGATGGTAAGACTCGGCTTTTCTTTCTCCTCTTACCTGTCCTCACTTTGCCGCTGGTCTCTACTAAAACAACCTTTTAGCTTATTACTTGCAGAATTTGTTCGGATTTTCTCAAATTATTATTCGGTCTGTACCCATGATTAGGCCTTATGCTATTCTTCAAAAAAAAAGCAAGACTACGTCAGCGGCATCCAGTATAAATGAGAAGCTGAGCGTTAGAAAAAGAAGTCTAAGGAAAACCACGCAGACGCGTTCAATCATCTTCATTACATGTAAAAAAGAAAATTTAGATTCGACAGCCTCTCCAACTGAGAAAGCGATTGACGGGCTACAACACGAAGGATGCGCGAAAGCTATCTCCATCCAGTATACATATATTGAGCAGCTGTTAGGCAACGATGACCGCGGCTTCCGCAATCGCGTTCTCACGAGGGTCAATTTCCCCACAGCTGTAGCATCGGCAGAATGGCTGAGGTAGGTTGTAATGACATCTACTTCAAAAACCCACGAAAAGAAAATACACCGTTAAATAACCTTCATAAATCAAATCCCAAAGACATGGTCGTTCAGAATCACGTTATGTCACCACTATGGCGGTTGCAGCATTGACTTAATAACCTTTACACGAGTGCGTGCGTACCTATCTCCGTCAAGTCTATTTCAAATAAGAAGACTAGAAGACATACTAAAAGCATACCCTGGTTCGTGGATTATCACACGGGGCCACAACACCCATCACCACATTTATGGAAGCTCAAGGGTCAACGCAACGGGACGACGAGTTGCTTTATTTATCCCCAATCATGACATCTCCCAGCTGGATGGCGCGAGTACTAATGTTTCCGCGGGGCACAGCGCATAGCAGCTGCCTAGACTTGACCTTTGTATCACGCCGTTTTGCCACCCGCGTTAAGTGGTTTCGGGAGTCGTCACATCACCATTTACCTTAAGATCGCAGGGATGTCTAACATTCATCCTGAAGAAATTACACCTTTGAGATTTGGAGTAAATGTGATTTTCTCCACTCATATTGGAATGTAAATTGTTATAGAATGTCCGAGTAAGGTTTGTGAAATTCTTGAATTTGGCGGCGGTAAAAACCTCCATGAAAACTAAACACTTCCTTCTGCCTGTATATTTCACATTTCTCTTTCAGATTTGGAGAGCAAAACATGCATTGGGCAACGTTCCGAATTATTCGTTTGCTTATTTACAAGCCAGTAACGCTCACTGGTTTAAACCATGAATTGCCTTTTTTTTAATAGTGTCGATTATAATCGCACACACGCACTCACGCACATTGGGCGCTCCTACTTTCGTTCCCCATGTCGCGAGATCAAACGAACGCGAAGGCTTGCGAAACAAAATAGGGGCGTATGAGACACGCCGTAGTGGGACACTATGGATTAAGTTTGACCACCTGGAGATCTTGAACGTGCCCCCAATGCTCGGGACATTGGCGTTTTTGCATTTCGCCCCCATCGAAATGCGGCAGCCGCAACTGCGTGTTTAGCAGCGATGCACCAAAGTCCCTTAGCCGCCGCGCTCGGCCCGCTGCCGTTTCGAGAGTCGTTTTCCGGTGCATGCAGCTGTATTACTTGGCGTGGTTGGTGGCCGCAGATGATTTGCCTTTCTTCGCCCCGCACAGTGCAAAGTCAACCTGTCAACCAGAAAGTTAGATGAATGTGGTTTACTGAAACTGATTGTTCATGCCTTCTTATTCCTACAGTAAAAAAAAAACAGGAAACAAAGAATTATAAGTGATTTTCAATAGCAGTGCGACTACAGTTTCGTGTCTGAGGCGACACACATGTTGTTTGCATGTTTGCTCTTCGCTATGAATTGCTTCAATGAAACCAATTGCTGTTTTAATTAGGCGACATACTTGTTCAGGCGGTAAAGGCTTGACAAAAGTTTTGTAGCTTAATTTCTAGCGGCGGCCTCTTCGTAAACGCCGCCACCCACGGCGGCGACGGCCAGCAGGTCAGGCCCTTCTACTGGCCGCCAGCTATCGGCAGCTGTCAGCTCGGCCGGCCGTGTGGTCCAGCGATGGTTCATGTGCAACGCAGGAGCATTACGACACACATCTCTGATGTATTCCTAAGTCTGGTTTGTTTTGACGTTACAGTTCTTCGGAAACCGTTTCCGCAGAACTATTACGTCAAACACTTGCCTTTGCTTCGAGTTGTCGATAAGTTCGACTTCGCCCTGCCATCTGTTGGTGGCCTGGCACGTTAGCCCAGATGGTAGAGGGGCTGCCCTGAAAAGGCGGTGGTCCCGGATTTTAGTCCCAAACCAGGGCGAATTTTTCTTCAACTGCGAGGCTTTTCTTTCGATTAAACCGTATGGGTTTCCATTGTAGCAATTGCTACGATTGACTGGGTGTCTAATTTCCCCTATATTAATTATCTTTGTTTAACATGAACCATATTGCAATGGTAAATTTCGCTAAATGGCGCAGCGCAACTTTCGTACTGACGACTCCGCTGACAGCCAAGGATCGTTGAGAGTAGAGAAGGTCCCGAGTCACTGGTGTTACGGTTAGCGTCTAACACCCCGGGAAAAAAGGCTGCTCGGGGGACCCCGCTCAGCCGGAAGGGAGGACGGATTCCTAATTTGCTGTGGTTTTGTCGAGTGGTTGTCTGTCTCACAGGTGCCCCGCAGTACTTACAGGCCCCTTCGTGTGTGTGCGACTTTAGAAGAACTTTTTCCACGAACTGTCCAAACTCTAGGGGAGAACAGTTTCCACGAACCAACGTCGCCTAAAAGAAAGGATAAGCGCCTACGATCCCGGACCTCCGGGTTGCCACCTGTGGAGGGGAACCCATGCAAGATCACCGGAGAGAAGCGATCCGCCGCCTATTCTCCGACCAGACACGGCGGGTTGCCACCTGCCTAGGCAAGCCCGTGCAAGCTCACAGGGTAGGAGGGATCCGCCGCCCATCCACAACCAGCCTCAGTACCCGTCACGTGACGTTGACGTGAGCAAGTTCCCGCCTACGATATAAGTGGGCATACTTAAAGGGCCCCGTAATGTTCTTTTTCACTTTATTCATTCTCTTCTTCTTATCTTTCACCAACCATTGAATAAACAGTGCATGTTTCGCACTAGAAATCGTCTCGTCCCTGCCTGATCGCCATGGTCTACCGGACGCCTGCAGCCCGCCGACAGCGCCACGCTACCTAATAGTAACGCCGGTCGAGCTTCGAGAAACAGTCGTCGCAACAACTCCTGGCAGCGGTGGGATACCCTACCCTGGAGAACGCAACACTGGCTGCCGCAGCCGTGTCCGATGGCGCTTGCAAAGAAGCCGCCGCTAGCAAGTAAGCTTCTATTTTTGGTGAACGCTTTCTCTAACGTCCTTGAGCTGATTGAATGGGCCTGACCCGCCAGCAACACTCGAAACTGGGCCTTTAAGATTGCTTAGCTCCTTAACCCAACAGCTTTGCTCTATGTTCTTTTCGTTCTAATATTTTGAAGCGTCGCACTCCTACCTTCACAATCCATCGCAGATACATCAGCACATTGCCGTCCTGCTGTGACGTCAACCTTACAATGTCACTTCGCACTGATGAGGGTCGCATGAATGCCTCGGTTCCGCAGAATTTAAGGCTCAAAAAAAGGGGCCACGTATCACCAGTTTCCTATACGGCGAAATGGTACAATATTTTTAAAAGTAACATTAGTTCACATCATTCTCTCCGTGCTTTGGTGAAATCACCATTGTGAGAACTCGCTTGTGGCCTATATGGTCAGGCATTACTGAAGGATATTCTGCTGAACTGACGCCAAATCAATTTGCTGCGAAACAGATTAAAAGATTAGAATTAAAAAAGAAAGCTGTGAATAAATGTCCCAAAATTTGAAAAACAGCCAGCACGCTGCAAAAACCTCCACACTGATCAAAAACCTATGTTCATTTACCAGACATACCCGTGTTGGCGGTCGAGGCTTGTGTCGCCGCGCTAGGGATTTACTACTCAATTCAAGGGTTTACTTGGGTCCTAGTGTCTGACCCCTTATACCAGCAAGGGCGCGTGGACAGTCCGTCTTGTGCTTCTAGCGGTTCCTGATAGACACTTGAGCACCTTTTATTAGAGTGCCCTGCTTTCCCTTCGCGGCGCAAGTGACTACTATGTGTCTGAGTGGCTTTCAAGGGGACCGTATAGCCTACTTGGCCTGCAGTGTACACGACCCTTGACCGTTGCCTGTATCCGAATGGCTGTACTTTTAGGGCGACTTTCATCGCACCGTACTTACTCTTATACAAGAAACTGTCTTGGCTTCCCGTTTGTGAGAGACTTTGCAAGGGACGAAATATTTTTGATTACCTTCTTGCTCACTCTATCTTCACTGCATGCCTTGCTTTAATTCGTCTTTGTGGCCTGTAATCGTGCTGTGTGATTCTCCTTTACTTCCTTTCTTTTCATCTTCAAATTCCTTTCTATCGCCTCCTTCCTAAAGAGTAGGCAGGCGTTGCGCCCCAATTGGTGAAAGTTGCCAGCCTTTTCCTTCCCTATTTTCCTCTCTGTGCATTATATGTATGTTTCATATCAAAAAAGTAATATAATAATAATAATAATAATAATAATATATGATTGCCCTTAATTTGAAAAAAGAAACGCTGAGATATGTTTGTATTCCAATATTGAGAAAATAGAGACAGTTGGTATTCCGCTTGCATTTATTTTTATCATTTGACTCGCGCAAGTAATGTAGCCGCGATTTTGAAATAAAGCATTGTAAGCGCTCTCTTATTTTTCTTCAAAATCTACTCGGTTGCCGGGGCATATGCCATAAATCACCGCCGGGTCTGCATCACGAGAAAACGTGGAAAACTTGCAGTCATGGCACCGACGATATAATTTTGGTGTTGTTATATATATGTTCATGGGAGAGTCAAACGCACTTGGCGAATACGTCTGGCAAAAGGGTGGTTTCACGGATTGTACTCTCCTGCTGCATAACAATTAAAAACAAAAAAACCAAGAAGCACTCGTATTGCTCGACTGCTGGAAGTTCGGTTACTTCAATATAAACTAAGGCACGTAAGTTTATCGTGTGAATGTAAAACAGTGTTAAAGAAATACGAGGACAAAGACAAGGAAAACGTGACATGCTCTGTCACGTCTACTTTGTTTTTCTATATTACCACGCGGTTCGTGGCCCTATCTCCCACACTGGGTTTGTGCCATGAAATGAGGCATCATCGTCATCATCACGTCTACCACGTATCGCGTATTTCAACGCTGTTTTACAGTCGCAATGAAACTTTATAAACCCACTTGAATTGCAGCTCTTGGGAGGTTTCTCGTCGTTCAAACGAAAGACAACTCGCTCAATAAGGTCGGTGCCCCAAAAAATGGGGGACACGCGCCACTAAGAAAGGAAAGCAAATGGGTTTGATGACTTTATTTAAGCTCGTGCTCGATGCCCGCGTAGCTTCCTCAGTCGACAGCACTGAGAGCTTCGTCCGTGACGCGTCACAGGTCCGCGTTGAACGAGGAGTGCATGTCCGTGCTCTCAATCTTCCTCGGATAGCCGTGGGGTTCAGCATTCTCACCAGAGCCTTGAGAGGTGGAAGAAGACTCCAGCGTGCACACGTCTGGTGGCCCATTGGGTGCGGTAGCTTCTAGGATGGTGATTCCGTGAAAAATATTCTTTGTTGCTGAACCGAAGCTTGCATCTGGGGACAAACCGACCTCGTCGGACTTTGGGGCAGACATTCTGGAGTGGCTGCGCACCGTGGGATCCTCCTGACGGGTACGGGACAGTTTTTTCAGCAATCGAGCATTTTGGCGCTTCAAGGCGCGGTTCTTGGCGATAAGGATAAGCACCTCCTTCTGGAGCACCTTCATGGTGTGCTTGACATCGGAGATCAAAAGGGAAGCTTGGATCAAAGTACGCTTGACCTTCCAGATGTCTAGGGGCCTTCCAGAGGAGAGCGCCTGTATGAGGGCGTGCAACTTCTGCTTCATGATGATGCAGTTGAGCTTCAGAACAGGCACAAGAGCCAGCGCATACCTTACTCCAGGAGTCATCTGGTGCGCCCCTTGGCTGCTGGAATCCCGTGCTCCCCTGGCCTCCATCCCACCGGTCGTCGCTGGGATTCCAAAAAGGTGCCGAGGAACACAGGCGAAGTGGTAGCGTACGAGTAGTTGGCGACTAGAAGAGCTCCGAGTGCTAGGCGCCGGCGGGAGCTGCACGAGATTAGCTGGCTATCCTCTTTTTCGTCATTGTCTCCCTGCCCCAGTTCGAAGGAGTGCTACCGCAAAAAGTATGCGCTTATTTGAAACATGTCTGAGACAAGCATATATTGTTACGTGAAAGACGCGTTTTAAAAAATTACATTTTTCCCTTTTGACGTGTAGCAGTGACGCGATAGCTGGCTAAATATTGCGCGCAGTAAGTCTTAAAGTGTTTCGCGTGGTATTTCTATAGAGCAAGCATTTGCAGGTGCGGGCGAGCAATCCTCTTTCAAGAAGTGAAAGAAGTGTAAGTCGTATTTGTCCATGTACGTTGCACCTCCTGGTGGTGAAATGCCAAGGCTTGGCTTTTCTTCCTCCTCTTACATACCCGGACTTAACCACCGGTCTGTACTAAAACAACCCTTTAGATACTTACAGCTGGATTCGTTGAGCTTTTCTAAAATTTATATTTTCTCGAAATTTTCCCGACTACTACTTCATACGCTATCTTTGGGGAAACACAATTCTATGTCAGCGCCATTTAGCAAAAGTGAGAAAAAACGGAGCGTTAGAAGAAGGTTAAACGAAGACGACGCGGACGCGCTCAGTAATTCTCATTATGTATAAGAAGAAAACTTAATTCAAGACTGCCTCTGCGATTGGTAAGGCGACATGCTAGAACACGTAGAACGCAAGGGCATTCTTCGTGTACTACCTCTATGCAGCACACATTGTGAGCACGCGTTTGTCAAAAATTACAGCTGCTGGCACGATAGTGCTCTTCAGGATCAGTAATTTCCGCATCTGTAGCATCGGAAGAGTGACTGGACAAACTAACTAAAATAAAACATATCGCAAAATACACTTCATGCGTAAACTCCCACAACAGGGACGTTCGCAATACCTTGATGACGTCACAAGTATTCACTAAATTACCATCGGTGAATCATCGGGTTATTGAACGTGAACTATCACTGAAAAAGAAGTGACAAACTACCTGTCGCACGAAAGCATGCACTAAACCAAGCCCACCAGCACATACAGGCCTGAAAAGGTTGCCTCGCCTCATAGGTTCGAAGGTAGAGGACTCCACAAAGGCACAATGTTTTAATATTCAAGAGCTCTTTCCGTATCGAATTTACCGCTCTGCTTTCTCAGATCTACCAGGCCATGCTATGCTTAGGCGAGTGTGCAAGATTTTTCTTTGCACACATGCACAAAAACACTTTTATTATAAATTACGCCAAGAGTCTGGCCAAATAAAAACGGCATCTTTGTGTCTTCTGTGTGTCGCCATTTTTACGGTGTACCGGAAAATACAGAGCATTGTATTGTCAGTTGAAATTAAGCGATAATATTTTGGGACATGCTACAAAGGACTTCTAAGAAAGCTTGAATCCGCATATCGTTTGATATTGCATTGTGCCCGATGAAGGTGATGTGCCGTTCGGTATGCTTTTATTGTTTCGACTACACACTTTCTGGAAGACACGAATGTTTAGCCAAAATGCTGAGCGCATTGATTCTGCGTCAGTACAGTTTAGTCGAATGATTTTTCACCTAAAGGGTATCTATGATCAAGCAGAATTAACCCGATTGGTAACCTCGATTGATTAGTTGTCTGTCATTGCCTGCCCTTAAGGGACAAATATGCTTGTTTTTCTTATCCGTTGCGACTTAAGCAAATCTTAGTTTTGGAGTGTTTCTCACGCCAATCAAGTGGGGCATATTGCATTTTGCTTGTGTAATGATTACATAAATGTTAACTCGCTGCAAAAGTACCATGTATGAAAAGTAAAAAAAAAAAGTAGCATGCAGATAGAATTCTGCACTGCGAATCTGTTGGTCGTTAGTACGAATTCTCGCGGTACAATGAAAGCTTTCATTTCTTCGTAATGTTCGAGCAAAGAAGTTTGGGATTGAAGTGACGGACTGCGGCGGACATCGATGAACATCAAAACGCCTAGGGACGTGAGCCCATAAGGGCTATCGATGCAAATGACACCTGCCATTAAAAAAAAAACTAAATTGACAGTCACTTCAGCATAAGACAAAGAGGGTGAAGGGGAAAGCCTGCGTGCTCAAGAGACATTCAATAAATTACTTGGCACTCTCATTTGAATTCATTGTTATGTATTACTTGTTTTCTCTCGCCAAAGGTCGTGGGTTCGAATGCCCTAGTTGATGCTACCTTAACTGTGCCTTGATGGACTCCGCCCTAATTAACACCAAAGTTCGTTGGTTTGACTCCCACCGAATTTCGTGGTTTCATGTGCCTTAATTAACTCTATATTACTTAACTGTACGTTAATTAACTTCGCGTTAACCAAACATCGTGTGTTCGACTTCCGCATGAGCTCGAGCGTTCTACTCCCACCGAAGGTCGTGGGTTCGAGTGCATTAATTAGCTAGATAATATTTCACCACCACCACCATCATCATTATCAGCTTATTTCATGTCCACTGCAGGACGAAGGCCTCTCAATGCGATCTCCAATTACGCCTGTCCTACGCCAACCAATTCCAACTAGCACCAGCAAATTTCGTACTTTTGTCGCACAAACTAGTCTACTGCCGTGCTCTACTGCGCTTTCCTTCTCTTGGTACCCATTCTGTCACTCTAATGGTCCAATGTTATTTAATCTGTGCATCACATCACCTGCCCAGCGCCATTTTTTCCCTTAATGTCTATTAGAATATTGTCTATACCCGTTTGCTCTCTTATCCAAACCACTCTCTTGCTGTATCATAAAGTTATGCTTAGCATTCTTCTTCCCATCGCTCTTTGTGCGGTCCTTACCTTGTTTTCAAGCTTCTTTGTTAGTCTCCAAATTTCTGCCCCACATGTCAGCACCGGTAAAATGCACTGATTGTATAACTTCCTTTTTAATTATAACGGTAAGCTTCCAATCAGAAGCTCACAATGTCTCCCGTATGCGATCCAACCCATTTTTATTCTTCTGTGAATTTCCTTCTCGTGATCCGGGTTCCCTGTGATTATTTGACCTAGGCAAACGTACTCTGTCACATAATCAAAAATAACGTACAGCGCGAAGGACAAGGACAGCGATAGACGACATACACAGCGCTGTTCGCGCTGTACGTTATTTTTGATCATGAATTACCAACTAGCCCAAGCAACCACCCTAGTCCATCACATATTCTAGAGACTGACTGGCGATCCTGAATTCTTCTTCCCTTTCCCGGTTATTCATCATCATCTTTGTCTTCTGCATATTAATCTTCAGCCCCACCCTTATACTCTCTCTGTTAAGGTCTTCAATCATTTGTTGTAACTCGTCCGCAGTGTTGCTGAATAGAACAATGTAATCGGCAAACCGAAGATTTCCGAGGTATTCACCGTCGATCTTTACTTCTAAGCCTTCCCAGTTTAATAGCTTGGATAGTTTTTCCAGGTACGTGGTGAATAGCATTGGAGAGATTGTGTCTCCCTGTCTGACCCCTTTCTTTATGGGTATCTTCCTGCTTTTCTTGTGTAGAATTAAGGTAGCTGTAGAATCTCTGTAGATATTTTCCAAGGTATTTACGTAAGCATTCTGCACTCCTTGATTACGTAATGCCGCTATTACTGGTGGTATCTCTAATGAATCAAATGCATTTTCCTAATCTATCAAAGCCATGCAGAGAGTCTCATTGCACTCTGCGGATTTCTCGATAACCTGATTAATGACATGGATGTGATTCATTGTAGAGTATCGCTTCCTGAAGCCAGCCTGTTCCCTTCGTTGACGAAAGTCCAGTGTTGGCCTTTTTCTATTGTAGATTATTTTGGTAAATATTTTATATAATACTGGGAGTAAGCTAATGGGCCTTTAATATTGCAGTTCTTTGACGTCTCCCTTTTTTGTGCATTCGTATAATGTTTGCATTCTTCCAGTTTTCTGGGACCCTTGCAGTCGATAGACACTTCGTATAGAGAGCGGCCAGTTTTTCTAGAATTAGGTCTCCTCCATCTTTGGTTAAATCGACTGTTGTTCCATCTTCTCCTGCCGCTTTTCACAGCTTCATATCTTGCAAGGCCCTTCTGACCTCATATTTAGTTATAGAAGTAGTGTCCGTATCCTGTTCATTATTGTTTCGAATAAAGTACTGCTGAGTCATCTATCTAATGTTATTAGAGTTGTCGGACGATCTCGCCGCTGCCACCAGTTGAAGGGGTTGTAGGTCGCCTCGTAGGGAGGAACTTGGGGGGACAGGACTAGGCGAGCAGGATTTATTTACAGTATTTACATTTTAAACAAGAGATACATTCGAGAGTCTAGCGTGGCTCCCAAATGGAGCCCGCAAGATGAAGCTTACAGCATACGAGCATGAGCACACAGCTCACGAGCACGATCACAGACGAGCACACCCTAGCAGCCGACAAACAGCCGCTTATAAACACTCCGTTCTCCCTAAATCCCTAGGTGAGGGAAAAACGGCAGTTCACCGCCGATTCGCAGCGTCCAATGTCAACGTAGTCGACCCGCCTTTTTGGAGGAGGGCTCACACACACGCGTACGCACTGGTTTCCCAGAACCCGAGTTGAGCGCGTCCTCGTAGCCAGGGGGTCACGCCTGACCCCAGCCGGCGCATCTAAATTCCAAAGCTGCCTTTCTCCTGTAGTCGCCACGAGTATCAGCAGACTGCGATGAATCTTGGGGCGCGAGCAAAACGTACCGCAACGCACCCTTTTGTTAGGGAAGCTCTTCTTGCTGCAGAGAGACCATGAAGACCCGACAAATCAACCAACAATACACGGGGCGCCAAACGTGGCCAGCCCTGCTGCCGTCGCCGATTCTCCGAACGAGGCGCATGGTGGATTAACGTTGCCGTAGTCTTTAGTTCTCCGAAGGAAGTTCATGGTCGGCTAGCGCTGTCGTCCTCACTGGTTCTCTGAAGGGCGCCGCCACCGCGAATCAATCGAAACACCTGCAGCGGGCTGAGATAGTTTTGCAGAGCACTACTCCTGTAGGCCGATCCTAACACTGTACAGGTCAGTATATAATTCTTCCGCTGGTTTTATAATACGTTTGAGATTTCTAATGATATTACCCCTCTTATCCTTCAGTGCATATATCTTGGTTCGTGCTATTCTTAGTTTCCTTCTCATTGATTTCAGGCTGCGTCCATTTTTTACGCCTTCTTCAGTCATTCTCACGTTATAATTTCGAATATCACTTATTTTCGCCTTGTTCATCAGCTTTGACCATCAATCCCATCTTATTTCTTGAGTTAGACACTTTCATTCTTTGTCATTTCTTTATTAGGTGCTTTGTTACTTGGGAGAGCTTCCCTACTGGTTGCTCTTGGTGACTTGCCTCCCATTTCAATTGCTGCCTCTGAAGCCAGCCTCATTACGGTTTCATTCATTGAACAGAACTGGACGCTGTTCAAAACAACCCTACTTAACCTCATTACAACATTCATGCCGGTTATCTCAATTAGGTGCAGTAAAAGAGCGTCTTGGTTCAATGAGCGGCGGCGAAGAGCCAATAAAAATAAAAAGCGTTTGTATAGGCAGGCAGTTGCTAACAACCTATTAACTACGTGGGAAACCTACAGGAAAAGCGACAAGGATTACCAAAGAGTGCTGAAAGCCACCCGGCGCCAATTTTATAGTGACGTCTTACTCACTATGCTATCTAATAATCCCCAAAGATTTTGGAGCGTAATTAACCCACATTCACGGCCTGATTCATCCTTAACAAATTCTAATGGTGATCAGCTGGACGATGCCCATTGTGCTCGACTCTTTAACAACGCTTTTTCGTCTGTTTTCACTCATGAAGTCATTACCCCTTCTCTAGCACTGAGTTCACTTCACGATTATTCCATGCCCTCTATAGTTATAAGTCATGATGGTATTCTTTCTTTATTAAAAAACCTTAAAGATACTACTAGCACGGTCCCGCTTGGCTTTAACTACAATATACTTCGAAATATATCTCAGAGTAGTTTTCAAGTTCTATCTGCACTTTTTTTTCAGTCTTTATCATCTGGCTGCATCCCTCATGACTGGCGAGTAGCTAAAGTAATGCCAATTTTCGAATCTGGCAGCCGCTCTGATCCCCTAAACTATAGACCCATTTCATTGACTTGCACCTTCTCAAAGCTCCTTGAACATGTCATACACGCCCATATCATTAATTATCTTGAAGATCACAACATCATATTTAAATATCAGCATGGTTTTCGCAAGGGATTTTCTTGCGACACTCAGCTTGCTGGGTTTACTAACGACTTATTTACTTAGTAGACGCTGGTTTTCAAGTCGACGCTTTGTTTCTCGATTTCTCGAAGGCATTTGATCGGGTCCCCCACGATAGACTACTACTCAAGTTATCGCATCTCAATGTTCACCCCCAGGTTTTAGCATGGATTAAACACTCCCTCTCATCTCGCGTTCAGTTCCCAGCTGTTAATGGTTCTAACTCTTCAATGGCTCAAGTCACATCCGGTGTACCCGAGGGGAGCGTGCTTGGTCCCCTGCTCTTTCTAATATTTATTAATGATTTACCCACTTGTATATCTTCCCAAATTAGACTGTTCGCGGACGACTGTGTTGTGTACCGAGCCATTAAATGTGAAACTGACCACCAATTTTCACAAACTGACCTCGATTCAATTAACACTTGGTGTTTATCGTGGCTAATGATCCTAAACCACTCTAAGACAAAGCTGGTCTCCTTTACAAGAAACTCTTCCCGCATCCCAACCGCATACACTATTAATCACGTAACAGTTGAGACAGCTTCTACTTGCAAATATTTAGGAGTTCACCTTCAGTCCGACTTAACCTGGAATTATCACATTGATCTGATTCTAGCAGCTGCTAACCGTTCTCTTGGCCTCTTAAAACGTAACCTTCGACACGTTCCGGCGCCTGTGCGTAAATTTGCTTATATCACCCTAATCCGACCTAAAATCGAGTACGCTTCAGCCATATGGGACCCGGATCAAGCCTACCTCATAGATAACATCGAATCCCTGCAGAACCGTGCTGCTCGTTTCATATTTTCAGATTACTCACGTTTCACTAGCGTCACAGTGTTAAATGCTCGTGCTGGTCTTGATAACCTTTCCCATCGTCGCAAACTTGCTCGCTTAACACTTTTTCACAAAATTTACCACCATCCATTGCTTCATGACGATTTCTTTCAATCACCATCGGCGGTCTTTCCACGCCGCGACCATTCTTTCACGATCAAATGCATCATTTGCCGCACTTCATCTTTTTCGAAATCACTCATACCCAAAACAATTATTGAGTGGAACCAGCTGCCTGCTTCAATCGCAACGGAAATTAATTCGTCTAAATTTCATGAACTTCTAAAAAATGAATGCGATGAGTAGCTTTTCTTCTAGTATTGTGTTTAATTTTTCATATATATATACATATATATATATATATATATATATATATATATGTGTGTGTGTGTGTGTGTGTGTGTGTGTGTGTGTGTTCTGTTTATTATGTTGCGTTTTTCCATTATGTCTCATAGAGTGTTGCTGTTCTGCTTTTTTTTTATTCTTCTTGTCTAATCCTTGCATACGCTTCTCTAGATGTTTGTTGAATTTTTGTCACCCCCCTATGTAATACTCTCGTTGTGAGGGCCTTTAGGGGTTTCTTGAAATAAATAAATAAATAAATAAATTACCTCTATGCCATCATCATCGTCTATCTGTTCTAAGGCTGAATATTTGTTTGCAAGTACCAGCCTAAATTTGTCTGCTTTTACCCTTACTGCCTCTAGGTTGACCTGTTTCTTCTTGACTATTCTCTTTCCTCTTTTCATCCTACTCCTCCTCTCCCCTATGACGCTGCGCCGGGCTCCCTGCTGGGCTGCAGAAATCTAAGCGTCTCCTTCCTCCGTAATAATCACCATATATAATTTTACTCTTTCTCTGTTAAAATTGAGGTGAATCCTAGCCCTCACTAACCTATGATCACTGCACTTTACCCTACCTATCACTTTTGCATCCGGCACTATGCTGGGACCGGCAGAAAGTATGAAATCAATTTCGTTTCTTCTTTCACCATTAGCGCTTTTCTAGGTCCACTTTCTGTTGCTACGTTTCCTGAAAAAGGTGTCCATTATTCTCAGCTTATTCCTTTCTGCGAATTCTACCAGCATCTTTCCTCTAGCGTTTCTAGAATCGAAGCCGTAGTTGACAATTTCTTGTTTACCGGCTTGCTTTTTCCCCACTTTTGCACTGAAGTCACCCATTACTACTGTATACTGTATACCGAGTTTGCACTTTTCCCATCGCTAATTCAACATCTTCATAAAACTGACCTACTTCCTCATCGTCGTGACTGGATGTTGGAGCGTAGGCTTATACTACCTTTAATCTATACATTTAATTAAGTTTAATTACGACTACTGCTACCCTCTCGTTAATGCTGTAGAGTTCGTCAATGTCGCCCGCTATGTCCTTATGGATTAGGAATTCTACCCCGTATTGCTTCTTATCAGGGAGACCTCTATAGCAGAGGACATGGCCGTTATTTAGCAATGTGTAAGCCTCCCAAGTTCTTCTAATCACACTAATGCCGATAATATCCCAAAGAATGTCTGATAGTTCCTCAAAGAGTCCTCCTAAGCTAGCCTCACTCGACAGAGTTCGGCAGTTAAAGGTTGACAGGGTTAGTTTCCAATGGTGGCCTGTCCGAACCCAGAGATTCTTAGCACCCTCTGCTGCGTTACAGGTATTATCGGCGCCTTGGTCAGGTGCTCCGCAGCTGCTGGGGACTGAGGGCCGTGGATTAATTGTAAGAATCGTTCGGGAGGTAGTGGCCTAATACTGCTCCAGGGAGGTCAATTCCTGTTCTGGTGAGGGAGTGTCTTTGTTCAAGCTTAGTGGGCCTTCCTAATTTGGTTGGACCTGGATTAGTATCGCCCCACTCGCTCTCAGCACCTTTCGCTGGTGTCAGGCGTCACTCCAAGCCTGCAGATGTAGTGCACTGGAGAATGTAAAATTCAGATACACCATTTGAACTTCCGGCTACCCTAACCGAGCATTTGACATAGCTCAGTAAGGTAATCCTGCAGGCGGCTAGGCCACCTTGTCAAACGTACGGCCCAGAGGGCCTATACATGCCTAAGGGACCCGCTGATTTGCCCGCCCTTTGCGGGTCCGCCCTTTGCGAGGTCACCCTTTGCGGATATACGATCGTCCGGACGTGCTGAAAATCTGCGTGCTGACTTTACAGCTAGGTGTTCTTCCTACTTGCTTTCTCTTGTCATTTGCGTGAACACTGTAAACAAAAACCTTGCCGTCATTTTTCTCATTTCCTTTTGTGCGGAAATTTCGAATCTTCAAAGAAAGCCGCTTTGGCAGCGCGCCTCGTAAGTTGCTGGGGATAAGTTCTTGAACATTTGTATTGTTATGGAGTGTGTAGTGGCAACATCTATTCGCGTATTAGGTTCCCCGAATACGTTTTCAAGGTCTCTATAAGCTAGCTTCTATGTATTGTGAGTTTAAAAAGAGGGAACCGCGGCTGGTGCAGATGTTCGGAATTTGTCTGCGTTATATTTTCTAGTGTTGTCACTAGAAAGTATGTGCAAGGTATGTCGGTAGTGCATATTATTTAACTTTGCCTTTTTTTCTATTCATGATGAGCGGCATCTGAGCCAGCTGTGGAAGAAGATGACGACGACGAACGCACCACAAGTGGCATGAGCACGTGCCTGCGCGAGGCGAGCCCACATGACTTTCTGTACCTGACGCCGCATTTTCCAAACTATCGGTGATATGAGCCACTTAAGGCTTTCGCCTTAAAATACCGCAGCAATTTATATAACTGGGTGAGCACGCACCAAGCAGACCCAAAGTATCGCTCACAAGCCCGAAGCGGGCGCAATTAATAAATTCCTCTTTACGTAAAAAACTCCATTCACCTTCTAAACTATCTTGAACAGTTCGCGTCTCAATCAGCAGAAAGCAAAGAACACCTTCCTAATGACTAAAAACGGAGTAGCGGTCAAGTAGCGTCAGAGTCCCCATGATAAATATCAAGTTCTTTTTACGTCCGCTGGTAGAGTAAGGCATGTGGCATGTATTTCCAGTTATTTGTAAGCACCTCACTCCAGCTCACTCTTATGCCCACGAATCTCATACCAGCAGCGAATCTTCTTTTGGCTTCGCCTGCGTTTAGCTCACTATAAAAATGAAATATGTATACGCCAACTCATACACCTCGTTTGTTCATTATTAAGGATGCTTATGATCACAATGACATACCAAGAAATTCAGTCTTTGCAGCAGAGTTGTATAGAGAGGCGCTGCCGATACATATGTTCAGCCAGCCTAAAGACCAGTAATAAGCTCTTGCATTATTGAGAATAGGATGTATGTTGATACTGCAGAGTAGAAAGACATCATATTACTCAACCATTTTATGTTGGTAATTTTTTTCTAGCGCAACTATGAGTAAAGATTTTGCTGTAAAGCATTAGACTGAAATCGTAGACAAACGAGCCATAGTATTTATAAGTTAGAACGAGTCACAATATTATCAGCTGAAATGCGGGCGAGAGCTTGCGCGGACAAAGAACGCGCGGATAACACAGACTCCTAAGAGATTGAGGAGGACGTCGTGTCGTGGCGATGCCCCCTCCTCTCACACAAAACCCTGCCCCCGCTCTGCTCCGTGGAAGCGCGCTCGTGATATAGCATCGTAGCCAATGGGAATTTAGGCGCCGCTTTTCGCTTATCTAAACAGACGCTGGCTTTTTCACCCAATGGGCCACTTGATGCTTTCGCATCAATAATATATTAATTCGTGATTTTCCTGAGGCACCAGTTGAATCAACTGAAAAACTGCTCACCTCTGACGCAAATTTTTTCCTTCTATGCTCGGCATTAGGTGCGACGATATAGAGCGTTGTCATAGACTCGGTGCACGTAAACAATGATGTCAAAGGCCCATCATACTTAAGCTGCTGTCCAAGATACAAGTCCGGGGTCAGATACAGATACAGGTCCAAGGTCAAAATATTGAAGCACGCATGCAAGCTTAAAGGTTCCAAACTATGTATAGCTGAAGATTTCGCGGCTCGCGGCTCGTTTCGCAGCTTTGTGGCAAAAGTCATCTGAATTAGGAAAAAAAAACGCACAGAAAGCACAGCCCCGTCAGGACACCGTGGAGCGTTCGCTATAAGTGCGATGATCTCAGCAACCGTGTCATCAAAGCAACTCATAACCGCGTGATGCGACGAAGGATCTGACCTTCCCTGGAAACAAAGCTGCCACTTCTGAAGGTGAATGCGCGCATCCTAGTTAACAAGGCTCTTGATTTTAATTGCGTAGTGGAATGTCACAATCCAGAACTCATATGCATCACTGAAACAGGGCTTAATGATTCAATAGCTGACAGTGAATTCCCACCTCCTAATTACGTTGTGCTAAAACATGACAGGGCTGCCGGTAGAGGTTGTGGCATTGTGATTTTTATTGGAAAAGGTATTGAATTCCCCTCATTACCAGAACTTCCTTACGCCGAATGCCTGTGTTGTAAACTTAATCTTGGTAGTTTGGTTGCATTTACAGCAATATAGGAGGCCGAATCACAAAGTATTTGCTCCTATTTTTTAAAACCAAAAAACGGCTGTAAATGTGAAATCAACATATCCATTCCCAGTGGTGGACATTTCTTGGACCAGCCCGGTCTTATCCGCTGGTAGCTCGGCAGCATGGCACTGCTGTCAGTTGTTTAAGATGGCGGCTGTGTATCACACGTCCACGGCGTACGAGCAACGAAGTGTGATTACTTTTCTTTGGAGCAAGAGATGAACACCCATCGAAATCCACATGGAAATGCATCCCACGTATGGGGAAAGGTACCTTGCTTTGAGAAGTGCGAGATATGATGTTGTGATTTCTCAAAAATCCTTGAAGACTTGCATGACAATGAGCGTTCGGGGAGGTCGCGTGCGTTGCTGACTGACGACAACATTTTTCGCGGGGATGCAATTCCGCACCTCAAATTTAGTGCTGCGACAGGACAAATGCTTGAACCGGTGTGCGGGCTATATGGAAAATATTGTGTAAGATACGTAGAATAGTACGTATATATGTAATTACCTGTATATACCATATTTTGATTATTAAAATATAGGGACTAATGCTTTCTGATTCGCCCTCGTATCATGCTCCTTATCTGGGAGCGACATCATTGATTCCATAAGTGAATACATAGTTCAGCATAGACTATATTGCCGCCAACAAGTATTGTGCGGTGATTTTAATGCCCCTTGTATAGAACACACCATGGTGCCTTAGCGGCTTCGGTGTCGTGCTGCTAAGCACATAGTCACAGGATCAACTCCCGGCCACGGCGGCCGCATTTCGATGGGGGCCAAATTCAGAAACGCCCGTGTCCAGTGCTCAACGGGTCGATCAGGTGTCTGAGCAGGCACCAGGTCTTGCGCGCCGACAGCGTTCCCTGCAGCCCGTCGCACGTACTCATCCAGTTCTCTCGGCACAGCTTGGTTGCGTACTCGTTGAGCAGCAAGACCGTTGAGCAGCAAGACCGCAACCAACCGCAACCTCACCAAAGTTCTGAACGCTTACGATGGCAACGGCCAAAGGCTCATTGAAGACCTCAAGGCGATCTACCTCAAGACGGAGAGAGGGCGATTTCCGATACCGGAGGAGTACGGGGGACCGGAAAATCCGGCATTGGATGAACCGTTCACCATCACGGAGTTGTTAACAGCCATAGACGAGAGTAATAAGGCGAGCGCACCAGGAATGGACGCCATTACATACAAGCTGCTCAATAACATGAGTGATGCGGCGGCACGTGGGCTCCTGGGTCACATCAACAGAACCTGGGAAAGCTCGAAGTTGCCCGCAGAATGGAAAGAGGCCGAGGTACGGTTCATACCTAAACCGGGCAAACCTCTGACCATCGAGAACATGCGCCCAATCTCGCTCACGTCCTGTGTGGGCAAGGTCATGGAACGCATGGTTCTCAGAAGACTTCAAGCACACCTGGACGAGACAAATCAGATGCCGGCGACCATGTATGGATTCCGCCAGCACCTGAGCACCCAAGACGTCTTGATCCAATTACACGAATTGGTGATTAAAAAAGCAACGAGGCACGCGCCCCGGGGTATACTGGCTTTGGACCTCAAAGGGGCCTTTGACAACGTGTCCCACGCCAGCGTGCTCGAGAACCTGCGCAAGACGGGGTGTGGCCGCAAGACCTACGGTTATATCAAAGATTTCCTAACCAATAGAGCAACAACTATCCGGATAGGAAATGAACGGTCAGAGCCTGTGGAGCTCGGAGACAGGGGTACCCCACAGGGGTCTGTCCTGTCGCCTCTGCTTTTCAACCTAGCACTCCTGCCCCTGCCCGAACTACTCAATCAGATCGAGGGCGTGGACCACGCGTTCTATGCCGACGATATAACGGTGTGGACGAACCGCGCGGGTTCCGATGCCTGGGTGGAGGAAGCCCTGCAGAGAGCGGCAACGACCGTCCACGAGTATGCCAGGACCTGTGGCCTGAGCTGCGCTCCACAGAAATCGGAGCTGCTCATGGTACAGCCCGGAAGACCGAAGAAAGAGCCGCCGCCAAACATAATCATCACCATCGACGGCACAGAGATCAAACCAACGCAGCAGATCCGGATACTGGGCCTGCTGTTGTGCAGCGACGGCAAGGCGCACGCAGCCGTCAACAAAATCAAGACCACATCCGAGCAAGTCCTCAGCATGATCCGGAGAGTCACCAACCGGAACAGAGGAATCAAAGAAGAAGACGCACTGCGCCTGGTGCAGGCATTCGTCGTGTCACGCGTAACGTACTCCGCCCCGTACCTCCAGCTTGCGAAGGTGAACCGCGAAACGCTGAACACGACGATAAGGAAAGCAGTAAAACTCGCCATGGGCATCCCAGTCTACTCGTCAACGCAGAAGCTGCTGGAAATGGGTGCCCACAACACGGTGGAAGAGCTGGTGGAAGCACACCTATCCCACCAGAGGGTAAGGCTGAGCCGGACAGAGCACGGTCGGGCCGTCCTACGCAAGATAGGATGGCAAATTGAACAGCTACCGACAACGGAGCCGCTCCCCACAACGTGGAGAGACATTATTAAGACCAAGCCCCTCCCCCGGAACATGCAGCCGGGGAGGAACAACGAGAGACGCTCTGCGCGGGCCAAGGCACTGGCTCGACAGCTGGAAGAGGACCCCGAGGTCCTCTACGCGGACGCCTCACTTCCCAAGCACGGAACCAGAGCAACGGCAGTCGTCACCACCATAGATAAACTTGTCACAGGCGCGTCGATACGGACGACGAATACAGCCGAAGCAGAAGAAGTGGCCGTGGCCCTCGCACTCGCACAACCGGGAGTGAGGACCGTTGTCACAGACTCCCAGACCGCCTACGCAAGCTACCGCAAGGGGAACATCCCTTCCGTGGCACTAGCGATCCTCAACAAATGCAAATCACCGGGGCGGGCCGTTGAGCTCGTGTGGGTCCCGGCTCACTCGCAAGTGGAAGGCAACGCACTCGCCGACCACTATGCCCGAGAACTATCGATCCGGGCCGAGGACGAGCCAGGGCTACCGCACCCCGTGACAAGCTACAAAGACATCACGCAAATGTACAGAAGCGGCAGATGTAGGCTTCCCCGTCCGCATCCGCAACTCAACCGAATTCAGCAAACGATCGTGCGACGCATGCAAGCGGGGTCGCTAGCGCATCCAGTGCTCTTGCATAAGATGTTCCCAACAGAGCATGACACTTCATGCCCTTTTTGCAGACGGTCAAAAGGCACTCTAGCACACATCCTTGCAGAGTGCACTAAGCTCAAGAACCCCCCACCCTCCCCAGCCCCAACCCCCCCGAGCGATGGGAGACCTTGTTGTCCAGCCCCGACCTACCGACCCAGCTCGCGCTGGCGGCTAGGGGCCAGGAACTGCTGGACACATATGGGACCTGAGAATAAGGTTCCACCCCATCTGGTGCAAGCGCGCACCACCCGTCACTAAGGGCTCAGCACAAAAGTTGATTCTCTCTCTCTCTCTGTCCAGTGCTTTGGGGGCACGTCAAAGGTCCCCACTTGGTCAAAATTAATCTGGAGTCGCCCACTACGGCGTGCCTCATAATCAAATCGCAATTTTCGCACGCAAAGCCCCAGAATTAATTCATTCACTCATTCATCCCCTTTTATAGACTGCCTCTTACTTAAAACAACTGGTCGCGATAAACAACTCTGTGATTAGGATAGAAAATTGAGCGAGTTGGTAAACGTTCCGGATGTATTTTTGTCCAGGGCCCACAAATCGACGAAGGACGAAGCAGAAACACACGGAACACGCACTGACTCTCAATTGACGTTTATTTTGAAAAACATTAAGAAAGCAATTCGTAATCTTTCAACACGTGATATTGCACCCGAAGCGTTGCTGTCTTTTTGGCGCATACTCCAATTTGAAGCGCATCATCAGCTTCTATCTAATGCTGCCGCACATGGTAAACAAATATTCAAATTCCTTTTCGCATAGCCTAATTGACCGTTGACTGACACATCTATCCCATTTTCTTGTAATGTGAAATGCTTCGATTATTTCATGCCCAGACTAGGCTCTGAGCCTCGATAAGACCTGGCTGGCTGGATAAGGCTGGCTGATACCAAGCCGTCTCACCTAGCTGGTCATTGCCGAGAATGTGGTTGTCAACCATATTTCAGCGACACCAGTGTCTTATCGAGGCACAGAGCCCAGTCTGGGCGTGAAATAATCGAAGCATTTCACACTAGAAGAAAATGGGATAGCTGTGTCAGTCAACCATGAATTCGGTCATGGGAAAAGGAATTAAAATGTTTGTTGAGCACATGTGGCAGCATCAGATAGGAGCTGATGATGCGCTTCAAATTGGAGTATGTGCCAAGAAGACAGCAACGCTTCGGGTGGTTCGTCACGTTTTCAAAGATTACGGATTACTCTCTTTCTAAATATTTTTAACAAAGGTAAGTTAAGAGTCAGCGCCTGTTCCGTGTGTTTCTGCTTCGTGCTACGTCGATATGTGAGCGCTGCACAAAACTACATCATGAACTCTGTGATTCCTTAATCAGTATGGCGCTATCATTTGATCTAAGTAAGGTAAAGCGTCCGACGCGTGATAAAGCCCTGCTTTATCTTGTATTCGTTACTGACCGATTGTTGAGAGGCTGATTTATATGTGAAACTGTGGCAGGCTTGTCTGACCATAGAGCTGTCTCTCCTACCCTCAATGTTGCGTGTGAATTGGGCAGGCCGGTGTACAAATATGTGCCTAACTTTAATCACGCGGATGACAACTGTATCGTGAATATGTTAGCGTCAGCCTATGATGACTTTCTTCATTACAGTGACTACTATGATGCTGCTTTCTTGCTGAACCAATTTTACAGCATTGTACACTAATGTATTTCAGTCTACGTCCCGACGAAATGTATAAAGCGATATTGCAGACAACCATGGTACGATCGCGAAATTATTCAGCTAACCCGCCACATAAAACGCCTTCGCATAAGCCGTAACTCTGACTGAAATAGAGAAACCTTACTAAACTCACTGAAACATATGCTAAGAAAGCTACATTTCTCAAAGTTATGCTCCATCCTCCACTGCTGAAGTCAATTTCGATGTACCCCATGGCTCAGTGTTGGGTCCACTTTTGTTTACTACTTACATTATTGATGTCGCTCAAGTTGCTTGTAATACACCAATAACATTGAGATTGTATGCTGATGATTGCGTTCTCTACACTGACATATGTAGTTCGCACGATCAACCAATCTTGAACAACGTATTTTCTATGTCTTGTGAAAGGAGCGCGTCATGGCAGCTGACTATCAACTTCTAGAAGACAGTGGCTATGGCCTTCCCAAACAACGGCCCCTAGCTTTTGCTTACAGCAACAAAGGAACCACTCTTACCCCCGGGGATGAGTATAAGTATCTCGGGGTAACTTTACTAGTAACTTATGATGGCACAAGCACATCGAGGCCATACATTCAAAAGCACTTCTCAAACTCACGCTTTTAAAATGAACTCGGAAAAAAAAAATAAACCAAAAAATGCGAACTGACCGTGTCCAAAAAGTTGATAAGACCAGTAATCGAGTATGCTTCTGCTGTCTTGTCGCCACATTGTTCCACGATATTAACAAGTTCTAATCTATGAAAAATAAAGCGATAAGGCTCATGTTTAACAGATACGACCATTACTTTTCCGCTTCATAGCGCGTGCACTCTTTATCATTGCAGACACATGGGAACACAGGCGCATCTGCGAGCGCCTCATTACTGTGCATAGCGTTGTCCAATCTTCAACAGTTATTGCAGCGCCAATTTCACTCATTGATGGTTCCGCATGCACGCACAACGCGCCGTGCTCACCTTCTGAACATTGTTCCCTGCCAGACGCTTTCGAACTGTATGAAATTTCCCTTTTTTTTCGGTAACAGCAGAACTGCGGAATAACCTTAATGGTGCTCTGAGGCAACCTCCAAAGAATCAATTTCCAACAGAACTGCCTAGCCTAACGTAACCCATTACTTTTTTTTATGATGCTACGCGGATTGAATTAGTTATCCTTTTTCATCCTGTATTAATAGCGTGCACATGTTGTCTGATTAGGATGCTAAGAGAGTTGCGTTAGTTTTTTTTATCGTGTTTGATTGTTTCATCGCAACGCACCTCGGATGCTCTGCGAACGACATTAGTTATCGACCTGTTTCACTCTATACGTATAGAGTGTACATAGTTTGTTTATGGTGCTAACCGAATTATGTTAGTATCTATATCATGTTCCTTTGCCTGTGTATGTTCTTTTTGTATTAACTCCTGCGATGTCTAGCACTGAGACGACAGTGTGTGTAAGTAAAAATAAAAATAATTACTTTAGGCTACATATTTCAGTCTACGAACTGTAGCTAGTGAGCGTGCAAGGCATATCGACTTGGAACGTATTCTGACGATGGCACCAGTTTCGAGATATGCAGCCCCAGACTAGCGGTAATAAAGTGTTCTGTTGTTCGACTAACTTTTTTTAAGAAAACGTTCTTTTATGCATGGAAGCACAAACGCGTAACTATAGAACGTCAGTGCATTTCGTCAGACACTTAAAAAATTATCTCGAAATTGGTGTAGCCATGAGATTTCGTTATAAGTGGATATGCCTTGCGAAATTACCGGCTACAATTCGCAAATTGAAATATCTGCTGCAAGGTTAATAATTTTAAAGTTAATTAGTGTACTTATGCTTATTATTCAATTAAGCATTTTGATTGTTTTGTAGGAAGAAGTTTCCCGTCGAGTAATTTAGCTCGAAGGTTAGATTTGTGCTACCTGCCACAGCCTGTCTTTAAAAATTTGGTGCAGCCAAAAATAAGAACACCTGGTATGTGAATGCGCACCGCATCGTTCATGCTATATTTGATTGGCCGCACCTGTGCAGCCCCACCAGACCGCTTCTGCGTGGTTTCCATACGTCTAGAAGTCTCTGAAGTTAATGAATATCCATGCTGTAGTTATCCACCACACGTCTGGAGTCATGTCATGGCGGGTAGTTTATTACTATCCAACATAAATTAGATTCCCTCACGTCACCTACTGACCAAAAGCACTCGATGCGACGTCCCTAAAGTTGAGCTCGTTGCATCCTGAACAGGCTATACCGCCATGGCTGGATGATGAGGGTGAGTACGCAACGAAGGGGCATTTGGACTACTGGTGTAAATCAAGGCAACGCGCAGAAAAACACGGCCTTTACATGAACACTACAGCATCTTCCTTAGGACTGGCACTGGCTGTTCACTTCATGCACACGCCTACATGCGCCTACATGCATTACTCACTGCGTGAATTTCTGAAGACTTCTTTCTTATTCAAGCAACTTCATGAAGCCGTGAAGCAAGTGTTTGTGAAATATTTTGTTCCTTATGCGCCGAAACGGGCCAGCCTGTGTAGGCGCCCGAAGTATGTTTCTTTTTTATGCGAAGGATACTAGCCGCACAACCACGCTCTTCCTGCAAACTAACACATACCCACACTTGTCTCGTCTACATGCAATCTACCCAGACAGTTATACGTCCAGAACATGTCCCGGGTGTAGCAACCACACAGCGACACTCGCGCACATAACACACGAATGCACCGACCGTCCGGGCGACGCAATTTCGCCACGAGTCACAACACACACACTCACTACGTGGTCTTGGAAGGCGAGACTCTCCGAACTGGACCTGGGAAGCCAACTGGCGACCCTCGACCAGGCCCGGCGAGCCGCGATCGCCAGTGGAGCCCTGTCAGAGGGAACCACCCAGGAATAAACCGCGCAACGGCTTCTCCAATAATAAAGTTCCTCCTCCTCCTCCACCTCCTCCTTGCTGCGCTGCGCGCGGCCGCGTAGCTACCATATGACGTCATAACAGCTGCAAAAGCGGAGGCTCAACTCGTGCGCTCGCTTGCGGCCGCGTAGCTACATAGCCGGGTCTCAGCTCGTGCGCTCGCCTGCATGAGTTGTTCCTTCGTCTAGCCGAACCAAATATAGCCAAGCAACAGCAGTTCACCAGGCTAAACAGTGGTTCAACAACTAAAATAAAGGCTAGTATGCTTCGCATCCTGGGCTTAACCTTAGCTAAGCCACAGCCATTTTTTCTCTCAAAAGCGTTTTTCTCTCACAAGCAGAGACGAAGTGTACCAACTTCGTCTGTGCAGTTCGCTTCGAATTCAAATGTTTCCCCAAAGTTTTCCATGATGCTCCCATACGCGAGTACGTGCAATGCGCTGTGGAACGAGTAATGCATGACCCACGCACAGTGCCGCACTAACACCACCATGAGAGCACCCGGAAAGCGCGATAACACGTTCGCGCTGTGCGTGTTGTGAGTTGTGGCTTCCAGTGTCGAGAAACGCCCCTCGTTTCCTTCTAATTTCTCCTTTTTCCCATAATGGTACCCAAATTTTCCAAAATACATTATAGGGTTTTACGTTCCAAGCCGCGGTTGCTCAGTGGCTATGGTGTTGGGCTGCCGAGCAAGAGGTCGCGGAATCGAATCCCGGCTCCGGCGGCTGCATTTCGATGGGGGCGAAATGCGAAAACACCCGTGTACTTAGATTTATGTACACGTTAAAGAATTTCATTTCAATTAAATAAGCGCCAAAAGTGACGGCACACAAGAAGAAATACAGACAGGACAAGGCGGTGCAGCCAAAAAGTGACGGCACACAAGAAATACAGCCAGGAAGCGCCTTGTCCTGTCTGTATTTCTCCTTGTGTGCCGTCACTTTTGGCGCTTATTCTATTGAAAGCTATGCACCAACTAGCCCCACAACGTGTTTTACTGCAGTACGTTAAAGAACCCCAGGTGGTCGAAATTTCCGGAGTCCTCCACTACGGCGTGCCTCATAATCAGAAAGTGGTTTTGGCACGTAAAACCCCATAATTTTTAAAACCACTTTCATGCGTATATGCATGAATGCAGGAGCCAACGTTTCGACAAGTGGACTTGTCTTCTTCAAGGCGACATATGCTTTCCTCGCCACAGTATATATAGGTGGGGTTCTTCTAAAGAGGAGGGGGTGTGAGGCGGGAGGGCGCGGAAACGAGGGAAAGTGTGTTAGCGTGTCGAATTAGTAAAGGAGTACAAGGTCAAAGCCAGGACCCCCCCTCCCCTCACCCCACTCTGTCAACACACGCGCATTAGCCGGCGTGTCAAGGGCGTCTGACACGCCGGCTGACAAAAAAAAAGGGAAGACAAAGGAAAGGGGGTGGGGGATACGCCAAGAAATCAAACTAAGTGTTGTTGCCTATAGCTTGAGGTTTAGCATAGCGAATAGATTCTAAAGCTCCCCTTGAAACGTTTATGCCTATTGGTTGCAATGTCTTGAACTTATGGATAAGGTATCGGGTATAAGGTATAAGGTATATAGTATATATATATATAGTATATATAAGGTATAAGGTATAACTTAAGAATAAAGTATCGTTGGTGGCACTTCGTAAACGCCAGCAACGCTCGAACACCTCGGCGGTCAACCGACTCTCCATGAGTGCCGGTGTTTCTGTGCCTCCGAATCCTGCAAAGTCCAACCCTCAGCTCTCGCAAGCAGCGGGATCGAAGAAATGGCGGCCCGCCGCTATGCCTCGACTCCGCAAAGAATATTTCACGATTGGCATCAAGTCCAGAGTAACGATCTCCCTGAAGACAGCCCTGCAGAACGGTGAGCTTGGTGCTTTGCTCTCTGCCTATGTAAATCGACCTTCGGTGGACATTCTTCGTGTCTGGCCGATCTGGGACCAGAATATCGTCATTGCCACCACTCAATACGTCGATGCGGCGAACGCGCTCACTCGTGAATTTACACTCAATGCTTCCAAAGGCCCCATCCCGGTGGTCGGACACGCCAAAGTGAACGGTGAAGTCTGCAGGGGGATTATTAAGGTCCATGAGCAGGAAACTTCTACCACCCTGAAATCTAAAGTCCAGTGGCGCGGAGGAGAGATAGTCTTCATCCGCAAGCTGGGAAAGTCGACGATTGCCCTGCTCACCTTCGTGGGACACAGAGTACCGCGCTACGTGCACTATAACAGTGTGGTGACTGTGGGGCGCGAATATAAGCGGACTATCCCCGCGTGTTTCCGATGCGGAACCATCGGTCACCGTCCGGACTTATGCCCGAATCCTCAAGACAATCGCTGTGGACACTGCGGCGAAACGGTCGCAGTCCTCGAAGACGGCAACATGGCGCAAGACTGCAAAGCGAAATTCCGACGGCTGCAACAACCGGGCAACCCAACCGGTCAACGAACCCAACCTCGGACTGCAGCGCCCTCGAGTCCTGACACCACTCCAAGAGCTCCCACGCCTAGCAACAAGATGACGAAAGGCACAACCGGACCAACGCCACCGGCGGGCACCTTGCCTGGACGTGCCCCCAAGTCTCCTCGGTCAACTAACCCGAAAGCGTCACGGGATCCAGACGCCCCTACATTCCAAGACGGGGATTTCCCGGCTCTCGGGGGCCCTCCGTCTGGCGCATCAAAGAATGCGTCTCAGCCCAAGGTAGGCAGCCGAGATGGGCCTCCTCAGGGGCTTTAGCCTCCTCCGCCTCCCCGCACTCCCCTACCTTCTCCCCCACCAAAGCTTCCTCCTCATCCCCCCCCCCCCCATTAATTCTGACGTGGCGGACCTCCGCCGCGAGCTCGAGACTCTCCGGGCACAAAATGCTCCACTTAACGCCAAAATTCACGCGCTAGAAACGGCTCGGTCCTCCCCGCCCCCTGCCCAGGTAGCTCCGAAACCGATGCAAGTGGTGCCGGCGGGCCTGACACCCTCTAGCTCTGACGTGCGTTTCACCGCCCTCGAAAACGCCCTTGCCGAATTAACGACTCAGATATCAAATTTTGGCCAAATCCAAGACAGCCTTCTCAAGGCAGTCACAGCCATGGTTACGGCCGCCGTGACGGCCAACATTAAGACGTAGCTAGAGCCAAACCCCCGGCTTCTCCGCCGAACGGGACCCCTGAATGACGCGAACCGCCCATCAAAATTCATCCGACCCATCGACCTAACCGAACTCTCGGAGGAGCCGGAATCGCTCCCGCTGCAGGTGGCGGAACCTGGGCTGGCTCTCCAACGCTTTTCCCTCCAAATCAACATGGCTGCGTACCCTCCCAACCAACCCCCTAGAGGGCGGCGCCCCCCGCAAAGACAGCAAGCTCTCTCTCTCTCGTACAGTGGAACTGTCAGGGTTTCAAAGACAGGACGAAACGCGCCCACTTAAGGGCGTACATTGACATTCTCGAATACCCCGCCGCAGTCCTTGCGCTGCAAGAAACCTGGGCTGCGGTTAAGCTCTCGGGCTATAACGCTTTTCAGCGAGACCCGTCCACCTGTCTCCTAGTCAATAAAGGCTACAGAGCGCAGGAGGTTGATCTCGACCTAAATCTGGAATATTCGTACGTGATGGTCTCAGTCCTACCCCTGCGGCGAACAGATAGCCCCGTACACATACTTAATATATACTCTCCCCCGAAACTAAGAGAGGTCACTTTTTCTAACATGTTTAGCGCACCGCTTCTTGTATACCACCGCTAAGGATCGCGGGTCGCGATCCCCTGATGATAGTGGGCGGCTTTAAAGCCCCCTGTTGCATGTGGGGCTATCGCAAGGAAGAGCCGCGTGGTCGTAAGTTGGCGGGACTTTTATCTACGCTGGGCATCACTCTTCTAACCGACCCGGTCCACCCAACACGTGTAGGGAATTCCTTTCGGGGCCCCTGCCTCGACCGTACCCTCATGAAATACATCCGACACGCAGACTGGATCAACACCGAGGACACTCTCGGTAACGACCACTGCATACTGAACACTGTCATTTATACTCGACCCTTACATCGCCCCCTTGCACAAGCCGAAGTTCCCGACTGGAATGCTTTCCGCCAGGCCCTCCCAGTAACTTCTCTCTTGGAACAAGGCTATACTCCACTTGGGCGCACGGACTCATGCAACCACTCCGTTCACACGAAAAGCAGATACAGCTTACGGAATCTGCACCGGACGTGGATAACCACCTGATGCACCTCTGGGAAGCTCGCCGCAGCCTAACCAAACGACGGTGGCGGCAGAAACACAATCGTAAACTCCGCGCTCGCATCTCTGACCTTACTCAGCAAGCAGCCGAGTACGCTGCCCAGCCCTCCGACACTAACGGGGTAGATAGATGTAATAGAACAGCAATACAGATGTCGAGCCGCAACACTAGGCGGCTCTTCAGGAGTGTCATAGACCCTACACAAACACGATCGGAAACCAAGAAACACCTCACTCGCGCACTACACAACTTTCAAGGAAACATGAGCAGCTAGCGAACGCTTTGCGGCCACAATACCTTAATCAGGATCGAGACCCGCGAGGGATGGATTATTCGTATGCAGGCTGCGATAATCCGGAAATGGATCAGCCTTTCCAGCTTCACTACCTTCGCGCGGCTCTTGCACGAATGCGCAGGGGGCGGCGCCTGGAAGGGATAAGGTAACAGTCAAACTATTGGTAAACCTTCCAGATCGGGCGTACAGAACCCTACTCGAATACATCAATGCCATTTGGACCGGGGACACTTCGTTGCCAGCCGATTGGAAGACATCATTGCTAACCTTTATCCCGAAGGCGGGGAAATCGGTAAACATAGACAACCTCCGGCCATCTCCCTCACTTCATGTGTAGGGAAACTCGTGGAAACGATCGTCCGTGACCGCCTCTCGAAATATCTCGACAGCAAGGACACTTTCGCCGACACCATGTTCGGCTTCCGACCTCATAAGTCGCCACAAGGCATCCTTTTACAGCTTCATCACGAGATGCTCGAACCAGAACACTCCCATGGCGGTTGGTTGGTTGGTTAAATGTGGTTTAGTGGCGCAAAAGCGGCTAAGGCTACGCTGCGCCAAACACGAGGTGTTTTATAATACTATTTAAGAGGAGAAAGGCCATGTTAATCTATAATTTGTTTAAAAAGCCAGTGTCGTTTAGGAATTTGCGCAGGTCAGGTAATGGGATTATCGAATCGTCTCCTAAAATTAAAGAAGGATGTAAAGGTATGTGCATTTGATATAGGTTGTGCAAAAAGTTTCGTCTTTGTACTTCAATGTGTGTGCTTGTGAGTAGTATATATATGCATGACTGTTAGTTGTTCTTGGCATTTTTCACATGTTGGCACGTCTTCTTTTGTAAGTAGATAATTGTGTGTGAGGTGTGTGAGTCGGCATAGAACTACTTCAAAAAAGCGCTCCTGATGGTTGCACGACTTCCACTCACCAAGTAGTGGTTTAGTGAGATATAGCTTGTTTTCTCTACAATGGTCCCATTCGTGTTGCCACTTTGTCATCAAGGCCTTCATAATGTCACGGATATTATCTTTACATGGAAGTGCTGTGTTTATTAGGTCTTTGAGTGCTGCCATCGATGCACATGTATCGGCTGCTTCGTTACCCGCCTGTATCACCCGCCTGTACCCGTAGGTCACCGCCTGTATTGCTGCAGCAGCAGAAACAATCCCACAATCGTCAGGCTTCCTAAGGAAAAACCTAAAACCCTAGTGGACGAAAGAGTGTGCGCAATCAAAAAAACTACAAAACAAAGCGTGGGGTATCTTTCGGTGATACCCAACACAAGATAATCTACTCTCTTTCAAAAAAGCAAAAGCGAAAGCCAGGTACACACGCAGACAAGCAGAAAGACAGTCATGGAAAAATTATGTATCGTCTATAAATAGTTCAATAACATCCAAACGAATGTGGGATCAGCTTCGCAAGTTTAGAGGCGATTACGCTTCTTACATTATCCCCATGCAGTCACCTCCAGGCACACAAACAAATATAGAAGAACAAGCAGACATATTAGGTCAACATTTCCATGATATATCAAGCTCGAAAAACTACTCTGCATGCTGCATTCCTGAAACATAAACAATTAGCAGAAAAACTAAAGCTTCCGACCACAGGAAGTTCAGAAAGACTGTATAATGGCGCTTTAACACTTCCACAAATCAACAGAGTACTTACTAGAGGAAAGAAAACAGCACCCGGTCCGGACAGGGTACACTATTCAATGCTAGCTCACCTATCCCCTAAAGCAGTTGAGACCTTGCTTCATTTCTTCAACATAATCTGGGAAACGGGAAAAATGCCCAAAGAGTGGAAGAAAGCTATCCTAATCCCGTTCTTGAAATCTGGAAAACCTCCCACAACAGCAACCAGTTATAGACCCATAGCACTCACAAGATGTCTCGCAAAGTCCTATGAAGCCATTATCAACATAAGATTGACATACGTCCTTGAAACAGACAACATGCTAGATAACCATCAGTGTGGATACAAGAAAGGTTGCTCCACAATAGAACACCTAGTTCGGCTAAAAGACGAGATACGTGCGGCCTTTCTACACAAGCAATATTGTCTCACAGTTTTCTTTGATCTTGAAAAGGCGTACGACACAACATGGAGGTTTGGTATCTTAAGGGACTTAGCAGACTTAGGAATCCGGGGTAGAATGCTGAAATGTCTAGCCGATTTCATGTCGAACCGAACATTCCAGGTGCGTTTAGGAACGGCGCTGTCACGTGTATTCATTCAGGAAAATGGTGTGCCACAAGGATGCGTACTAAGCACAACACTCTTTATAGTAAAAATGAACTCTGTTAACAAAGCCATTCCCCCCTCTGTTATGCACTCCATATACGTCGATGATATGCAAATAGCGTGCCGCGCCTCAAACTTACAAACATGTGAAAGGCAGCTCTAGATAACAATTAATAAACTAACCGAGTGCGCTGAGAAAAATGGCTTCCGCTTCTCCACTCAAAAAACCATTACAGTGCTATTCTCGCAAAAACGAGGATTGTACTTAGACCCGGTTCTAAAATTGAATGATGTCGCGCTGCCGGTAAAACAAGAATATAAATTCTTGGGAGTAATCTTTGATAAAAAACTAAACTTCCTAGCCCACATTAAAACACTAAAGATTAAGGCGAATAAAGCATTGAATATCCTAAAGGTTTTGTCTCATAAGCACTGGGGTTCCGACCGAATCTGTCTTCTACGTATTTACCGGTCTCTTGTGCGTATCCTTCTAGACTACGGCTCCGTGGTTTACGGCTCAGCCAGGCAACCTTACATCCAACTACTTGATCCAGTAAATAACCTTGGATTGCGACTGGCAAGTGGTGCCTACAGAACGTCACCCATTCAAAGTTTATATGTTGAGTGTAATGAACCCTCATTACAGCAGCGCAGAGCATTACTAACATTCTCTTACCTACTCAGAATTCAGTCATCACCACAACACATATGCTACAACATTCTTACACAGTGCAACTCACGCTTACACTACACAAATAAACCGAACATGATTAGGCCACTTGTCCTGCGGTATGAGCAATACTGTCGGTATTACGACATCCCCCAAGAAGTCCTCCAGGTTGCCAAGAAACCACAACGATTGGCCCCATGGTACAATTTCACACAGTTGTGCGACTGAACATTAACACATTTAAAGAAAAGAAACACTCCACACGAACACATCGTACAAGAATTCCGTGCTCTTCAGGACAAGTATAAAAATCACATGGAATTCTACACGGATGGCTCCAAAACAAAAGAACACGTGGGTGTAGGGGCAGTAACAGAAAATTGGGAAACAAGTATTCGTCTACCAAAATATGCTTCTGTTTTCACTGCTGAAGTTTATGCTGTATGGGTTGTAGTTAAAAAGATTATCACTGGCAAGCACGAAAACACAGTCATATACACTCCCATAACGTTAAGATAGTCCTGTCACTCGATCTCAAAGGTGCCTTTGATAGTGTTAAGCACGCCGTCGTACTAATGCATCTTAGGACCAACTGCGGTGCTCGTACATCCAACTATATCAAACATTTCTTAACGGACCGCTTGGCCTATATACGCCTACAAGAGACCGAGTACGACCCGTTTGAGATGGGAACACGGGGCACACCACAAGGCGCTGTGTTGTCCCCGCTTCTCTTTAACATTGCCGTGAGACACCTCCCGGCACAGCTGGCGGGTGTCGATTAAAAATTAAATTATGGGGTTTTACGTGCCAAAACCACTTTCTGATTATGAGGCACGCCGTAGTGGGGGACTCCGGAAATTTTGACCACCTTGGGTTCTTTAACGTGCACCTAAATCTAAGTACACGGGCGTTTTCGCATTCCGCCCCCATCGAAATGCGGCCGCCGTGGCCGGGATTCGATCCCGCGACCGCGTGCTCAGCAGCCCAACACCATAGCCACTGAGCAACCACGGCGGGTGGCGGGTGTCGATGGTGTTCAGCATGCGCTGCAGTGTAGGCCGACGACATCACCATCTAGGCCACTACGGGAAACATACGAGAGATGTAGGAATGCCTGCAAGCAGCGGCGAGCATATATATAGTAGACCACTATGCCACCTACTGCGGCCTCCAATGCTCCCCGTCCAAGTCTCGATTTGTGCATATTCGACCTTCCCCGAAATGCAAAATCTCAGTTCAGCTTTTTCTCGCCAGTGGCCGCATCCGAGAAGTGGAGGAGATTCGAATACTCGGTCTCTTCATTAATCAACATTGCAAGGCAGACACAACTCTTGCCAAACTCCGCAAGGTCGGCGACCAGGTGGGCCGGATGGTTCGCCGCGTTTCCAACAAGCGAGGAGGGTTGCGAAGTAAGGATGCGGTGTGACTCGCACATGCCTTCGTAACTAGTAGAGTGCTGTACTCGACCCCATACCTACGCTTACGGAAACATGACGAAGATTGCTTGGAGGTTGTACTCCGCAAAATGCTCAAGAGAGCCCTCGAAATCCCGATCTCCACTTCCAACGCGCGTCTTCTCGCGTTGGGGGTGGTGAACACCTATCGGGAACTTCGCGAGGCGCACCTCGTTAAACAATACGCGCGTCTCGCCCAGTCCGTGTCCGGTCGCCACCTCTTAGACCGGTTACATATTAAACATGATCACTATACGATGGAAAGGGTTCGAGTGCCCGAACTAGTGTTCCTGTATATGCTCCCTGCGAGAGCATATACAGGAACACTAGCCCGAACTGTATAGACGCGCCGTCTACGTTCGACCCCTTCCAACTAAGATGAACAAGGAGGACCATAATGGCCGGCGCCAGGCGCGGGCGGATGCCCTGCACCGCCACTATGGCTCTAAGACACACGTCTTCTACGTCGATATTGCAGGCTCCAACCACTCGAGGGGGGGGAGGGGGGGGGGATGGTACACGGCTGCAATCATACACGAGGACAGCCAAGTGGGCGGCCTCTCGTTCAAAGCACCCAGCTCAACGCATGCGGAGGAGGCGGCGATCGCCTTCGCTGCCTCCTATCCCGACTCTAAATTCATCCTCACAGACTCCCGTGGAGCCTTTCTGAACTTTAAATTCGGATGGATCACTCCTCTCGCTGACAAAATTTTTCGCCGCAGTATTCGCGGCTGCGATCCAACTCATCGCTCAATTATATGGGTTCCCAGCCACCAAAGCATCCCAGGTAACGAAGCCGCCCATGCGGCAGCCCGCGCACTCACTTACCGGGCACCAGGCATCACTTGGGAGGGCCTTGACCCAGATCACAGCCCTCTTCTCTCTTTTGAAGACATTATACTGAGCACTATCGTGCCGAACACCGCCGTTATCCGGTTCCTATGAAGGGACTGGGTAAAGCTGTGCCCGGCGGTTCTCATGCACTTTGATCCTTCTTTTGACGGCCGCTGCTCATTCTGTGGGGAGGTGGCCGGCACCTTCCACATGGTTTGGGCATGCAGGCAAAATCCTTCTCCCCCCCCCCCATCACCCCTTCTCGAGAGGACTGGGAGGCGACCCTACTCGGCTGCCAGGAACTATTGGCCCAACAAGCCCTAGTTCGGCGGACCTGCGCAGCGGTCAAGACCAAACGGGGTCCCGGAATGAGAGAGTCCGCCCAGTATGGGCGCAACCCACTAGAGGTTTTCCCCGAGCACATCTATATAGCCCAATAGATGCTTTTCACCACTACCATGCGGTCAAGCTTCGTGCGGGAACTACTGGTGCTTACCTGGTGCCACAACGTTGGATAAACAGAAAAATCTGAGCACGAGCATTTTTATAGAGCAAAGCGAACATTTCCTCATGCCGCAAGGCAAGCTTGTACTTAATTAAGGTTTCCAATTGCGTCTACTTTATGAAAGTGCACGTTGCACAGAGGACAGATTCGGTGGAAGCTTGCAGAGATAGCTCACAATCACATTTATCTTACTAAAGAAACGATTCCGCATCAACAGTGGCGTAGCTAGGTCGTCTGGCACCCGGGGCCCATAGGTCTTCTGTCATCTCCCCCCCCCCCCCCCCCGATGTAGTCGAGGAAGGCGAGGATATCGACAATTTCCGGGTTTCAGCACCAGTACAACCGCCTTGGATACCGCGCACGTTCACCGGGTCCCCCTCTCCTTCGCTTTCTTTCCCAGAGACCGCGAATGCAGCAAATATACACGCTGTTTTTCCTGCGCCAAATACCACAGGGTGCTGCACTGATCACGTGTGATAAGCCCATGTGCACATCTTCTGTCAGACTGTAAGGCCTGGCAGCCAATACAAATGCGGCATCGTGGAAAACATGACTCACGTCACAAGTAACAACAAATATCTTTATAATAAAGTTTTAATTACCAATTTTAGCGACAATATTGCATTTGCAAAATTGAAGCCCGACATTCATATCTTGCCCAACAACAACTTCACAAAAATCGTCGTAGGTACTATGGCACGCAGTATTTTGTCTGTGCGCAGCCCTGAATGAAAACGAAAACTAAATTGTTTGTCAGTGACGCTGATCTCCCCAACCTATTAGACACACTACCTGCCTCTCCGCTGCGCGGGTGCGAATGCTATGACAAATTAATTACGAGTTCTCTTCATTCTGATCAATAATTCAATCAATGATTCTGTTTTCATTTCCTGCTATACGGACAAACGTGATTATCCGTGCTGCGGTACCACCGCAAGATTGGGAACAGAATAGAGCTCGCTTCGCGTAGATTCTTGGCGTCACCATAAAAAAAAGAAAGAAAAGGCCGCGATGAAGCCCATGCCAGCGAAAGCTTGCACTACTGTTGGTCTGCACTCACAATGGAGGGAATTAGATCAACGTCACTGGTCCGCTATTTCATATTTCTTTCGATTCTGCCATATACTGGGCGCCGCCCGCAGTGCCAACGTACTGTAGGTTGTAGCACCCAAAACGATTTTGTTTAAGAAGTTTTTGTTGAGTTAATAATATGACTTTGAGTCCTCGATTCTCGAATTGAAGTGCTTCCTCTATAAGTACTAATTACGGGATTATTAAGGATATGGTTATCACTTATCTGCCATATTTTTCGCGCTACTGAGCCTTCCTAGTAATCACAAAAAGACATAACTTTATAGAATCTCGATCGGGAAATACCCTTACAAAATTCACTTTCTTTTATAAAATTATCTGCAGCTAATACAGACACTGTACTTGTGACATGAACTCACGCAACAACAACAGTTTTCTGAAACTTTCGAGGGTAAGAAGGAAAGCGTGAAACATAACTGAGGTTTCGCAGCGGCTTCTCGGAGCGAGCGGGAGAGGGGAAGTAAAAGCGAGCCGGACATCGCGGCGGGCCCGCGACTACAGCCTGTAGAGTCATACACCGCCAAACTCTTCGGCCGAACCGAGTCAGAAGACGATCCAGAGAATCGCATTCGCTATTTTTGACGACCCCACTTATGCAACGTCGCTCTCAACGAACGCTTCGCCGTAAACGCGAGCGCCGGGCGCACTGGTTGAACGCCCTCTTGCTGCTGTCTTTGTTCGTCTTCGCTGCGCGTTCTGAACGGAAGAGGTACCCAAGAGCCCCAACGCCTTACAACGCCTCACTGTATGTTTAGCGACTCCTGCTCCCAGCATGAACGCACAACACGAGCGCACCCCACATGAGACGTTCCGCTAAAGCGAGCAGTTTAGCGACCATTTCGCGAATTGAATTTTTTAGCCCGCACATTCGTGAGTGAGTGAGTGACGAAACTTTGTTCTGAACACCTGCAGAACGGTTAGCCTTCCCCTGTTAGGGAGGCGTTACCGTGACGCGGCCATGACGTCTTCGCGGCGTGTGGCGCCTCTACTTCGGCCGCGGCCGCACTATTCCCTTTGGTCGACCGCGCCTGCCCCTCCTTTGGGGTGGCAGCCTCCCTCCGGTTTCGCTCGGTCGTTGCCTTTCGAGGGCCGCCGAGATCTGCTGGACGGCCTGGGTTTGAACATCTTGGTCATAGCATCTCGTTGCGGCCTCGAGCCGCGGCGGGATCGTTGTTAGTGTTGCAGCTTCATGCGGATTCTTAGCGCAGTCCCAAAGGATGTGAGCTGCAGTGGCTCTTTCCTTTCGGCACACACAACACAGATCACTTTCATAAACACTTGGACACACGTGCCTCATCAGCACCGGGGTGAATAACGACCCCGTTTGAAGTTGTCGGTATAAAACCGCCTCCTTACGGGTCAAGCCCGGATGAGGTGGCGGCATAGTCCTTCGCTCTAGTCGGTACCATTTCACAATTTCATTGTACGAAGTCATTTTGTCCTTGGTTTCCCACCACCACGACGGGTCGGCTGTAGTAGCAGCGGCACGGTTGGTTAGTCCTCGCGCCGCCGCGTTCGCCGTCTCGTTGTGGTTAGCGTTGCCGCGATCCGACACATCACTGCCCATGTGGGCCGGAAACCACTTTATCACCACACACCGACTTCACTCGCGAGATCGACCACACGCAGCACACGCGCGGCTTCACCACACACCCTTGCTCTGGCGTAATTTTTCACTGCCGTCCTAGAATCACAGAGCACAGTCGTGCACTCGGGGTCGGCGATGGCCAAAGCAATGGCCACCTCCTCGGCTTGATGCGCCCCTCGAGTCCGCACACTCGCCGCTGTTCTAGTTGCACCGGTCGATGCCCCGACGACTGCAGCGGCGAATGCCTTTCTGTCATGGGGATACTCTGCCGCGTCCACAAACACGGCACCCCTGTCTTTGGCATGGAGATCGATGAGCGCCTTGGCCCTCGCCGCCCGCCGCTCTTTGTGGAACTCAGGGTTCATATTTCTTGGCACCGGACATACCCGTAGCCGTCTACTAATTGCGTCCGGTACAGGCACGTCTGTATTTTCGGGTCCCATATCCTTTGGTCCCAGGCCTAGGTCACGCAGCACTTGTCTGCCCGTTCTTGTTTCTGATAGCCGCGCGAGCTGAGCGGTCCTCTGCGCCTCGGCGATTTCCTCCAGGGTGTTATGCACCCCCAAGGCCAGGAACTTGTCGGTGCTTGTGCAATCGAGAAGTCCGAGTGCAGCCTTGTACGCTTTGCGTATGAGCGCATTGATCTTATTGCGTTCGCACTGCCTCCAGTTGTGGAAAGCAGCAACGTATCTAATGTGGCTTATAGCGATGGATTCCACTAGCCGGGTGAGGCTTTCTTCCTTCATGCCTGCTGTTCTGTGCGACACCCTCTTAATGAGGCGGATGGCCGTGGTGACTTTGGCCGCCAGACGGTTGACCGTCTCGCCGTTGACTCGTTTGCGCTCAATCAGCATCCCCAGCACTCGGATCTTCTCGACAGCCGGGATCATGTGACCACCGGTCGTCTTGATCTTTATTGTGTCTTGCTCTCTCGCAGGCTCGTTGCCTTTCGTCTTCCTAGCTGTCCTTTTCGGAGGAACCACCAACAGCTCAGACTTGCTTGGGGAGCAGACGAGCCCAGACCCGTCCAGCTGCTCCTCGATAGCGTCAACCGCCTCTTGCAATGTATTCTCGATGTGTCCGTCGCTTCCTCCTGGGACCCAGAGCGTTATGTCGTCGGCATAGATAGTGTGTCGGACCCGCGCGACTCGTGAGAGGCGCTCGGCCACCCCTATCATTACAAGGTTGAAAAGCAATGGCGAGATGACTGAGCCCTGGGGGGTCCCGACACTGCCGAGCTTCTTCTTTTGGAGCTGCAGGTCACCGGCGATGATTTCAGTAGTCCGCTCCGTCAAAAAATCCTTGATGTACGCATAAGTTCTCTTGCCCATGTTTAGCCGTGACACCTGGGCCAGAATCGCAGAGTGTCTTACTTTGTCAAAAGCGCTCTGCAGGTCCAAACCCAAGATGGCTCGCTTGTCTTTCGTGTTGGTAGTGTCATCGAGGATGTCATTGTTCAGTTGTATCATGGCGTCCTGAGTTCCGAGCTTGTTTCGGAACCCGATGATGGTGTTTGGGTAGAGCCCCGAATCTTCCAGGTACCTCTGCCACCTGTTCATGAGTACATGCTCCAACGCTTTGCCCACACAGGACGTAAGCGAGATCGGCCGGAGGTTCTCAATGTTGGGTGGCTTGCCCGGCTTGGGAATCAAGATGGTCTTGGCTGCTTTCCACTGCCGAGGTAATGATCCGGCTCGCCAGCAAGTGTTGAAGTATGCCGTGAGGTTCTCTATCGCCGCTTCGTTAAGATTTTTCAGCGCTCTGTTCGTAACGCCGTCGGGACCAGCGGCGGAGTTGCTGTTGAGATCGTGCAGGGCAACCCGTACTTCCCATACTTCAATGTCTCGATCTAGCCACTCGTTTGCTTCGCCTAGGTAGTCCGGGTGCGTGTCTGTGGGAGTGACCGGGAGGTACTTGTCGTCGAGGCGTTTCTTCACTTCACGTGCAATTAATTATTTCGTGGGGTGTTGATAGAGCTGCAGCCGACAATTCTGCAGCGCAACGTATCGGGTGCATGAGCTCGGGGTACTGGATACCGGAGCATTCTTTGCAATTTGCGCCCAGTCAAGCCGGCGGAAAGAGGGGTGTCTTCAGGCGTATATGACACCCCCCCCCCCCCCCCCCCGGCCCCTTGCACCCGGAGCCCACAGCCCCCCGGCCCCCCCTGTTGCTACGCCACTGCGCATCAAGATAACATGCGGTTGAGCAGTACAAGCAAAAAACAAATGCTCCGCTGATCAGTGCAGCCGGCGTAACACGTACTAACCAGCGTTCGAACTGCGCGCGCCAAAACCGAAATCAGAAGTATGGTTCAAGTGTTCACGCTATACGTGCTCTAGAAATCAGCAGCGGGGGCAATACAAGGACCCTGGCAATATCTTGCGATGAGGATGCGCAGAGAGCAAGCGCGAGCGAAAATTGTGCGCCGAAACAGTCGCCTGTTGAACCGGAAGCGCCGAGCAGACGACGCGTCCCATGAGCATCTGCGAGTTTACGCCTCGCCTGTTGATTTTTGTTTTTGTTTTGTATACCTCGTGAATCGTTCAGGAGTGTTTGGAGTCAGGCTTTTTCTGAATACTGTTGACCGCAATGCCATCGTTTTGTGCGGCATATGGCTGCTCAAACAGCAGCCGCGACGAGCATCACTTCCCCAAAGGTAAAAAGCTACACTCTAGAAAGCAGTTCGGTGGATTGCGGCAGTAAAGAAAAATAATTTTAGGCCTACGATCCACTACGTGATCTGCTCAGACCACTTCCGCAACGACGAATATTACCGCAGTCTGTCGATAATGAGGTCAATAGGAATTCCCGTCAAGTGTGCCCGAATGATACATGGCGCAGTCCCTTCAGTATTCGCTCGCAGAAGGAATCAGTCGCCGCCGCCGCCGAGAGCAGCTTTCGCCAAAAGAAAAACGAAGGTAAGAGTTGGAAAGCGCAGATTCCTGAGCAGAGAAACATGCGTGCAGAGTATCTATGCAGCGCAGTCGCGTTCTCTCGTCAGTGTATTATGTTCTGCACACCCCTCACGCTAGCAAACACGCTTCACTTGCTATCATATCCTAATTATTTGTGGCTTAGTTCCGATAAAAGTTATCCTAGTTACAGTTGCAGTTGGTCGCACGTTTCTAGCGGTGATCACTGGACACGAGCAACTGTCGTCGCCTTTCGGGATGTTAATGGTACGCTCGCAGTGAAAATATATATATATATACTTGCACATAGCGCTCAGCATGTAAAGCCGCGCAGTGTTGCATATCACGGGAAGTGCTTCTTTCGTTGGCAGGTGCTGCATTGTTGAGTGCGCAATTAGCCATTACAACCCGCCGTAGCCCATGCAATGCGTGTGGCCATGGTGGCGTTGGCCAGCTGAGCTCAAGATCGCGGTTTGGATCCCGGACGCAGCGGCCTCATTCTAGTGGCGCAGAATGCAAAAAACACTCGCGTACCGTGAACTGGGTGCACGCTAAAGAAACCGAAGTGTTCATAGTTATTCAGGAGCCCCCCTGCTATAACGTTCCTCATAATGAGAGCGTGCATTTTGCACGTAAGAGCACATCATTTAATTATGAAGTGAGCGATTGTTTAGTGTATAGAGACATTTACTAAGCAGTTTTCTTTGAGAGGTGGATAGCGGAGATGGAAATTTTTTGCTTGAGTTCATTGTTAAATTAAAACCAGATTTACTGGACTAATATTCAAGCACTGTATGCTTGGCACTAGGTTAACATATTGTATGTGGTTATTTCAGATTCTAAATGAGCTGTTGGGAACCAGCCAGAAAGGATCACATGAAGGAAGTGGTACCTCTGCCAATGCTGCTGAGGATTGTGGCTGCCTTAATGCAGGGGACATCGTCGAAGTTGTGTCGTCCCCTACTAGACTCAACCCTCTGGGAAACACTGCAGTAGTCTTGGATACAGTCAGCTGAAAAGACCACTCAAGGACTGGTGCATACATGCAGGAAATCTGCGCAACCAGGCCAGAAGAAAAGCACCACGTCATGCTCTGTTCAATCTCAACCACATTGCACTTCGCTTGGTATGTTCTGAACTGCGCCTACTCGTGGCATAGGTGTCCACATATTACAGTTGTAACACGCATGCATACATGTGCATTTTTGTACATGCACAGTTTTGTACGTCACATGTAACTTTTTTCACGTGTGCAAGTTGGTGACCGCACAACAGATGTGTAGACTCAAGTGAACATGGTGCCTCAAGTGCTGTGCACTTGTGTAAACAGTAAAATGGTTGACAGTGAGCCTGCGCCTGACCAGGGCATCGGTGATGACTACAGACTTCTTGGCGACCAGAGCTAGTATAACATAAAACTATTCCAATCTGTTTTTATTTCAAAGCCACCGTTAGCCCTCCATGATAGGCCAGAATGGTTCAAATCCTACCTATGGGCGGTCACCACACGCAAATGGGCAGAGCCCAAGCCATTTCGCACTATCATGGAGCACTAATGGCCAACTTGGAATAAAAACAGATTGGAATAGTCTTACATCATATTGGCCCAGAGCGATGAGTAAGCTAACATTGTCACATTTCTTTCCATCAGTGAATTTGATCATTACTGGGCTTATCAGTTATTAACATTGAGGCACCTTACCCTCGAGCATCAGAAGCAAAAAAGCTCCCTAATGCAAAATTTGTGCGCAGCTCTATATATTTTCATTTCACGATATATTGGTTAGTGCTGACAATCTGTCAAGTGCAGTATGTTGCAAATGGAGCGAATTGTGGTGCGACTGCCTTGCTAATCGGGAGGTTGTGAGAGGCAGTGCGGGAGTGATGCGTATAGGCGCAATTCACAGCAGCCGCCACAGACAGACCTCTGCTCATGCAGCACTTTGTTTCCCTATAATATGGTGCACACGCTCTCCGCTTGCCTTATCAATGGCATCATCGGCGAACAGATGACACGCGCTACTCTGGTGCCATGTCACAGCATTCATCGCTGTAGAACTCGTCTTGTGTGGCTTCGTCTTGTGCTTTCTTCTCACACTTTTGCCATACCCTCCCTCCTCCGCTTTCCACCTCATGGTTCCACTGTACCCTCCTGAGGGATGGCGACGCTCAATGCAAAAACGGGCGCCTAAGAGCTGTACTCTAAACAAAATTTGTCGAGTTGGCTTCCCCTCTAATCTTTTAGTATTGCTCTGTGGTTTCTCCAGGAACACATGCGCCCTTGTGGAAAGGGCTAGCACCAACCACCAGCGAGGCAGTCAAGTGCAGGAGGAGCACTTAAGAAAGCTAGTGCAAGCCTGTCGTACCTGCCTCTCACCATGCAAGCAAGTGGACATCCAGAGCAATGGAACTGTGGTGTACATTTACACAGAATGCTATGCTGGGCACCACTTCTTTTGGTAGAACCAGTGTTGAAACTACAGCTGTGTGCTGCAGTGCTGTTTTTGGGAAACAACTAGACTTCCTGTCTGACAATGCTGGCCTCCCTTGGTGTCCAGGTGGTTAGTGAAAGGACCTTTTCCATCCTTGAGAGCAGCTATTTATGGCCAGCAATTGACACAATAAGCAGGGTGCACAAGAAATGGGCAAACTATTTCTTTTTAAACATGTAAATGCGCAAAGTTTTGTGCTTGTAGCTTTGGACAGCTGAAGTACTTGAGGAAGCTCGTGGAAGACTAAGTCTAGCTGGGGATGGACAAGCTGACTCCCCAGGTTACAGTGCCAATTTTGGCATGTACATGCTGCTGGATGTGGAGACCAAAAATATAGTCCATTCTGAACTTGTGCAGGTTTGTTATAAATGCTGCTTTTTGTCTTTTATGAAATACCATGGGGAGAAATGTGCCTCTTGTCTTAGTTAAATGAATCTTGTGGGAGCTGCTACATGGAGCTTGAAGGTGTAAAATGTGCTCTTGTATTTCTGGAGAGCCACAGCGTCACAGTTGCATTGTTAATAACACAGACAGGCCATTACTTCTCGTTGAGTAAAAAAATTTTAGTGTATACATCAGCTAAAACTTTTCTCTCAAGTGCTCAACACTGAGCCTAATGTTAATGCTATTTTGCTGTTGTCACAGGCTGTATGCAGTGTGCTACACAAAAGGTTACCTGTGAAAAGACTTTTTAAGAGACTTGAAGGCTATGACACACCTGTGTAAGCAACTCAGAAGTTTTTCAGTGGCAGAAACTAAATTCATGCTGCCACAATTAGTATATGAAGATCTTGATTTCAAGTCCCTTGGTTTGTGAAATTTGTTTTTCAGTCAAATGAAGTTGGAGGCAGTTGTTGTATGGCACTGGAGGGCCTGAAATGAGCCATAGCTTTCCTTGAAAACAAGAACATTGAAATTTCTTCTGTTGTGACAGAGAGGTGCCCAAATAAAATGCTTCTTTAAAAAGGAGAAGCCAAGTATCGCACATAAATGCAACCTTTGGCAAGCGGTGAAAGGTGCTTTCAACAGGCCGACTTCTTTGATGCACATACAGATATTGAACTCCATGTGACCAACGTTTTCTAAAACATATTTCAGGTATCTCCGAGAAACTTCTTACCACAGCAAAGCACTCTGGCTGTACAGCACTCGACCTGTGGTGAAGTCCACAGAAAATAATCTGAACTGGTCAGCTGCTTCAAGTGTAGGCCACAAGGGGCTCCTTGTGCCAAATTGGCTTTTTCTGCTGAGCCAGGTCAAGGATATTCATGCTCATGAAGGTGATTCGTTTTCTTCTTATCTTCATGGAAAGATTGAGCCAAGGGAATGGCTGGATGGAGGTGGGCCTTATTGTACTTACATATGGAGATATCTTGTTTTTCAAGTACTAAACCACATAATTTTTTCATGCAAACACATTTAGTTAAATGCTACTAATGTGGTACCAATTACCTAATCACTAGGTCCGGGAAGCCTAAAAACATTTTATGCTATGTTGAATTAGATAAACAGAAGCATAAGACAGAACTGAATGTTATAGAAATGCAATGTATGGGACTGGGCTAGTTGGTAATCCATTATAAAAGCAGCTCAACAGCAGATGAAGGAAAAAAAGTTTGTTCTTTCCTTCTTTCCGTCCGCTGTTGCGCTGTTTTTATAATAAACTTGGAAATGTGCTTGTCTTATAGAAAGGCTGAATTTTAACGCAACAACGCTAAGGGCCCCATGTCACAGAAAATCGGGTGTCAGCAGAGTTATCTGTGAGCAAAAATTTCTGTACACATTTAGGTATATGTATATTCCATGCCTTGCTATATGACATGCGGTATATGTGGATCATATTGCCACACCATTCTATCACTAAAGTTGCTCACAGCTTGTCTTACATTCTTGACAAAATTATTCCTCGGAATTTTGGAAATGACAGCCCACAAACAAATATCATGAAACAAAACACCGACAGGGCATGCCTTTTATGTTAAATATTCTCCGACTTAAATATTAAAAAGTGCAAAACAATAACAGAAACCTGAAAATTATGTACTTCTTTTGGAGCGGCTGTGCGCTACCTGCGGGATTGGCCTATGCAGGAGGCCATGTTTCTACCAGAATGCTCGCCTTCCTCCGTAGCATTTCCTGCCAGCATTTCCTGGTAAACAGTTAGGGTTACATAAGCTCCAGTTGCCGGGAAGTGTGAGAAGCAGTCGGGGATCTTTGAATGCTGTCACATTCTGCTCACAAAGGCGAAGCTTAAGCGTCCTTCAAATTTTTGTCTTGAAGAATGCTGAAAACACTAACAAACAAATGAATAATATTCTAGAACACAACTTTCTTTCAGCTGATACTTTCACATATTACATTGAACATCTGTGAGAGATATATTATGTCAGCTGTTAATAAAGGCTGCTATTCTTCCTTGGCTGCTTAATGGCTGTTGCAAGAACTGTTGTAAGGAACATTTGAAATTGAGCACCTTTTGTCCCACTTCCGTGGTTGTCTTGTTCCACCATAATGCACCTGCTGGCACGGCCATATATATAGAACAAATAATAATAATAATAATAATAATAATAATAATAATAATAATAATAATAGCTTTATTGCCAATAATCAAATCAGTACATTCATAGAAACCTGCCAAAGCCTTTGAAGGCTTGAACAGCAGAGCCTGGCAGGCAGCAAAACCATGCACGGTACATTAATAGGTTATTTATAAGCAGCTAACTTGAGTATAGCATACGAGAAAAAAAGTTATTAAAATTTATGCAGTGTCTATGAAAAAAATTTTCAGTTAGCATAATGAAACACAGAAACACAGCAATGTGTGTGAACAAAATGGCCATGAGATAATAGATAACCATACACCAATCTGACCGTCATGGTGCAGAGGAATTGCACAATCACATGCACGAACACAAGTAATAACAGTGAACAAAATGAACAAATAGGCCTTTACAAACAAATACGCCTTAGCAGTCTCTTGTATTTTGTTTTTGCACAGAAGGTGCTGGGGGGTAATTTATTGAAGTAGGTTGGAACGTAATGGGCGCGAGCTCTAGTGCCATACCTTGTGGAACAACGGGGCCTCCAAAAGGGGTCCCTGGGCCTTAAGCAACGGGAAGAGGTGTACGGAACTAGGAATTCACTGGACCAGAAGTGTTTTAAAACAACCGTTTGCATTAGAAGGTCGTTGAAATTCGGCATCGAAAATATTTTGAAACGGTTGGCGTCAGCATTCAGGCTCAGATGATAACATATTTTATTTAAGAGGGAGTGCAGTATTGCATTTATTTTGTTGTGCCAGCGAACAGCACAGTGCCCGTAAATTGTTATTCCATACTGCAGCAGACTGTAGCCTAAAGCATGTGTTATTGTTTTCCTTACTGATAAGGGCTTGTAATATCTTATATTGTACAGTAGACATGATACGGCGCGAGGTTTTTTGCAAACGTAAGCCAGGTGGCTGTTACAAGAAAGGTCACTGTCAAGGTATAAACCAAGATACTTTACCACAGATGAGTACTGTAATGGTCTACAAGAACAAGATGAACAATCTGAACAATGCAAAACAAAAGGATAGTCATGGGCTACCTTCCTCAAAGGATTATGGAAGCAGATTAATTGCGTCTTAGGTGCATTTATATGAATTAGGTTATTTTGAAACCAGTCCATAGCTTTTGTGGTAGCAGACTGTAAAGAAGCAGTCACATCGTAATAGCTATGGGCAGAAGTTACGATCATCGTGTCATCGGCGTATTGATAAAGAGAAACAGGTATCATGCTATAGAGGTCATTTACAAAAATATGAAATAATAACTGGCTGAGTATAGATCCCTGCAGAACTCCAGAATGAATAATGGAGAATGCGCTATGAACTTGCCCAACTGAGACGACCTGACGCCTACCCTGAAGAAAATTTGCTAACAACGACCAGAAAGCACCGCGAAATCCTTACGAGTAAAGCTTCTTTAACAAAAGACCATGATAAAGACTGTCAAAAGCCTTGCTACAATCGAGAAGGAGCGCACAAGCAACATTATTATTATCGAAAGCTATAGATTCAACTGATCGGAGAAATCTTACAGAAGGGTTTGAGTGCTTTTGCCGGGCCGGAAGCCATACTGACTAGGCGACAAAATGCTGTGGGCATCTAAAAAACTTGTCATCGTTAACAATAAGTGTTTTTCTAGTATTTGAGCTATAGAAGGCACAATTGAAATGGGGTGATAATTTTCAATTTTATTACATGCACAGCTTTTAGAAAGAGGTATAACTATTGCTGTTTTCAGTTTTACACGAATTTCACCTCTTGAAATTATGCGATTGAGTAGTGCTAGCAAAACCTCTTGGATGTAGTCTTATTTTCTGCGCAAGTCATTAATGGAAATACTGTCAATTCCAGGAGATTTATTACATTTTAAACTGAAAATAATCGATCTTAGCTTTTCGTTAGAAATTGAAGGCAGATATGCCGATTCACTAATGCTGTGACGCCTAGTGCAGAAATCTACCTGTAAGTTAGATTACACGAGAGAAGTGGTTGTTAAGCTGATCAGAAATACTCTGTGTGCCGCTGGATAAACTGGAAGGAAAATAATTCATTATATTAGCTCACGTTTTAGCCCTCTAAAGCTGTTAATTAACGACCATGTTTTCTTACTACTGTAACTAGCAGATTTAAATTTGTCTCGAAAGTGTATTCACTTTGCGGAGTGGTTCATGCCAGTAACTTTGTTTCTCAAGTGCTTAAATTTGACCCGTAGGGCTGCACAATTTGGGGCATGCTTGCATTGGGCCCAAAGTAAGTCCTTTTCTTTTATTGCAGCGAGTATGTCAGACGACACCCATTTGTTGTCCACGTTACGTTGTTTGATGTGTAGTGTTCGGGTAGCACTTTCTTTTAAGTTCTGGAACACTTCTACGAGCTTGTCATAAAGGTCAGCAGGAGACACTATTGCTAAAAAAAGATTTCCAGTCATATTTAGCCAACAGCTTATCAAATATTTTCGGATCAAGCACTGAAATTAGTTTTTTAGAATCTGTGGGTGCTGTCGAAGTATCTGGATAACTCATTGAGCCGCAAACCAATTAATGGTCAGCAAGTTTAATTTCTACTATAGCGGATGTTGCGGCTAGATTCTGAGCATGAACGATAATGTGATCAATGCAGGACACGGCGAGCTTACTGGCCAAAAATTTCTCTTGGGTTGCTTGATAAATGACGAATTCCAAGCCCCATTTGGAAAGGCTATCGAGATAATCTGCGACCAAGCCTACAGTAGGATGCAAAAGGTCAATATTGATATCACTTATGATATACACATACTCTTCAAGCGATAAGGTTGACAACGTGGAATTGAGTTCGGATGAGAAAAGCCACGCATTGAAACTGGAAGGTCGGTAAACCGATAACAGAATCACTGAAAAAACAGGTGAACTCAAGCACAGCAATATCACTTCAGCTTGGGAAAAGGCTGCGATGCCTCCTCCTTTTCTTGTTGGATGCATGTATGAAAAAGCTTGGCAACCCGGTAATGAATACTGTGGAATGCTCTCGGAAGAAATATTAATTTCAGTAAGTACAAAAACATCGAACGTTAGGCGAGATGATGAAGTGATGGCATAAAACTGATTCCAATGTTTCCGAAGGCTGCGAATGTTCACATGTGCAAATTTAAAACTGCTGGTGGAGGCATCAGAAAAAAAAAAAACGTATTTACATCCGCAAAGTCAGTGCATTTGATACTCTCTATGTCAGCCATGTGTAGGCAATCTTATCCAAATCCGAGAATTCTTCGACTCGAGTGAAAGGTGCTCCCTCAGATTTTCTCGCCAGAACCTTTCCGTTTGTCGTCCACACAAACTTATATCCATTTTCCTTTCCTTTGGTGTGGGCCAACCGGAAGAGCTCCTGGTTCATCTGCGTCATATTTTCGTTAATGAACAGACGAGGAAACTTCTCCGGCTGAGCAAGATCCGGGAGACCTTTCCAAGTGCGAAACCATTTTTCTTTCACTGAAACGTTGTGTACTTGCACAAGAATAGGTGGGATAGTGCTAGATTTATTCTGGGTAGGTAAACGGTGTATGCTGCAAATTTCATCTTCCTGGAAGTTCCTTAGGCCCAGTTGACCAGCTAAGTTGCACATGAAGGACTTCAAGTCTTCGCCAGGTTTCAAAGGGAAGCCATGGATTTCAAAATTGCAACGCCTGCCGTATTGCTCAAGTTCATTTATTTGCACTCTCGTTTGGTCTGGAATTTCAGCCTGACGGACGACTGTACCGGAAAGTGACTCCACTTGAGCCCGCAGCTGAGACACTTCCGTTTGATGGGTAGTCACATTAGAGAGCATAGAATCATATTTTTCAGAAAGGAAATCCATAGAGGCTTGAATGTCGGTCCCCGTATCAGCCATCTTTTCACAAGTTGCCTTGAAAGAAAGCACTTCCTCAACCCTCAGCATGAGCGTATGAACAGTGTTAGTTAGTTGGTCCAGTTTGGTATTAATAGTCGAAAAGTGGGGCCCAATTTAGCCATCGCTATGACTAGAACCGGTACCAGACCTACAAATATGACACATCCATGTTTCATGTTTAACAGTGGACATTTTGGTGTAAACACTGTCTGTTATCGCAGAACAGTGTTTCCCTAGATGGAAACTTGCTTTGCAACCAGAACATACAAGGAATTTACCCTCTACCGGCTTGTCGCATACCAAACACACAGAAGACATTGCAGAACAGTGCAGTCAGCGGTAAAACAGCCATGAACAACCAAAATATGTGCATACTAAAGGCAGTTTAAGAAACCTACCTGCCAAGCAACGAAGTAACGTTTCAGTGACACCGGCCGGTTTTGCCGCTGACTGCAGGGAAGCACCGGGGAGGCAGGCTTTATGTACGCTGCAACAGACACCAGGCGGACGGGGTTGAGCTGTCTTGCACGAGGGGATGCTGTGGAACCGTTCATGGATGGTTCCTTGAATGCAGAGGCCGCATGCACCGCAGAGCGTCCGTGATGCCAGTGACCGACGACAAGGATGATAAGATCCGGGGGATGCCGCCGCATCCAGCCTGTGAAATCTGCCAAGAAACAAAGTAACTTTTCAGTGGCACCGGTCGGTTTTGCCGCTGACTGACAGATAATTGTAGAATAACCATTGGGATATACCAATTGGTCAGCCATTGCATGAGTTGTGTGGAGCTTTTGGTTTGGCTCCCACAGGCACTAAGTTGTCTTTCCCTACACATTTAATTCCCGTTTTCTTTATTACAAGTAAAAGGCTTATTACTAATTTCACTTTCATTTATAATTCTACATTTCGCTTTAAAAAGGAAGGAAAAAAAAATTAATTTTCCACACAGTTTCCTTGCTGTCGTTGTCTGTTTGCTTCAAATAGTTGTTATCTATATACAGTTAAACCTCGTTAAACCACAGTTGGCCGGAGCTAGGAAAAGGTATGTACTAAATGGTAGTACTGCTTAACCGAAATAGTCCACTTACCTGTCAGAAATGGCACTACGGTAGAGTGTGATGAAAAGGCAGAAAACATGCAGTATTTATTCACTTCGCACGACAAAAGTCTGTTATTTTCGTTTGATGCTGCAGCGGGCTAGAAGCGACAACAGCAACCTCAAACTCACTCAAGCTACAAGCCAGCTTTTCTGCCAGCCCCCTCTTCTCAGCAAACACCTGCATGAGGCTGACGTAACACACAGCATCTGCCACTGTTGGGCCTGAAATGCCTGTGCTGTTGCTTTCCATGGCGTTCTCATCACTGTCGTTAGGCAACACTTCGGCAATAACAGAGGCAACGGTGGTGAAAAATCGAAGCTCAGAAAGTTAAACCTTGTAGCCGACGTATTTTCGCAGTCGCAGCAGCCTTGCTGACCAACTTCTCCTTCGCATTCCAAATGCCTCACACCGTAGTCAACGGTATATCCCTCTCGTGTGCCAGCACCGACTTCTTTGTGGCACATTCGACAGCTGGAACGATTTCCAATTTTTCTTCTATGCTGAGCACCCGGTTTTTCTCCTAGCTTGCACGACCAGTGATGTTCCGTACCTCGCAGCAGAATTCCCATTTCTATGCATGAAAATTCCCTATTTGCAACAATTTTCCCTGATTTATTCAAAAAAGATCGCCAGAAATCTCCCTGCATATATATATATATATATATATATATATATATATATGCCTTGGAGTACACTGAAATTTAATCTCAGTGTATAACAATCACAAAGGCTGGTCCACCAGCTGAAAGCTCAGCAATACACTTTGCAAGAACATATGTCATACTTTTTTCTTTAATCAAGTTATTCCTACAGGGCCAGCATGATTCCTCCACTGTATATATATATATGTATATAATATGCACCTGATGCAGTGCCTTAGCAGCTATGGTGTTGCGCTACTAAGCATGACGTCACGCGATGTATCCCGGCCATGGCAGCCGCATATCGAAATCGAAGAGGCAAAATGCAAAAGTGCCCATGTCCCGTGTATTGGGGGCACATTAAAGATCCCCTGGTGGTCAAAATTAATCCACAGTCTCCCACTACGATGTGCCTCACAATCAAATTGTGATTTTGGCAGGTAAAACCCAGAATCGATTCATTCATATGCGTGTGTGTGTTTTCAAAAACATTGCAGTGCATTCAAAATCTTGGCTCAGTGGCAATACGAGAACTCAATTTCTAATGTGGCGCTTTTTAATGTCAGTTCACGACATACCTCCCGTGTAGACAGAGCTCTATAGCATCAACACTGGTGGCTAGCTGCTTTTTAGCGATTCTGAGTAGGTTACCCTATCCAATATTGAAGCAAGAAATTGCAGTTCACAGTTTGTACTGAAACAGCACACCAGCTTTTCAACAACTAAGGCTATTAGAACTTGAAGCCGACCGGGTCCTAGTTTGGGTTGAGCACTGAAAAGAGTGTGCTGTGGTATGTCAAAGTTATTGCTTGCTCAAAGGTACCATTCTAATATTTACTTCATCAATCTTAAAATTCCCTGCAATACTGCGAAGATTCCCTCCTTCCCTTTCTTCCAAATTTGGGGTCAGAAATTTCCCTGAAAAAGGAAAAATTCCCTGCACGTAACATTACTGTGCACGGCACCACAACACGGGTCACAACACTACGACTCTGGGGCTGTGCCAAAATGATGTTGATGTTGATGTGGATTCACCCTTCCAAGCGCCCTCTGTGCTTTGCGCTTGGAGGCCGTTCCAATCTCAGAGCCTCATTGTTCGGCCGGGCTGACAAAAAGTGGGAACACTGTGTGTTAACCGATACGTAAGCACTAAGCTGGTACTGTTTTTGCGGATACAAAACCCATTATGTTCAATGGCCGCCAAATCGGGGGTTTCACTTTACTACTTTTAAAATGAAACTACTGTTTAAGCGGGCACAGTTTAACAAGGTTTTACTGTACATGGTTACTAGGCAAAATATCGTGTAGTTGTAGTTACCAGTAAAGTGAAAAGTCAATTCATAAATCATGTTCTTCCATCTCAGTGTTGTTGCATATAGGCTAATTTATAAAGAATTATTTTCTTTTTTTTTACTTACAGACTCCAAATCCTTGAAAACACTGAAGGACATAGCAAGAGCAAGGCCCCTGCTTGTTGACATGCCACAGCTTTCAACATCATTTCAAACATATAGCGTGGAAGCATTTCATGGCCTGCTGCTCCACTTTGCTCCAAAGTTTTGCCAATATTCTTATTAAGGAATGAAGGCCAGGTAAACCTTCTGCAACTGTTTTTTGCAGTTGGACAGAACCAAGGTAATGTTGTTTGACATTGCTTGGAAATACTCCAGTTACTTTTTTATTTCCCCCTAATTAGATAATTGGCCTTAATCAATCAACTTCTTGAATAATGTAATTAGATTAAAAGTGTCAATGCGAAAATTGTAGAGAAACATAAAAAACTTCCGATACAGCTTTTTGTTATCAAAATGTGCTACATAAAAGTGCTTTTCCGAGCGTGAAAAAAGCCCGCAGTTACATACAATATTGCCGCGCGATCGGCCTCTTGAGGCACTTTACGTGTATTCATGGACTTTTCACGCTTGGAAAAATGCTTTATGTAGCACGTATTGCGCAACAGAAAGCTGTATCGGTAGTTTTTCATGTTGCTCTACAATTTTCTCATTGACACTTTTCATCTAATAGTAATAATTGAGTAATTAATTAAGGCTAATCATCTAATTAGGTGGAATTTTAAAAAATAATTTGAGTATCTGCAAGCAACAGCAAACAACATTACCTTGCTTCTGTCCAGCTACGTGGCATTTGCATTATTTAAACTTTGGCTAAAGTTAGCTGGGACACCTTGTATATACACTCACACATGCGAGCTCCAAATGAACTGCCATGTCACCACCTTGCAAAAACATAATTAAAAAAAGCCACAAATAGTAAAAAAGAAAGGAGATCATAGAACACTTCTCAGCCTTTTAGAAAAACCAATGAACATTAGCACAGTGCACCGTTCACTGCACATTCAAGATATGGTATTTCTTTGTCACACAAAGCAACTAAGCACTTAGTGACACAGCCACTCCTGGCTATCACTGCCACCTCAACTATTACCCTTGCACAATAACTTTCATCCTTCAAAACAGTGGAGTGTAGCCACACTGATTACATTGGAAAGCCTTCCCTACCCTTCTGCATCTTTAAATAGTGTTCTTTAATCTACAATTTAGGCATTTTCCAGTCTGCTTTACGTATTTCGATGCACAGGAAAGGGGAACACCATAAACAACTCCCTCAACACATTTAACTGTTGACTACTTGTCCGCTCGTGATGTGCCTCGGGCCAGCACTCAGCGATAATGAGTCCAACTTCGCAGAATGACAAGAACACATTTATTTCAATGCCATATTGACTTGTCCCCTCTGCCCACAGTTGCCAGGTGTGTTTTCTACACCAGCCTACACTCCCCCACACTTGGTTTGAGAGCCACAGCACTGACTTCCAGGCCACAAGTTCAGTCGGTTTGGCGGTCGCCGGATACGGGTTGGCCATCCGGAGTGAGCTTCACTTGTAGGGGTTGGTGCCGAGCTTGACTGTATGTTCCATTCCACCATGCATTTTGCTCAATATGGCTATCATCATTACAACAATGAGCATGGTCAAAGTGCCAGGTGACATTGTGATCGTGTGCATTCTGTTTCCCAAGACATGTTCAATAGTCCCTTTCATCCAACGCTGACCAAGGCCAAAGTTATGGCAAAGGACAGTCTGGCCACACACCCATTTCCGTTTTGCTGGCGTGTGCCTTTTTATGTTCGGTCCATGCGGTTCCTGCAGGACCAGGTCCAGGCATCTGTTGGGTTGATAGCCCAGGAACATTTCAGTCAGGAATTTTTCCCTACCTCCAGGTGGTGTGCATCTGCGGTCATGCAGCCACCAGTTTGAGTGAGTTGAGAGTGTTCCTCTTGTGAGCCTTTTTAGACCATCTTTGACTGCCATCACGGCTCTTTCTGCTAGCCCATTAAATTGGGGATGAAAGGGTGCTGTACGGATGTGCCATATAGCATTCTTCATGATGAATTTTTCGAGTTAGGCTCTGACGAAGGCACTACCATTTTCAGACACTAGACAATTGGGCAGACCAAATCGGGCAAATGTGCCCTTTATGATCTCAATAGTTGCTGCGGACCTTAGTGTTCAAGCAATGAACGACAATCTTATGGGCATCATTAAGGAGTGTGCAATAGAAGTCAATGGTAACTCCGTTAGACAGGATGCCAGTAAGCGATCGCAGGAGACGAAAGATCTGATCAAGAAACGCCAATGTATGAAAGCCTCTAACCTTAAAGCTAGAATAGAACTGGCAGAACTTTCTAAGTTAATCAACAAGCGTAAGACAGCTGACATAAGGAACTATAATATGGATAGAACTGAACATGCTCTCAGGAACGGAGGAATCCTAAAAGCAGTGAAGAAGAAACTAGGAATAGGCACGAATCAGATATATGCGTTAAGAGACAAAGCCGGCAATATCGTTACTAATATGGATGAGATAGTTCAAGTGGCTGAGGAGTTCTATAGAGATCTTTACAGTACCATTAGCACCCACGACGATAATGTGAGAGAGAATAGTCTAGAGGAATTTGAAATCCCACAAGTAACGCCGGAAGAAGTAAAGAATGCCTTGGGAGCTATGCAAAGGGGAAGGCAGCTGGGGAGGATCAGGTAACAGCAGATTTTTTGAAAGATGGTGGGCAGATTCTTCTAGAAAAACTGGCCACCCTGTATACACAATGCCTCATGACTTCGAGCGTACCGGAACCTTGGTTGAACGTTAACATAATCCAAATCCATAAGGAAGGGGACGCCAAAGACTTGAAAAATTATAGACCGATCAGCTTACTGTCCGTTGCCTACAAAGTATTTACTAAAGTAATCACAAATAGAAACAGGAACACCTTAGACTTCTGTCAACCAAAGGACGAGGCAGGATTCCATAAAGGCTACTAAACAATAGACCATATTCACACTATCAATCAGGTGATAGAGAAATGTGCAGTATATAACAAACCCTTATATATAGCTTTCATTGATTACGAGAAAGCGTTTGGTTCAGTCAAAACCTCAGCAGTCATGGAGGCATTACGGAATCAGGCTGTAGATGAGCCGTATGTAAAAATACTGAAAGATATCTATAGCGGCTCCACAGCCACCGTAGTCCTCCATAAAGAAAGCTACAAAATCCCAATAAAGAAAGGCGTCAGGCAGGGAGATACGATCTCTCCAATGCTATTCACAGCATGTTTACAGGAGGTATTCAGAGACCTGGATTGGGAAGAATTGGGGATAAGAGTTAATGAAGAAGACCTTAGTAACTTGCGATTCGTTGATAATATTGCCTTGCTTAGTAACTCAGAGGACGAATTACAATGCATGCTCACTTACCTGGAGAGGCAAAGCAGAAGGGTGGGTCTAAAAATTAATATGCAGAAAACTAAAGTCATGTTCAACAGTCTCGGAAGAGAACAGCAGTTTACGATAAGTAGCGAGGCACTGGAAGTGGTAGGGGAATACATCTACTTAGGGCAGGTAGTGACCGCGGATCCAGATCCTGAGACTGAAAGAATCAGCAGAATAAGAATGGGCTGGGGTGCGTTTGGCAGGCATTCTCAAATCATGAACAGCAGGTTGCCATTATCCCTCAAGAGAAAAGTTTATAACAGCTGTGTCTTGCCAGTAGTCACGTACGGGGCAGAAACCTGGAGGCTTACGAAAAGGGTTCTACATACTTAAATTGAGGACGACGCAACGAGCTATGGAAAGAAGAATGATGGGTGTAACGTTAAGGGATAAGAAAAGAGCAGATTGGGTGAGGAAACAAACGTGAGTAAATGACATCTTAGTTGAAATCAAGAAAAAGAAATGGGCATGGGCAGGACATGTAATGAGGAAAGTGTGGGAAGATAACCGATGGTCATAAAGGGTTACGGACTAGATTCCAAGGGAAGGGAAGCGTAGCAGGGGGCGGCAGAAAGTTAGGTGGGCGGATGAGATCAAGAAGTTTGCAGGAACCACGTGGCCACAATTAGCAGATGACCGGGGTAGTTTGAGAAGTATGGGAGAGGCCTTTTTCCTGCAGTGGGCATAACCAGGCTGCTGCTGCTGCTGCTGCTGCTGATGATGATGATGAGTTCCCTAGCAAAAATTCTAATACAAAAACTAATAGCCTATGAGGTTATTGACACTAATACAGTCTATTATGTCTATTAGTGTATTAGTCTAATAGATCTATTGGTGTATTGGCCTATTAGTCTGATAGGTCTATTGGTGTATTAGTCTAATAGGTATATCGGCGTATTAGTCTAATAGGTATATCGGCGTATTAGTCTAATAGGTCTATTGGTGTGAAAGAAAAGGTTTCAATGCACCAGTTACAGAATGAAAAATAGGCATAATTGCTAGGAGCATTTATTAGGACGCAAATATTTTTACAGATTTCTCTTTTGAGATCTTCGTCAGGTCAGCAATCTTGATTGCCAGAGCTTTTACTCCACCACTTCGACCAGAGAACGTCCTTTTGGGGTGGTCAAAAAAACCTGGGCAGAAACATACACACATATAGAAACATTTTGAAGCAGGGGTGCTAGTTCTACCACTGAATGTTTAAGCAGGCAATATTTGCTTCTAAATTGGAATAATATTGCCCCGTAATTTCCAAACTAATTTTAGGACAAAGTGTGATATGCTTAGTTCGACATGTTTATCATAAAGAAAAATGACGCCATCTGATATGACAGAACAGTTAGACAGCACATAAAATTCACCAAAGGTGTTCTGTGTGTTACATCGAAACTGTAGGCAGATAAGGAACAACTCTAGACAGAAATCTTGCACAGCATTGTCGGAAACATGCATGTCACTGCTGCTATGCGCACAAAATCAGCCCAATCACACTGTACTGAGGTGCATCCACCATTGGGATAAAAAGAAACAACCTTATACTATACTATAGAAGCATAAATAAGTACAATAGTTACCTCCAAATGGAAAGGAATCGGCGCCGGCGAAAACACATCACATCGATGCACGCTGATAGATCCACGAAGGACAGGGGTAAAAACAGTTGTCTTCCGTTGTTTTGAAGTCGCACAACACCCATATCCAAGTATTATACTACAGGAATAAGGTTGTGCAGACGCCAGCACCTCGGGTTCCTTAAAAACACATTGTTCATTCACTAAAAATCGCGCGCACCTCGCCTTGACATGGCTACAGTACACTGCAACATGGCAGCCGCCAATGCACACGTGCTGTGCGCAACTACGGCTGACTACGGCCGTAGTTTTGCGATCTTCCCGCCTGCCGTGTTCCCTTCTCTGCGATAGTGCTCATTGATGTCAATAAATATTACGGCCTTTTATATGCGGTATTAAGTTATCAATTTAGGTTACAAGTTTAACACTGCTTTATGCGCACTTCAACAGAAGGTACGGAACTAACGAAACTTCAGTGGCAAACTACTATGGTTGCTGCGATTGCACCATCGTTCGTAAACCCACCGGGCATCGCGACTCTGCTTTGCAGGTCACGGCTGGTTGTTCGTTGTGCTTTTTTTTTTTTTCGTGGCGAAGTATTTGCTGTGTTGTAAACACTAGCTGTTTCCTCACGACTCATCGCGACGAGGCTCAACAGAGGCCTAGTCATGAGACGTCGCCAGTGAAACAAAATTGGCAAGACCATGTAGGCGCGCGTCAATCGCTTTCGTGTATATCGCTGAGAGGTAAGCTTAGTGCGATGAAACTAATACAAACGTGCGAATACTGTGTGCTGCACATTTTGTACAGCAAAATTCTTAATTATTCAGCGAATAATCAGAGACCTCTCTGCAAATGGTCCGCAATACAGACTTAATTTTTCATAAACTTTCACCCTCGCATTAAACAAGCAGCAAAAAGGGGCAACAGAATTCAACAATGCATGTTGCATAACAGACCAGCAACAATCTGTATAAAGTCAATAACACGTGTCAGTCTAATAACGAAACTAGCAGACATGCAACACTGTTTGTATAAGACTAATACGCTAATACATAGGCTCTATTGGTCTTATAGGTCAATCAGTGCAACTAATAGAAATTTCTATTGGTCTAATACAAAACTTATACAACTAATACAAAACTGTATTAGACTAATACAAACTTCTATTAGAATTTTTGCTAGGGTTGCTGCGGTGGTTGCCCTATTTGTTGTGACGGCTTCAATCCAGCTTGAATAGCTGTCCACAACAACAAACACCATCTTGTCTTCAATTGGGCCAGCATAGTCTATGTGAACACATGTCCAGGCCTGAGTTGTTCCTGGCCATGCAGCTGGCTTCTCAGTTGGTGGCATGGATGCTGTCTGCTGTCAGATTGGGCAATTGCGCAGAAGCTGCTCAATGTCTTGATCAATTTTTGGCCACCATACAAGTTTCCTTGCTAATGCTTTAGTGGCACTGACTCCGGGATGTGCTTTGAGCAGTTCCAACAGGAACGCTCTCCTAGCTGCTTCAAGAACAACTAGTTGATCTCCCATGAAGATGAGCTGTCCATCTGTAGGGAGGAAATTCATCCGTCTCCAAAATGGCAGTACATACTTTGTCATGGTTAGACCATGGGAGTTTCTTGGGCCATCCCCCCTTTATGTGTTCACACAGACATTGCATGAGTTAGTCTTTTCCAGTCACGTCTGCAACCTGCTCCCTTGAGACAGGTGCTGTGTCCAAAATACTGGCTACCAGTGCACCGTATTGTTGGTCAGAGTCTTGCATCCGCAGTTGAGTCTCTCTGGCTGGCACAGGTAGTCGACTCAATGCATCTGCATTTTGATTGCTGGATCCAAGCTTATATATTATTCTGTACTTGTATCCCCCAAGGGTATTTGCCCCCCTCTGAATGTGTGATGCAGCAGTACTAGGAATTGGCCTGTTTTCTTTTAAAAGCCCCACCAGTGGTTCATGACCAGTCTTCATTGTGAACGCTCTCCGTAACATGTACCATGTTTACTTGAAGACCTGGATCTATTCAACGCGCTGAGAAATAAACAATAATATTTCAAATGTAGGTCGACACATTTCTTTTGAAACAAACGAAGAACTTTAAATGTGACGCACCTTTACTTACCGTGAGCTCGGCTACTAGATCTTGCTAGTAGATGCAGCAAGTGGCATCTCCATCGGAACTGCCAGAAAAGTCATCCTTATCAGATGCTTTGCGGACGTCCTCGTCATGCCAAATGACGCCGTCCTTGGTACCATTGCGTGCGTTAGATATACGTAACTTCTTAAAGCCAGTCTCGCTAATCTCGTAACTGGCTTTACGGCAGGCAAGTTGGAGCAACTCCGTTTGTTTGTACTTTTGCTAGCTTTGTTCACAAATATAGGTATATTGGTAGAATATATAGGAATATATCTTATTTTGGGCAGCATTTTCTAAAAAAAAAAAAAGTTGACCTATATCCAAATAAATACAGTCGTCACGGAGTTTCGCCACTGCAAACACGAGGGCGAGGGATTCCCTTTCCAACTGAATATAATTCTCTGTCTTTGTGAGGGTGCAGGATCTGAACGCTATTGGTCTGTCAGTACCATCAAACACGTGAGAAAGCACGGCACCAATGCCCTCTGGCGAGGCATCACTTTCTAGCCCTAGTTCCTTCATGGGTCAAAGTGCACAAGCAAATTTGAATTTATCAGAGCATTCTTTACAGCTACAAACACTGTCTTCTCTTGAGCTGCCCACAGCCATTTGCTGTCTTTCTGTAGCAAACAGTACAGGGGCACCAGGAGACTTCACATGTTAGGCAGAAACCTTCGGTAAGGGGGGATCAGGCCCAGGAACGATCCGAGTTCTTGGCTATTTCTGGGCACTGGTGCTCTCATGATAGTGTCCAGTTTCTTTTCTGCTGGATGCAAGCCATGTCAGTCAAATTTTTATCCCAGGTAGGTCACTTGTGCTCCAAACACACACTTGTCTTTCCGCAACCGGATACCATTCTCGAAAGATTTCCAGTGCCTTCTTCACCATCTTCCCATAGCTATTGTTTTCCTCTGCGATCAGCACATCTAAAAAGACTTGAGTGCCTGAAATGTTTTTCAGAAGTTCTTCCATCTTCCTTTAGAATATGGCAGGAGCTGATGCAATGCCATATGGCAGTCTGTTATATGCCAATAAGCCTTTGCGGGTGTTCAGTACCGCAACTTGCTTTGCTTGTTCATCCATTGGCATGTGGCAATAGGCTTCCCATAGGTCCAACTTTGAAAACCAGTAGCCATTCTTGAAAGAGGCAAAGATAACATCTATTTTTGGGAGCGGATACTGGTTGACATCACACTCGGGGTTGATTGTGACCTTGAAATCCCCACAAATTCTCAAGGTTCCATCTGACTTTACCACTGGGATGATTGGTGTTGCCCAATAGCTGTGGCTAACTGGAGACAGGATTCCTTGCTGACACATTCTTTCCAGTTCCATACCCAGTTTTTCACACAGTGCATACGGTAGTGGACAGGCTTTCAGATATCTTGGAGTTGCATCTTTCTTTATAGCAATCCTGGCAAGAGGTTCCTTCACCAGTCCTGTTCCTGGTTGAAAGAGGTCCTTGAACTTTTCTTTCAGCTGTTCTGTGACACTTAAGATTTTATTGTCCGGTGTCACGTTTGTGCCTACCTCCTGGTTGGGCAGCAGATGAAGCTTTTTGATCGCATCTCTCCGACACGGTGTGGGTCAGGGGCATTGCACAACAAACAGTTCAGCAGTTGCCTAGTAGTTCTGGTGCCATGCTGTCATGGGAAGAACCCCACTGACAGGTAGCTTCTCCAAGTGGCAATGAAGCTCCCTGTTTGTGGGCTTCAGGGCTGGCCACGGCTTGGCACGGAAATCATATGTTTCTTCAGGAACTAAGGTAGACTGGGAAACCCATACCCATCTGCATTTCAAGATCCACTGGTCGTCATTTCACTGTCTTCTAGACTGGCTCAACCAGAGTACCTTTGCTTGTTATTGTGAAACTGTCCCAAACGTGACTGCAGTTGTTGTTGCCAGTTTCAACACTCACAATGTTAGCGTGCAACTTTGTTGGCTTTTTCCCTTTTCCGCCACCGAAACACATTGTGGCTAAATGCCCTTGTTGTGACAATTGTAGCATGTCGACATTTTATGCGGACAGTTAGGAGCATCATGCAAGCAGTCGCCACAGCGAATGCACGGCCGTGGTGTTTTTGTCTTGGCATGCCAAATTGTGGATTTGTCTTCTTCTTGAAGGCTACGGTGTTGACTTCATTCGTCAATCCCAAAGCATTCGTGTGGGGTATACGCTCAATATTTTGTATCGCCAGTTCTGCGGATATGGCGTTATCCACTGCTTCATGAAGGTTAAGGGACTTTGGCTTTGCGAGGAGTACCCGTTGGACCATCTTTTCTTGCAAACCGATGACGAATCTGTCACGCAGGTTGCATTCCAACACACTACCAAAGCCACAGTTGTCTGCGGTCTTGCAAAGTTCTGCCAGGTGTTTTCCTACCTTCTCGCCAGTGTTCTGTACACGGGTTTGAAACCAGTACATATCATATGTTTCTGACAGTGCCGAATTGAGGTGCTGCTTGAGCATGATGACGTCATAAGGTTCGTCCTGCGACTTTTTCAATGACAACAGACTTCGAAGATGACCATATACCTCCAGGCTGATACATGTTATGAAAATTGTGTGCTTGTGAGTCTCTTCAGTGATTCCATTTGCACTGAAGTATGATTCTAGATGCTCGGAGTAGTTTGTCCACGTATCTGCATTCGAATCGAATTGCGGAGATGCAGTGAACAACGGTTGTGCGCTCCCTGGTTGCACCATGCCACTTGTTGTGTGCTGAAGCAGCCTGTTGTGTCTAACGCCGAGTAGTCGGGCTTGGTTGGCGGGTGTTGTGCGTACATTCCATCTTGATCCTGTCCTCATTGCCACTTGTTGACTACTTGTCTGCTTCTGGTATACCCCGGTTCAGCCTCAGTGGTAATGAGTCCGACTCCACAGAACAATGGCATGAACACATTTATTTCAACGCCATGTTGACTTGTCCCCTCTGCCCATAGTTGCCAGACATGTTTTCTGCGTGGAGGGCACACACATTTAAGTGCTCGGACGCCTTGTCAGCAAGAAGGACCTTCGACCCGACCCCGACAAGATTACCACTGTCCTCCACTTCCCCAGGCCTCAACGCGCCAAAGACTTGCGTAGCTTTCTTGGCCTAGCTTCATATTTCCGGCGCTTCATACGTAACTTTGCCACCATTGCGGCACCGCTCCATCAACTCCTTCCTTCTGGAGCTCCTTACGTATGGTCGGATGAATGCCAAACTGCTTTTGACGCCCTCAAGTGTGCCCTCAAGTTCGAACCTGTGCTTTGTCATTTCGACAGCACCGCACCCACTCTTCTACATACTGACGCCAGCGGACATGGTATCGGCACTGTTCTTCTGCAACGTCAGCAAAATTCTGAAGAACGTGTGGTTGCATACGCAAGTCGCACGCTAACAGCTGCAGAGAAAAATTATACGATTACCGAACAAGAGTGTCTCGCCGTTGTTTGGTCCGTCCAAAAATTTCGGCCTTATCTGCACAGCCGCCGCTTTACAATCGTTACTGATCACCACGCCTTGTGCTGGTTGGCGACGCTAAAGAATTTAACGGGACGTTTTGGTCGTTGGATACTTCGTTTACAAGAATACGACTTCAAAGTCACCTACAAGTCTGGAAAGAAACACCAGGATGCCGATGCTCTCTCTCGTTGTCCCCTACCACCGTCTTCAAACGCTGCTTGCTTACCACCTTCCATGAGGAAACTGCAGGGCGCGTTGCCTGCATTCCCTTCGCTCGCAGCTCTCGACCGGCTCCCATCCAGCCATACTCATACGTTTGCTTCTAGCCAACGTAATGACTCCTACTGCCACTCCGTTATGGAACGTATTCGCGGATCACCTCGCACACCTAACGCTCGGCTCCATCGGCAGTTGAAGAACTCCAAGATCGAAAATTCGATATTATACCGGTACGTGTTTCATCCTGAAGGACACCGTTGGGTTTCTGTCGTTCCCTGATCACTTCGGGCCCAGATATTGGGGACCTTTCACGACAATCCCACTGCCGGTCACATTGGTTTCCATAAAACCTATGAGTTAATTCGCAGCCGCTTCTCTTGGCCTGGACTTGCAACCAGCATAGTGAAATACGTGGCTTCCTGTTCGCTCTGCCAACACCGCAAACGACTGACCTCACCTCCGGCTGGACTGCTCCAACCTGTCCCGTGTCCTGAAGCTCCTTTTGCAGTCGTTGGTATCAACCTCTATGGACCGCTACCCTTAACCACCGGCAGAAAACGATGGATCGTCACAGCTGTAGACCACTTGACACGGTACGCTGAAACAGCCGCACTATCTTCGGAATCAGCAGAGGAGGTGGCAGCCTTTTTCTTGGAAGCCATCTTTTTACGACACGGAGCCCCACGTATCCTTTTGAGTGACCGTGGCAGGACCTTTCTCTCTAAACTTCTCGACGATGTTCTCCGTGCGTGCAATACCATCCATAAAACGACTTCCAGCTACCACCCTCAAACTAATAGTCTCACAGAGCGCTTTCATCGCACGCTGTCTGACATGATATCAATGTACATCAACCCTGACCACACCAATTGGGTTGTCATTCTACCATTCGTTACTTTCGCATACAACACGGCCGTCCAACACTCTACAGGGCACTCGCCCTTTTTCCTCGTGTATGGTCGCCAACCGCTCACTATCCTCGACGTTTCTTTCGTCGGTGTCCCCGTGCCTTCGTCCACATCAGTATGTGAGCAGTTCGTTTCGCGCATTGCCCGGTGTCGCCAACGGGCCCGCCTAAACACTGACGCCAGTCAACAAGACCGCAAAATTCGCTATGATGCATCTCACCGTGTCGTTTCCTTCCACCCAGGAGACGAAGTGTTATTGTGGACCCCAGTTCGTGCTCCTGGATTGTGCGAGAAACTTCAGTCCCATTTTATCAGGCCCTACATTGTTCAGGAACAGAAACTATCTTGTCACCCCAGTTGTTCCGCCTTTGGACGGCCGCTGCCGTGCCACGGAGATTGTGCATGTTTCGCGTTTAAAGCCTTTCATACAGCATTTCCCGCCATAACCAGCGGTCAGATTGGCCACTTCCATGCGCGGGTGAAATTGTGTGAGCATTATATTACCCCTTCATCATCTTCATATGTATATATCCATCATCACGGCCAGCATTAATGTCTTCAGCTCGCGACCTGCGAAATAAACCGTTGAGGCTTAACAGCTGTCTCGCAATATTTATACATTCACACATGTGAGTTCCAAACAAACTGCCACTTCGCCACCTTGCAACATCAGAATTAAAAGAAGAAAGCTATAAAAAGAAAAAAAAGAAAGAACATAGAACACTTCTCATCCTTTGAGAAAAACCAGTGAACATTAGCAGAGTGCACCATTCACTGCACATACAGATATGGCATTTCTTTTTCACAGAAAGCAACCAAGCGCTTAGTGACACAGCCACTCATGGCTATCACTGCCACTTTAATTGAAGTGTTTTTTTTTTTCTTCTAAAAGGATGAAGTCCACAATAAACACACCTGAGGAAAATGCAGTTGTTTGTTTCTGGCAATATGCTCGAGCTTGCCCCAACAATATTTTGTCTGTGCGCTCATGTCACCAAAATACCTCAAAGCTATATAGCATTTGAAATGTATATGGCCTACTATCGCCGTAATTCAGGAGTAAAATTTGGATTTGGCTCTTATAGATATGTGACAGTAATTGGTTCATTTTGATCGAACTGTTTCTTTTGTGATTGCAATGACTATTCAAAAAAAGAAAGTCTATAAATATCAGCGCATGGAGCAATATCGCAATACTTTGCGACAAACTTAACATCATCAATCTGTCATCTGTTGCATCCTCTGTTGCATGGGCATAATGGCCATGGCTAGATGCGTACAGCGGGTGCTCTATATGCGCCAAAGGTTCCTAATGCTTTTGAGCTCTGACGGCAGGTAAAGCTTATTTGTTTTCATTCGAGACTAATGAGACTCTCTTGCTTGAAGGTTCTTGATGAATCCGACTACGGCTGCACGGTTCTGTCCATACTGCTTTACCTTACAGTGCCCTCCTCGCCTTTCAGGCCATGGTCTCTCCGTTATCATGCATGTGCTTTAGCAATTGTGCCACCGTAGTGTGGACCACCGCAAGAACAGCACAAAACATAACTCGGCATAAAGGAACAACACTCGTATTCTGAAAACGTACTGTGTATGTCGCCGATAGTCCATGGCGGGAGGACGAGTTCTCGCTTGACCTTCGATGCTCGACAGGGCCTGGTAAACAATAATCAAAAGGAAGGCGTGATGCTGGGCCTTCGGAAGCATTTGGAATTTCTCTCTGGAGCTTTTCATTGAGTTTACCGATACAAGGGCACATTAAATTTTGTTTTTCTTGTGCACGTATTTGGGCAGTTGCTTCTACTTTGCTTGCTTTAGGCGGCGCCGTTTGACATCTTCTTCTTCTTCTAAGAATAGATTGATCTCCAGTCTCTTCATTTCTTTCACCTTCCATTTGAAATGTACCGTCTTTTACCAAAAGCACGATATCAAAGCAACTAGCACACATGAAACAGACTGCATGCGGCCATGTTGGCTGTTTTGGTCACAAAGTGTTGATGCAGCACTGGTTGAACTGATCTGGCTTACTTTGATTAAAGCAGGTGCAGCACATGGCTCATTTTTGATTAAAATCTGTTTTTTGAGTCCACATTACAGTCAGGAATTAACCTGTTTTCATTACAATTAGACCGTGAACTGTTTGACGTACATCCCTCCAAGCGTGACTAGTAAATTCACGGTAAGCGCTGAAAGTTTTTTTCATTTTCTAATTTTCTTTTTTTTTTCCACACTACTTTTAAGTGCTGTTCAATTTTGCCGAAAATATATCATGTATCTAGCTGCGTTCATGGCCATTTGCGTACGGGAGACTCCGAAACCACGATGTTAGAACCATTGAGAAATACTATGCCATGCCACCTGCCACGATCATTAAAATCCGTGTACCGCGGATAATTCAAGGATGTTTTCAGGCATTTCAGATATACTAAATGAACTTTAGACTCTACTGACATGGCTCGCGCTGACTTTCTAATGAGCGGTGACTTTCTAATGAGTGCTGACTTTCTAATTCCTTTCTTTTGGGGGGGGGGGAAGGGGGGGGGGCAAAAAGACCAAAAAAAAGAATTGCAGCACTAAAGGAAGAGAAAAAGAGATGAGAAGGATTGCAGTAGCACGCAAACAATAAGAAATAAATAATGTAACGTCAGCAGTTGCAAACTTCACAAACAGATTTTCATCAAAAAAAAGTCGTAGTTTGTGTCCAGTTATTTCTTGTACGTTTGCACTTATATTCGTTTTCGCGGGTTTCCGTTTACTCCTGTAGATCATGATCGAGCATGTATTCGGAACTGCGAGTGGTCGTCGGTACGCCTGTAGGGTTTGCCTGGCCGAGTTCACGGCTGTCTCTGCACATGCGATTTTGGAACTATGAGGCCAGAACCGTTTAGAAATGGTTCGACATTGAGTTACCCATTGCAATCAGGAAAACACTTCTATCGTGAATAAATCAAAGAAGTTTTTAGGTATGTAGGGCCTCCTGGGCTGTACTTTTGGCGATAAGGTAGCCTCGCCGCCTATGGGATTATCTGACTGAGCTATGTCGAATGCTCGGTTGCCATAGTCGGAACTTCGGATCCCTTTATAAGATTTCTTTTTTTACAATGGCGAGATTGAAATTCACCTCCTCCAGTGCACAACATCTGCACGCTTGGAGTGTAGCCTGTCACCGGCAAAACATGCCAAGAGCAAGTGGGGCTATACTAATCCAGGTGCAGCCAAATTAGGAAGGCCCACTAAGTTTCAACAAAGACACTCCCTCACCAGAGCAGGAATTGACTTCCCTGGTGCAGTATTCGGCCACTCCCTCCCAAATGAATCTCTCAATTACCCAATGGCCCTCAGTCCCCGGAAGCTGCGGAGCACTTGACCAAGGCGGCGGTCAGACCTGTATTGCAGCAGAGGGTGCTAAGAATCTCTGGGTCCGGACAGGCCACCAATGGAAACATGGATCTTGGATTGTAGTGCGAAGTGACACCAATGACGCCAATGGAAACTGACCCTTGCAACATTTAACACCCGAACCCTCTCGAGTGAGGCTAGCTTAGCAATACTCTTTGAGGAACTATCAGACATTGTTTGGGATATCATCAGCCTTAGTGAGATTAGAACTGGTGAGGCTTACACATTGCTGATTAACGGACATGTCCTCTTCTATAGAGGTCTCTCAGATAAGACGTGATATGGGGTAGGATTCCTAATCCATAAGGACATAGCGGGCAACATTGACGAACTATACAGCATTAATGAGAGGCTAGCTGTAGTCATAATCAAACTTAATAAGAGGTATAGATTAAAGGTAGTACGAGCCTACACTCCAACATCCAGTCACGATGATGAGGAAGTAGATCAGTTTTATGAAGATGTTGAATTATCGATGAGAAAAGTGCAAGCTGAGTATACTGTAGTAATGGGCGACTTTAATGCAAAAGTGTGGAAAAAGCTGGCTGGTGAACAAGCAATTGGCAACTCTGGCGTCGATTCTAGAAACGCTAGAGGAGAGACGCTGGTAGAATTCGCAGAAAGGAATAATCTTCGAATAATGAACACCCGTTTCAGAAAGCATAGCAACAGAAAGTGGACCTGGAAAAGCCCTAATGGTGAAACAAGAAATGAAATTGACTTCATACTTTCAGCTGATCCCAGCATAGTGCAGGATGTAGAAGTGATAGGTTAGTGAGGGCTAGGATTCACCTCAATTTGAAGAGAGAAACAGCAAAATTGGTCCAGAAGAAACAGGTCAACCTAGAGGCAGTAAGGGTAAAAGCAGACAGATTCAGGCTGGTACTTGCAAACAAATATGCAGCCTTAGAATAGAGAGATGATGATGACATAGAGCTAATGAATGAAACTGTAACCAGGCTGGCTTCAGAGGCAACAATTGAAGTGGGAGGCAAGGCACCAAGGCAAGCAGTAGGCAAGAGAGAGAGAAAGGCAAAGGAAAGACAGGGAGGTTAACCAGAGATTATCTCCGGTTGGCTACCCTGTACTGGGGGAGGGGCAAGGGGATGCGATAGGTGATAGGTAGGGTAAAGTGCAGTGATCATAGGTTAGTGAGGGCTAGGATTCACCTCAATTTGAAGAGAGAAACAGCAAAATTGGTCCAGAAGAAACAGGTCAACCTAGAGGCAGTAAGGGTAAAAGCAGACAGATTCAGGCTGGTACTTGCAAACAAATATGCAGCCTTAGAATAGAGAGATGATGATGACATAGAGCTAATGAATGAAACTGTAACCAGGCTGGCTTCAGAGGCAACAATTAAAGTGGGAGGCAAGGCACCAAGGCAAGCAGTAGGCAAGAGAGAGAGAAAGGCAAAGGAAAGACAGGGAGGTTAACCAGAGATTATCTCCGGTTGGCTACCCTGTACTGGGGGAGGGGCAAGGGGATGCGATAGGTGAGAGAGAGAAGGATTTAAAAAAAAAATAAAGAACTACACACACACGCACGTACACACAAACTGTCTCTGTGGGCACTGTCACGCAGCCCGCAAAGGCGTTCCTAGTGCTATGTAGTGACACCGTACAATCTTGCGTCACACAGTGAAGTGTCAGAAAGTCCAGTGTCTTTTAAATACCGCAGCAGCGCCTTCATAGCCGATCGCGCTGATGTTCGCGTAGGCCAGTATCCAAGGATCTTGTTTTCTGTCAGTGGGCGCTTGTCCAGTTTGTCTAGGGTGGCTGAGAGGACTGCTCTTTGCGGGTTGAAACGAGAGCACTCACAAAGAAGGTGCGCGATTGTTTCATTGCACCCGCAGAAGTCGCAAAGTGGGCTGTTGGACATTCCGATAAGAAAGGAGTACGCATTTGAAAATGCTGTTCCAAGCCATAGACGAACTAGGAGGGTGCAGTCGCGTCGTGGAAGCTCGGGCGGAATACGAAGTTGTAAATTAGGGTCCAGGGTGTGAAGTCGTGCACTTGTGAAATCGGATGAATTCCACAAGTGCACGACTTCACACCAGTAGGCAAGCTCTCCCAAGTAACAAAGGACCTAATAAAGAATTGATAAAGACTGAAAATGTCCAATGCAAGAGATAAGATAGAATTCGCAGAACTGTCAAAACTGATCAACAAGGTGAAAATAAGTGATATTCGAAACTATAACGCGAGAAAGACTGAAGAAGCCATAAAAAATGGACGCAGCCTGAAATCAGTGAGAAAGAAACTTGGCAAAGGACAAACCAAGATATATGCCCTGAAAGATAAGCAGGGTGATACCATCAGCAATCTCGAAAGTATAGTAAAAGAAGTGGAAGAATTCTATACTGACCTGTGCAATACCCAGAGGAGTCAGGATACATTAGAAACAGTAATGAACAGGATACAGAAACTCCTATAACTAGCGATGAGGTCAGAAAGGTTTTGCAAGACATGAAACGAGGAAGAGTGGCAGGAGAAGATGGAATAACAGTCGATTTAATCAAAGATGGAGGAGATATACTGCTTGGAAAACTGGCCGCTCTTTATACAATGTGTCTACCAACTGCAAGGGTCCCAGAAAACTGGAAGAATGCAAACATTATACTAATCCACAAAAAGGGAGACGTTAAGGAATTGAAAAATTATAGGCCCATTAGCTTACTCCCAGTAATATATAAAATATTGACCAAAATTATCTCCAATAGAATAAGGGCAACACTGGGCTTTAGTCAACCAAGAGAACAAGCTGGCTTCAGGGAGGGATACTCTACAATGAATCACATCCATGTCATTAATCAGGTTATCGAGAAATCTGCAGAGTGCAATAAGCCTCTCTACATGGCTTTCATAGATTAGGAAAATGCATTTGATTCGGTAGAAATACCACCAGTAATAGCGGCATTACGTAATTAAGGAGTACAGAATGCTTACGTAAATACCTTGGAAAATATCTACAGAGGTTCTGCAGCTACCTTAATTCTACACAAGAAAAGCAGGAAGATACCCATAAAGAAAGGGGTCAGACAGGGAGACACAATCTCTCCAATGCTATTCACCACGTACCTGGAAAAACTATTCAAGCTATTAAACTGGAAAGGCTTAGAAGTAAAGATAAACACCCGCCGTGGTTGCTCAGTGGCTATGGTGTTGGGCTGCTGAGCACGAGGTCGCGGGATCGAATCCCGGCCACGGCGGCCGCATTTCGATGGGGGCGAAATGCGAAAACACCCGTGTGCTTAGATTTAGGTGCACGTTAAAGAACCCCAGGTGGTCGAAATTTCCGGAGTCCTCCACTATGGCGTGCCTCATAATCAGAAAGTGGTTTTGGCACGTAAAACCCCATAATTAATTAAGTAAAGATAAACGGCGAATATCTCAGCAACCTTCGGTTTGCCGATGACATTCATCTATTAAGCAACAATGCAGATGAGTTACAACAAATGATTGAGGACCTTAACAGAGAAAGTGTAAGGGTGGGGTTGAAGAATGATATGCAGAAGACAACGATAATGATGAATAGCCGGGCAAGGGAACAAGAGTTCAGGATCGCCAGCCAGCCTCTAGAGTCTGTGAAGAAGTATGTATACCTAGGTGAATTAATCACAGGGAACCCTGATCATGAGAAGGAAATTCATAGAAGAATAAAAATTGATTGGATCGCATACAGCAGACATTGTAAGCTCCTGACTGGAAGCTTACCATTATCATTGAAAAGGAAGGTGTATAATCACTGCATTTTACCAGTGCTGACATATGTAGCGGAGACTTGGAGACTGACAAAGAAGCTTGAGAACAAGCTTCTTCTAAGGGCTGTTCCTGCGGAATTTGAAGTATCTGACACCAACCGGCCCAAGTTTCTACCCCACTGAAGTTTATGCCTGTCAATGTGCTAATGTCAGATACATACTTCAGTGGCATTGTGTCTAAGTCCCTGCACCTTGAACTGTACCTTGTCCACTTCTTTAAATGAATGAAGAAAGAACCTGCTTCCATCACTACACACTTTACAGACCACAAATACATTACTCTGCTTGGCACATCATGCAGCCGTTGCAAAGTGCATGTTATGCCGGAGCCAAACAGTGTAAAATTCAGTTCAGTTCAGTTTTTTATTCTTTAAGTACAAGGAATTCGTAAGAGACAATATACAGACGAGGGTCCCAAAGTCAAAGACTGTAGCGGGACCCTCGGTTAATAATAACAATGTAGAGATGTATTAAAGAAGAGCAAGCTATCTAAAAGAAACACACACAATCGCGAAAATACAACATAGCAAAATAAGATCAATGAAAACTAATTGAATGTATACAAGCCTATATGCAAAACAAAAAAAACTGTCAGTACACACAATTGACAAATGTAGTGTAATGAATGACGTAAACTTAGTTACACTTATAAAACGGCTTTACGGCATGACTAAATGTATGAAAGGATGAAGATTTAATGCTGACAGGCAAACCATTCCACAGTTTTATAGCAGCGAATGATGATGTCATTTTTCCATAGTTAGAATAAACCGTAGGTAGCAGAAAATTGGATCGAGTTACACGCAAACCTGGTATTATTGTTACTGATGAGGTAGCTAGAATCGATGAATTGGTTGAGAGCTGTTTCGTAATTTATAAAACATAATTATTAGATGATAGTTGAACAAGTTCGTTACAACAAAGATGTTATTTTCATGAAGTAGTAAAGTAGCGCTCGTGAAAAACCCACTGTTAGTGATAATGTGTACTGCTTGGTTTTGTAAGTGCTGAATAAACGAGGTATGACAGTTATGTTTTTCCCCAGGAAACAATACCATAATTATTGTGACTGTGAATGAAGGCAACGAATAATGCTAATAATGCGTCTTTAGATAAATATGTTCTTGACTTGATTAATGCTCTAATACCGAAGGCACACTTTTGCTTAATGAAGGCAATGTGTTGAGTAAACTGAAGGCTAAAATCTAATATGATGCCCAAGAATGATTGAGGTTGATAACTTATTACAACCCTCCAATCATTCGCTAAAGTATGTGCACACGGTTTTTATTCACACATATATACGTACCAGCTCAATTTTCCAACTGTGTGTAAAAGTCGACACCTCACTTTCTGTGGTAACTGATGCCCTTACTCGAGATTATACAGTATTTGCATACACTTTTAAGAACGTTCAGGTCTATTTTCGAATTTAGCAGGTAAAAAACTGATTACAAGCTTAAAAGTCATGTTTTTATAAAAGTTCTTCAGTTCCCCTTTAAAGGGCCCCTCACCATGTCTGGCCATATTGAGCTGACAAGTGCAGAGTGTAGAATGCGTGATAACAATTGTTTCTGCAAAGTATTACATCACTTCGCGTCGCGGAAAGGTCTAAAAGTTCAAACGGAACGACGTTTTCTCTTCTCTTTGCGGCTTCCACGCTCTATGCCGGAGGATGACGTACACGTGCTAGTGCGCCTATGTATTTGCGCCTATGTACATGTGTTCGGGCTTTGACGTCGCTTGTGGCGACACGGGACTTTGAGAATTATTCAAGGCAACATCTGTTACTTGTGTAATATGTTGCTAGAATAGACAAATCAAAGCTTAGAGAAATAATAAAACACACAAACCGAATGTCTGCGTGTTTTTGTTTTACTTCGCACCGCAGCAAGAGAGATGTACTTCCGTTTCATCTGCTTGTTCCCACATCGTGCAGTCGTGTGCGCAGACACCGAAACTATGTCATTTTGTACTGTGTTCCAGCGCGGGATCATGCTCTGTGATCCGCTTGTGTCTGTCTCAGTATTCGCTTAGCACAGACTTATACCACTAGTCAGGTGTCCTCGTGCACAGCGGGCAAAATCATGCACTGCGCGAAGGAAGGAAAGACAGAAGGAGGGAAGGAAGGAAATAAACTCTATTTTTCAAAAAAGAAAAGGGCCATTAGTCCAGGTCTCCACTGGCGCGAACGGCTCGCTCTTGGTCCAGAAGAGCTACTTGGCTCTTCTTTCCCTCGTCCACATGCCTCCCACTGCCTGTTTAACATGGGTGGATGTCCATCACAACAGCTCACAGCGAAAGTGCGCAGCACTGGAAAAAAAAAACTAAAATGAAAAAAGAGTGAAGGCTGGGCCCATGACGTATGCATCACGCAATCCTTGAGGTTCGGTACGGGAGAACGCAGGGAAAGAATTTCCTTTGCGGAGGCTAGATGGGGCGAGTGGAGAGAGTGTCACTTGGCAGTGGAGCTCGCCTGCTGAAATCATTGGTTCGCAGCACTTAAATATTTCTACCTCGGCTATTAATGAGCCGATTTAAAAAATTTTTGTGACAGAGCGTTTCTAGAAGACCTGTAACAACTTCCACTGCATAACCAAAATTTGCTATGGGGCCTGCTGAGGGGCCCTTTAAGGTAGCATGTAACATTGGTGTAAAGGCCTGTCTACCCAACGTATGCATTCCCACACTACAGGAGCAGATAAGCTACATTAGTGGTGCATGAAATAAAACTGTTTCTGTGATACGCTTTGCACTGTCACTTATGTTCTGACTGGCTTGTTGCTTTGTTGTGTACTCTAGCGAACATGCTATCAAGTTCATTTAGTGCTGAAAACTCTCACTCCATAGTGGGACGTCACATTTTTTCAAATTGAAACGAACCTGTAGATATGCGGAATAACAGCACTTACCTTTTCACTTTGTTTCTCTGTCCTCTCATCCACCTTTTGCTTTGCCCACTTCGCAAATATTTTTGCAGCTACAGATAGGCCAATGCTAGGTTAATAAACCAGCAAAGGAAGGTAGAAAGCAAGGACAGATATTCTTAACTTGGGTGCCCATGGTCAATTGGGTGGATGTGTTTCAATGTACGACAAAGTTACTTGGGAAATAAACACATAAAAGACAAAAGAATTAAAACTCGAAGCCTACTATATGTGTAAATGGGATAGTTATGTGTCAATCAACTTCCCTAACCCTCAGGGATGAAGCAGTTATTAGAATACACATTGAGTCAAGTATGTCACTCATGCTCACAAATGAAACAAAAACAAGCAGTATCACAAAAACTTTGTACCTGCAACAAATAAATGGGGCACCTCAGATAACTTATTTATGTATTTACTGAGGTTAAGTTACAGCTGGTGAATAATCTGCTCTTTACAAGATGGCACGCAACGAGTAAAAGCCTTGGGTGGCTATTATTTTTTCTTATGTGGCTTTGAGCTCTTCTGAGCGGATGCACAACTTATGGTACAGCTGCATGGCTGTAGAGGGGCACAGCTGTGAGTTAGCGCCAATGCTGTTTCCTTGACCTTCACTATCACTATAATTTATAATTACCAAATAGTCTAATTATCAGGCCTGTTAACTGTATTTTGCCAACAGATTGAATTGTAATTTGCTAACATAAGGAAGTGGGTACATAATTTCGGATTTGAAGTAACAGCTATGGTACACAACAAATGCTGAAAATGAAAAAAAAAATGACCGCCATTCCACTCTGTGAAAATGGAATGGCAGCGAAAGCTGACGAAAGTCAAAGCTCTAAAATGAAAAGTGAAGTGCTTTCGCTGTCGTTCCATCTTCACAGAGTGGAATGATTGTCATTTGTTCGTTCAGCATCACAGGAACATTCTTTGACAGTGGTGGTTTCGTGCAGGTGCCGTTTACATTCTTGTTGCTGTTCCCTCCGGCACTCCTCGTACGCATATTGTTCTTCTGGTGCACGGACTATACGTGTCCACCCCACCGATAATGCAGCTCTTTTTAGTGCCGATACCTCTTCTGCTTATATACTGCGATAACCTTGATGTCACGCTATTTTTCACGATGAGCGTTTTAATCTGTTCCGCATTTTGACATCTGCGCAGCCGCACTGCACCCGTACGGGATCACACACAAAGCAAACAGTGAAACACATTGTATATGGGCTTGTTAGAAATCACTAAGTCCGTTTATGTTGCCGGACGCCGAAAAAAGTACGGAACGTTAGTCATACAGATTTCACTGTAATAGATGAATGACCATTACCTTCATTATTAAATGCAATGCACAGTACTAGCTCTTTCTGTGATGAATATCCCTATTAACCGAGAATAGTAGGCTGACATAATGACCAATATTTACAAAAGTGACAGAGATTATATAGAACTGTGTGATAATAGAGAGATTTAGTTTAGGAGACGCAAGGCGTTGGGGCCCCTAGCGCTTGGGTGCGTTTGCGTACGCAAGCAGGAACACGTTATAGATTAGCGGTCCCAAACGCAAGCCGCAGTGACGTCGCATGCGCTTGCAGCGCCATCAACGTCTGATCTTTGCTGCGTTATCATTCTTTAAAACATGAAATCAAACATATGAAGTAAAGCACATAAAACTATTCTTATTAAAAGAAGTTAATAGAGAGGTATAGAGTGTCCGGTATTCGGGTAAACGCAGGCTGGGGCGATGGGGCGGAGCCATGAATGGGAGCGTCCTGCATGGTGCAGCCACCTGGTGGCGCAAAGCTCAAACATACAAAAACAGCTAATATTGCAGTAACCAAGTGTATTTTACTTTGCTGAGGGTATACATTTTTGGCAGCAACACAATTACGCCAGTGCCTGAAAATTTACACCAGCAGGGAAGTAGAATATACTTTGTTACAGCAATATTAGCTGCTTTTGTCCGTTTGAGCTTTGCGCCGCCAGGTGGATGCACCATGCAGGCCACTTCCGTTTATGGCTCCGCCCCAACTGCATTTATCCGAATACCAGACATGCTAAACCTCTCTACTATATATAAAAACGGCGTCTGTCGACACTTGGCGAAATATTTATTAGATTATCTACCTGCTCGCTACTCGTAAGTTCGCCCACACCGCGAGAGTCACGTGGGTAACGTGACCACTTAGGGCTGCGATGTTTTCGGCCGGCCAAGCAACCCAAGGACGCAAGTAGACGTAGTGGTCTGGGCGTGCGCAGTACCGTCGCCCCTAGTTCTTGCGTACGCAAGTCGCTTGCATCCCCTAAACTAAAACTCTCTAATCTGCCTTTTTCGTTTTGCTGTGCTGCCTGCTGCCACATGCTGCTGGAAACGTTGCGGAAGGGTGGTGGGGCTTTCGCTGTTTGACTTGTGTACCTGTGCCCATGTTGAGTGTGCATTGGTTGTGTGTTTCGTGGATCACAGTTAACTATTAATGACTTCTCCAGGGCAGCATGTCATTCCCGGAAGCCATGTAGCACTCAATGACTACTAGGTGAGCCGGCCAGAGTGCATTGTTGTGCTAACAGTGTGGCTGATAAAGGCACGCCGAGTCCCTTTTGCCAACACAGCTGCCTTGGACTTTGTTGTCGCTGGTTTCTGCATTTTAACCTGGCATTTTGGGTTCCTTTTACACATTCTTTAGACATTTCACATAGTCAAGTGTTCAAGTGCAACCTTCCGCTTTGGATTTACCGAAGTGGTGCATTTGTTTACATCAACAGCTACAGCCGCCGACCATTGTTGACTTCAAATATTGTGGGAACTGAGCATTACTGTTGTGAAATAATGTCCAAATGTAGCAAAACATACATATCTGTGCATATGAGCGGCATTCCACTCCGAGGCAAGTCAATATGAGCAGCCGAGCCACTTAAATAATGGCAACTGTAATCCAGATACATGTACAGTCGCCGACTGATTTCTCGGACTCCGAAAATTCTTACATGCTCGATTATTCGGTCTGCTTCACGGCACCATCATTCTCCCCATAGACCATAATGTATAACAACTGCCGAAAGTTCGGCCACCTTGCAACCTCTCGTCTGATTTTTCGGACACTCCTTGAGCCAACTCGATCGAGAGCATCATGCACAGACTTTGACCAGTGCATGGTTCGACTTGCTGAACACCATTTTTGTTTTGAACTGAGCTTTCTTGCTGCCCCACGAAGTGGCACTACTGCAAATCCCCGCTCATCATCACCGTTTCCGCCTGGTTCGCTAGAGTGACTACAGCAGTTCCTGTCTCAGCTTAGTAAGCCACGTCAAGACAATCCAGCAGCTGATTTGTTTCTTCTTCGTGCACGATGCTGCGAATAGGCCACGTTTTTCGTTTGTGCGACTGGTGTCGGTGTGATGGCGTGGTGGTGTTTGCTTTGTGTGCTGTGTCGAGGTTGTGGTGATGCAACGCAGCATACGGAAGCATTGCGTCAAGTGTCTAATGGTGCCAACAGTGCCCATGCAGACTGCGCTGGGGAATGCCGGCAAGCGGGTGCCAGGAGGCCTCGGATTTGTCACCTTCCGATGTGCTCCCTACTGATGCTGAAAATGTTCTGCCAAGTCTTGTGCAATGGTTGCATTGCGATTCCGGACACCGTCTCATTTGACAGTTTCACAGGTGCTGACACTGCTGTACTGACATGTGCAGAACTCGGCGACAGTGAGATCATTCGTCTAGTTTCTGCTACACCGCTGGACAACAACTCCGAGTCGGCTCCGATGACTCCTAGTACAAACAGTGACTGTGCTTTCAGTCACCTATAGTGATCGCACGACCCTCTCCGAGATTCAGGCTTATCTGGTTGCGCGTAAATGGAACTGCGTGCAATGGCGCATTCGCGATTTCTTCAAGCCTACTGCCGAGCCCGAATAATTGCATGGAAATAAAGGACTTCTTTCTTTTTCTTAATCTGCTTTTTCGGACACCTGTTTATTTGTACATTTCTGCAGTCCCAATGAGGTCCGAATAAACGGTCGGCGACTGTATTACGGGCTGTTATTATTGATTTTCGCTTTTCTTTAGCTTCATCATACTTACATTTGCACATGGCATAAGGTATTAGAGAAAACTGCGCTTGTGTAAGTGCTCATTTTTAGACTGTGTACATAGTTGCTATCGCTGGCAGCGTAGGTAACTAAGCGAGGAGGTTGTTTATGCTGCTGTCCCGAATGCTCTTGTTTCGTGTTTCACTCAGAGCTTCTCTGGAATTAAGAAATAACAACACCTACAGACCTACCCATTTATACAGTGAATGCGACTGGCAGCCTTCGGGAACGGAGACATACAGATGTTGGCACAGCACTGTCGCTGCTTCCTGCACTTATCATGTACGCTCCATGTGAAGCAAAAAGTATTTAATATGGAATCGCTAATGCCAGAAATAAATATAAAAGCAGTTTCCTTCATCCTAACTGCTTATGTTTAAGTTCAGGTCCATGCATGAACTCGACGGCACCAGACCTAACCTTCGCTGAATAGGACCGAAATTGGCTCAGACTTCATGTGCACAGCTTGAGAGGGCTGAAGCTTGTACATTTCAACTTCGAATGCATGTTTTGACTCCTTTTGCACACATTTAATTATATATACAAGTGAAGGTGCTGTGGCTATCGTATTGTCAGTTCGACGGCCAGTCGCACAGGGTTCAGTCGAACGATGGTCAGCAAGCTGATTTTTTTGGTGCCATCAACAAGCCCATTGCACTATGACACAATGTGCTCGTATGTTGCATTGTCATCGACCTGGTATAATAAAATAGTCTCAGCGACTTACTGGGTTGAATACCCTGCCAATCGTTGGTGTCAGCATCTTGTCAGTCTCGTATCGACCCAATGTGACCACACCTTAAACAAATGAAACTAAATTACAGTGTTTTAGATTTCCAAACCACAATATTATTATGAGGCATGCCGTAGCGGGGGACTCCGGAATAATTTGGACCTCCTGAGGTTCTTTAACGTGAACCTAAATTTAAGTACACAGGTGTTTTCGTGTTTAACCTCTATCTAAATGTGGCTTCCATGGCCGGGATTTGATTCCGCAATCTCATGCTTAGCAGCCGAACACCATGGCGGGTGGGTTTCAAAATTGATGTCAAGCCACGGCCGCAAAATGCTGAAGGAGCCGTACTAGATGTTACGATTTATTTATTCGATTCTATTCGCTTATGCATGACTTCATTCGAACCAATTAAAAAGGTACAAAAAATAGAAAAAGTATCCTAACACAATCCGTCTCCAGTGAAGCACATGCTGCCACCAGCAGCAAGAAAACTTGGTCAGTAATGTGATGATTTTGTAGTGTCACCCAAGTATAATGCGAGTGTTTTTCCAAAATTTTCCAAAGGCGGCATCTACATGGTTTATGGTGCAGTCAGGACAAAAGCATAGCCGCTTTCTGTTTCAAAATGGAATTGAAGTGCTCATTTTTGGCACTGCACTGACATATGGCTGCTAGTGGAGTTGCAACGCAGTACATAGCACAAGTGTTTGCGGCCATGCGCGGCTGAGTGTTGTTTTTTTTTTCGGTGGGGGAGGGAACAATTGTCTGTGAAAGAGAAATCTATTCCATCACTGGCTTTGGGGATGCGTATCTCAGAACTAGTGCTACTGCATGAGTTCTTACAAAGCAGAAATTTTTGAGTAATGTAATACCAAAGCCTGCCATTGCCATAAATTTTTGTTAGCAAAAAATGTTGCACTGTTTTGAAGCAGTAATGTTCAATAATTAAAGGCAGTCATTAGTGAAACTCTCAGTAATGTAAGCAGTAATGAAGCAAAAATATGGAGGCAAAATTTAAATGTCGTACAGAGTGATAGTCGATTCTGCATTTCATAGAAACGTCTTTTCTTTTCCAGTTAGTGTGGTGAATAACTGGCACATTCCCAAAAGTTTCAGTGCTGCACTTCTCGTGAGCACAGGGAAATTCACAGCATTCAACAGTAGCCCAAGGGAAGACACCCTAGAGTCGCTTCGACAAGAATTGCCTTCAGTTTTGTGAGCTATGTTGTAGCTCATTATAGCAAATAGCCCCTTCTGTACATTAAATATTGAGTTAATAAGTGGCTACTAATGTACTCTACCAAAGCATTAGAAAATGCCTTGACGCAGACCACAAGGAGTTTTAGAAATGGCACACCCAAGCGCCTCTGCCTACAAAGCTCCATGCCTTGTTGCATTCCTTTGTATTCTTTTTTAATGCCACAGTTTACACACCTTGAACATTGAGTGCCCGAAACCTAAAGCACCCTATTAATATGCCGAACATTTAGCCTGCAAAGAAACTGCATGCAAATGGGTGCTATCAGCGTTAGTATTACAATAAACAAATATTTGTTTTCACATTAATGAAACCAGTGACATGAAGTATATCCTCACAAATTTGAAAATAAATGCAGAATGAGCCTTGCTGATTGTCGTATCAGTGTCATGATCAAAATCTTTTGATGTTTATGTTACCCATTTAAATTAACTTCCCTCTTGTACGTGGACTGTGGCCTAGAATCCTCAATGTAGGAGGAGACCAACCTAGGCCCCGAGGCCCATATTTACATCTGAAAGACCTTCATACTGTCACCTGTCAGTGCTGTGCCAACCAAAAAAAGATAATTTATGGATATATGGACATATTAGAAGATGTCTTTGCCATTGAAAGCACTGTTATCAACCTTCAAGAAATGCAATACTCGTAAGGTATTTCCAGCGACTTTATTATAACTTCCCCGAACTGCATGGAAGGCTTTTAATCCCACCAACCCGTACATCTCGTCGCCTTTTTAACTCTTGCAGCATCCAGCGCTTGCATGGTTCAACACTTTCCTTTAATCAATAGTTTTTGCCTAGCACCATTGTAGAGTGGAACAATTTACCAGATAGAGTTGTCAATGAGCGCAACCGCAATATTTTCAAGCAGCTGCTTACTGATCACCTTAAACCCTAACCTTATAATGACCGTACTGTGTCTTCATTCTTTTGTGATTGCCGTTTCACATTGTGACTGTTCTGCTGATTTGCTTTTGCATTCTATTCAGTGTGCCTCTTGGCTTTTTTTTGTTATTATTTGTTTGTTTTAATGCGAATCCACAGGCTGAGTCTTGTAAGAAATTGTAACCATATCTTTGTTTTTATCCTTATCTTCTGTAACCCCCCCTTATGTCATACCCTGACAGGGGTCCTTAAGGAAAAATAAATGATGATCATGATGATGATGAGGTCTACCATGGCCACCAATGTGTGCATGAAACCTATGATGTCTCTAACATTCGCCAGCATGGCAAACCTTGTGTGCCAGTGCCGCTGGTATCATTGCACTGAAAAGAAGTTGCATTACTACCACACTTATGATGGGTGCTCAGAGTTGTCTACTTCATTATTTTCTTTCTTGTGCACCGGTATTATTGCTGTTTTACAGATGAAGGGCGCATGAAAGAATACTCCATATTACTCCTAAATTTAACCTGCCCCAGAGCCCTTGTCAAGTTACATTTCTTGAACCTTTTACAGTGGTGTACAATATTAAAGGAAAAAAAAGTTTTGTAAGTCGGCATTTTAGTCTGGTGCATTACAAGTATTAAGAACCTAGCAATTACGTACACAAATACAAAAAGAACTACGAAAAATTGGGCATAGAGATAGATATAAATTTTGATAGCAGAAGATGATGTCAAGCTGAATTTCTGGCTTTGTCTGTGCCCCTGTGATCTGTACCTTTTATGGATGTGAAATAAATTTAAAGTTGAAGTAGCGTAAAACAAAGTAACCATTAAAAACTGGACATTACGTTCGCATATAACTTATATTAGCAGGAGTATATGCTAAGAATCCTAAGAGACAAATAGAATGTCAATCCCAGGGAGGCTACACTCCAGTATTTGCTAATGATTCAGTGGTTGGTCACAGCTAGTGATGCTTTTGGATAGATGGCAGCCAAGGTACAGCTGCGAAAATAGGTGAAACATGTAGAAGGGCCACCAAAAATTACATGCTGGGGCACCGCAGGTTGCATTGATCTGAAGACTCATTCGACATCCATGCCTGGAGTCTGGTTATGCATCATTTCCAAAGGGCCTGTCGCAAGTGTGTGGCACAGCTTGAGTAAAAGTTTGAGGCAACCTGAGGAATGCAAGTCGATATCTATAAGCACCAAAATATTATTCACCATAGGACAAATTTCAAGCTTACCACTTGCACATGGCAAATAACGAAAACAGACACACATCACCAGACTCTTTGTAAAAAAAATGTAAAAAGGGTGTAAATAAATGTGTGGAACTGCTTATTGGATATGTTTCTCGTTTTGTCTTGTGTGCATTAATAGTTGTACCTCAACATAATGTATGTTGTGCATTTACTAGGCCCTCAGGATGCCCGGTTTCTTTGAGTGGGTTATTCCATGCTAACTGTCCTAACCTGGCACTTGACCACTTGCGATCTCTTTTTGAAAAATTGGAGGCTCTTCAGTATAACACAAAAGGTCATTTCACAAAATATTTCCTGTGAAAAAAAAATTATTATCGACAGAAGTACCTTGTGATCTTTGTTGTAAAGCACCAAACTAGCGTCTTAAGAGGTGGGGCCAAAAAAAAATTTTTTTCAATACGAGAGCAAAACAAATCTTTCTCAGAAAAATTGTGTGTAATTGATTATTAGCCATTGCTCAATTTATTATGGGCTGTTAAAAATGCACAACATGGTCTATTACTTTCTTTTTTCTTCAGAGAACTGGCTTTCAAGCTGAAGATTTATGCATTCCAAGTGCACAGGACATGTACAGTGAGTGAGTGAGTGAGAAAACTTTATTTCGGATCAGAACGATTTGCGTCCAGCGAGTTAAAGGGCTGGAGCACCCGCCAAGGTTACGGCCAAGACTTCTTGCCTCTCGGCGGCTTCCTTGGCCCGCTGGACTGCCCAGAGTTGGTCTTCCAGGTTCGAGCTGAGTAGCATGGCCTGCCATCGCGTGCAGAGGCTGTCAATGGAGGCTTCGCTCGCATTGTCCTGCATTAGCCCCTGGCATTCCCATAGCATGTGTTCCAGTGTGGCTCTGGTGCCACACACTTTGCATCTATCTGTTGTGTATATGTCTGGATAAATAGCGTGCATTAGTATCAGGCTCTTGTATGATTTGGTTTGTAGTTGTCGCCACTGGACAGCTTGCGATCTGGTGATTTTTGGATGGGGTGGCGGATAAGTGCATCTTTGCATCCTGTAGTCGTTGGTGATGTCGTTGAACCTGGTCATTCTGTCTTCCCATTCCCTTACTTTGGAGGGCCCTGTCAAGGGGTCTACGTTCATCGCAGCTCAGAAAGTCAGTCCTCAAGCTACGTTGTGTGCCGCCACATTATGGTCGTCCTCTCCCGTTGAGTTGGTGGTGTGGGCTGGTATTCATAGGATTTAGACGCATCTGTCTTCCCTTGTAGGTTTGCCTTTTCTGAGTATGTTTAGCGCCTCAGCTGAGATCCGGCCGTTCGCGAAGTTGCGTACTGCCATCTGGGAATGGCTGGTTATATAGTATGCATTGATTTGTGCTATGGCTAATGCTATAGCCACTTCCTCCGCCATTTCGATGCGTGTTGTGTTTATAGCCAAGCTTGTGCAGCATTGTCTGTTGTGGTTAAGTATACTGCTTCCACAAAGCTGCATTTGTGTTTGTAACGTGCAGCATCTACAAAGAGCACATCCTTGTTTTTTCCGTAGTTCTTAGCCCTGATTTTTCTCCTGCCCTCGTGGAGTACAGGATGCATATTCTTTGGTAAGGAGGGTACCATGAGTTTGGCCCTTATTTCCTTGGGTATGTCCCGTTTGTCTCCATGTTGTGTGTGGTAGCGGATCCCTAATTTATCTAGGATGTGTCTGCCCGCTGTCGTCTTGGAGAGGCGTTCCCATTGCGCTATACGTTTGCGCTTCTATTAGCTCCTCTAGCGTAATGTGCAGTCCCAGCTCTAGGAGTTTCGCCATGCTCATGCTTAGCATGAGTCCAATCGCTTGTTTGTATATCTTCCTAATCAGGCCGTCTAGCTTCTTCTCTGCGGCACACCATCTGTGCTATGCCGCCACATACGTGATCTGACTTATGACGAACGCCTGAATGATTCTCATGACGCTTGCTTCTTTCATTCCCTCATGCCTGTTGGTGATTCTCTTGATCAATCGCATCGTCTGAGAAACTTTGACTGCGATTTTGCGAATAGTTTCTTCGTTGGTGCCCTTGGCTTCTATGATCATTCCCAACAGTGTGCAAAAGCTACAGAGCCTCTTGGTAGCATCATCTACAGAGCCTCTTGGTAGCAGAGACAAAATGCATGAACTTAAGCATTCTTGCACTTATGAGGGGATTCTAAACTGCTTTCACGTAACTCCTTCACCACTGAGTGGTGCCAACCTGCTTCAGTCAAGCAGATGTGGCTAGATTACATGCATTTACAAGCATGCTGATATCTGCTGTTGGCCTGCTTCGTCTCATCCCTCCTAAGGCTGCCAACTCTCTAGTGGACATTGTCTGGACGGCATGGTAATGGGGGGCATGGGCAGGAGCTGCCAGGCTGTACCTGTAACAAAGTGGTCCTGCAATGTCACGATTTACAACAAAAAAAGTGTAGCAGTGTTTTATGTAACATGACTGCCAATGCAGATAAAGGTATACTGTAAATGGTTAGGGCCTACAATACAACTAGAACCCTGATAAAAACAAAACTGCCTTTATGTTTATGGACAAGACGAAAAGCAATGTGCAGCAGAGCTGTGCATGTAAGCTCAACTGATACCTAGGCTTACGTCATCAAGTGATCTGCTAATCAACTGCAAGCCCCCATTTTAAAATGTCACAGTATTTTACCTCAGTCTGCAGTAATGTTATGCTGCATGATTTCAAGTTCAACATCTCTTAACATCAGTAAATCACCAAGCTAATTCAGTTAACAAATTGCCACAGCTGTTAATGAAATAAAGTGCAAACTGAGAATGAAGCTGGCCAGTTGGGTAGTAAGAAATAACGCACCTTTTACATTTTATTGTTGTTTTTCTGCCTGTTTCTTGCGCTAGCATTAAAGTACATGACAGCTTTCAAGTTAACATTTCACCCTGTAATTTTTTTCCCATACTGCGTAATACTTCAGCAAGAGCAATAAGGCTCCCTTTTAATGGTAAGTGATGGTAGAACAAGGAATGTTGGAGCCAATGTTTCAACAAGGTGACTTGTCTCCTTCCCCATGTCGAAATGTTGGCTCGAGCAATGTTCCTTGTTCTACCACACCTCATCATTTCAAGTCTTCATCTTCCCGGGTTCATCTGCCCTTCTAATGTTGTGTCAACGTAATTGTAAGAACAGAGAATTAGTAAATGTAGCTGATGAGAACAATTTAGGCTTGTTGGTAGATAATGACAGAGTAATATCGCAAGATCAAGACGCGGGCAAAGGAGGCTTGCATGTCTTGTCACCTCTTTACCCTTTGTGCGAGGGGGTTGAACCTCCCCCCCTTGCTCCCCCTTTTTTCCCGCAACAGAAAGTTTCAGGAGGGAGGCTCAGAAAGAGGGCTAGTGGCTGCCTGAGTGGAGGGGGGAGTACCATTTGGGTGATCCCCTGTCTCAGGCACACGCGCAAAACGTCTTCACCATAGCGCCAAGCACAAATAGGTAAAAGGTGCAGCTTGCTGCTCGTCCACATCAGCTCGCGTCTGATTTGCAAAAAGTGACTGCATTTGTGCTTGTTGGACTAAAGAAAGAGTTTGTTTAGCTGCACTGGCGATGGCCGACCCCTGAACATTGGCCAGAAAGGAGGATGGTGCAATTAAGAGACTACCTAATTAATTGGAGAAACACAGAGTGGGGAACAAAAAAGTACAGAGGGCCTATTTGCAATAATTACAGTATTTATAATAGTGAATATTAGGGCAATTTACACACATTTTGCCTCCCATGCAGAGGACGCACCGGCTAGTGAGCATGAAGAGGGCGAGCTGACCATTAAGAGAGCGCATTTCAAGAGGCGCAAACTGATGGTCTATTGTGTCTAGTAATATAGCAGAAATTTTCAGGTGCCTTAGTTTCATTCACGACGGTTGTCAAGGCATTGTCGAAGTGAACTCCGATGTTTATCCGAGTTGTTGCTCTCCCCAGGTGCATATGCCTATGTCAGGCACATAGCGATTACAGTACTGGTGAAAGAGAAAAATTTTAGTGAAGGGAAAGTTGACAAGCATGCAAAATGCTGTCTTAAGCAACCGCACATTTTCCTTTTATTGAAAGAATGATGGCTTGTGGTTCTCTGGAGAACAACTAGCCCTTGCTTTGGGCCTGTCACCAGTTGTGCACACAAAGTGCACCACTGATGTGATCCTCCATAGATAAGAGATGCGTAGCCTGACCATGCTGCTTGCCGTAATATATGCAGTTTGCAAGCATATTTGAGGTATACTAATCAGAGAGGCAACGAAAATTTCTTCAGCTGTAGAATCCTCCTCCCCTGAATTCAATGTTTAGGACTAGAGGCAACGAAAATTTTTTCAGCTGTAGAATCTCCCTCCCCTGAATCCAATGTTTAGGACCACACTGTTTGTGCCAAATGTATGCTAGAAGAGCGCTGCTTTCGGAAAGAAAAGTAGGAGAAAGGTGTTGCCCGACATCTGTAGCAGGAAGAATATTGTGGCCCCACCCAAGGCATGCCCTACCTCATTCCGGATCGTGTTAACCATAACTGTTGAGGGGAAATTGGTGCTAAAAATTACACACAGAGAAAAAGATGGGACAAGGGCATGCTTAAAACTTTGGGGCACTGTTGCTCCCCACCAGGCCTTCATGTCGTCAAAGCGCTTCTCATTCCTGGTACTCGACCGAATCATCAACTATGCTGCGCAGAAGAAAAGCATTGCGGAAATGTTGCGACTTGCTTGTCTGGGAAAAGCAAGCCCCCCCCTTATCCCTTTCTTTATTTTCCTTCCCTTGCTTTTACTTTCATTATGTAAATAAAAACAACAACGTGCTTATATTGTGAGAAGGCGCCACACTTTTGATGGCTTTGCCTCGGGTCATTTTTGATCTGCATAACATAAGCCTTATTTTCGGTCTTGTTTCCTCGCATTGAATAAAAAGTTGGCACTCACTTAACATACGGTAAAGAGTATGAAGGCAAAAGGCTCCTCGCTCACGAGACATTCATTAAATTTTCATTCTCCACGCCCAATACCCTCTACCACATGGTATGGGAATGTCAAAAAAACCCATCGACACCGCCCATCACCGGACCAACCGTCGAGCAGTGGGAGGCACAGCTGACAAGCTCGACCCCTGAAGACCAGCATCGCCTGGTGAGCAGGGCCAAGCTGTCAGCTCAGGCCCACGGCATCCTGGACTAGGGACGCCGCCCACCTCGGACGATTTTACCGTCGGCTCATTTCAACTAATAAAGTTTATTCCTCCTCCTCCTCATTCCAATGCATTGTTACTTCCTATTTCTTGTTTTCTTCCACTAAAAGCCCTGGGTCTGAGTGCCTTAATTAACTGTCCTAATTAACTATGTCTTACTTTGCTTTAACACCAAAGGTTGTGGTTTGGACCATCAATTATGGTGCCATGGAATTTTGGTCCCACCAAAGGCCGTGGGTTCGAGTGCCCTAATTTGCCCTATCACCAAAGGTCGTGGGTTCAAGTCACAACAATTTGGTGCCATAACGCCGGACGGTTAATCTTTCGACCAATGAGCCACCTAAGGCTCATGGGTCTTAAAAATTTACCGGTGATTACGATACTCCCTAGTGCCAAATTCGAGCGTGGCTCTATACGTGTTTTCATTTGGCGATACACTGGCTGGCGCGGAAAATCTATCTCGTGCGGCAAGTTGCAAACGGAGCGAAGCGTTGCAAAACAAGCAGCTGTCGAGCACAACGATAGCGGCGAGCAGAGTCAGCGATCGGCGAAAATTTGATCTGTGGGTCGAGCACGTCGGCTTTTGTACATCACTCGTCGAAGACTCCACTGAAATCGCGTGTCTTCCAGAAAGTAGTACACAATTCGCGTCGCGCATACAATCGGATTACAAATACTATGGCGCCATCTCGTAGTCTCGTGCGGCACTTTGCTTTCCTCCTCACGCATTCGCCATGCTCGCCTCCTCCACTTTCCGCCTCATGCTTTCTCTGTAGCCTCCTCCTTCACTTTCTTCCTCGCGCTCCCTTCTTTGATCTGCCGCTGCGTTCCGCGTTCTCTTTCGCTGTGCTCGTTCGCTCGGTTACGCCGAAGAACGACGCCAATTAAGGCACGCCGACGCTCAACGCAGGAACGGGTGCCTAAGCGGCGCTCCAAAAAGTTGTTTTGCTTAATGATAATTTAGCGTCTCGGAAATAACATTGATGAATGAAACAGCCATGAATTTAAGCATGCGTGCTGAATTACCCGCTACGTTCACTTAAAGCAAAATTTGCTCGTCCGCATTTATATACGTTTCAAATATCTACTGAACTTGAGTTTTCAGAGTGCGCGCTAGGTGTGAGAAAGACGCTGTGGATTTGCGATTAATTTGCTTAACAATAACCGTGCGGCTGCACTTGATCACTGTCAAGTGCAGTTTGCACTGATGTGAGGTAGAACTATAAAGTCGCCCACGTTACGGAATAATTTTGTGTACCTGAAGCTGCCAGAGCGCCTGCATTTCCTCCACAAGTTCTTGCGTCTATGTGCCGCTATCGCCAACTGTGGGCGGAGTGGTGTGGTAGAGACTTAGGCTCACATTTTCTAATCGCTATCCGCTGGTTTATGTAGTTCAGTTGCCGTCGTATTACATTCCTTTCTCAAGCCGATTTGGGGCTCTTTGGCTGCAGTATATGTCGCCGCGGCATTCTGGTGTAAAAAAAAGGTTATTTACTTTTTCGGGGAGCAGTTTGTTCTAAATCAGCGAGATGGCGCTTTTGGCGGCGCCCCGCACGTTGCCTCAGTAAACGTGCACGAATACGAAGCCATTATCCCTTCGGGCCTGCGACTGTGCGATCAGCAGCTGTCGTAAATGCAGCTAATCGTTCGCTAACGCACTATGCTCCATTCATGCTGCAAAATGTTAAACAGTAGAGAGAAGATATGTGCAGTAGTTCGGCTGCAAAAGTGACTGCCATATTAAGGAATGGAATGAATCTGTGTGATCAAGTTTACGGACCGCTGCTACACAAGGACTGCCTGCGTTGCTGGCCCTTCGCAATACACGCTTTTCTCAAGAATTAAACAAATTCACGCATCCGCCAGCGTTGTATCGCTAACCTCCGAAGAAAGGGCTTCAACCCCGGAACGTGGACAATAGTGAGTACTGCTCATTACAGTGTGACAAAGGTACTGGTGCCGCTTCCTGGCATAGTTTCTCGCATGCTATCTACGCACATCCACCCAAGCCCCCACTACCACTTACGTCCACTCTACCGATACGTAACAAAAATAAATGAATGGGCCCACTGTTGAATCAATGCACCGAAGCATAGGTGACGGCAACTACAGCGATCACACATATTCGAAGCTGAACGCCTCGTGACGGTTCACTGAGTAACCGAATGACTAGCGATAATATCTCTTTGCCACAAGTTATTAAAAAGTACGAAAAATCAACGTTGCAAACCTTGTGCACAGCGAGAACACCTCTGTCGCGACTGAGCACACCCGCAACCGACTAGGCAAAAAAAAAAAAAAAGCCGATAGTGGCCGCACCGAAGAAGGTTATTCAGTCAGGAGCGAAACAAGCCGCTTGTTCAACCTGTTTGCCAAATGATGAACGAAGAGGAAAATACAGATTCTGATTTAATTCATAAGCGGAAAATTTGAGCACATTGGAATACATTTTTAGCCATGCTTTCGGTACAAGCACGGACGCTGTTTTAACGAGGCATAATGAGCTCCAAGAGCGCTTACATGTATTTTAAAGCTGTGGTCAAAGTTTCGTGTCGTTACCCCAATCACCGTCTACGATATCTGCCGAAACAGCTTTTCTGAACCGCACTGGCGTCATCCACATCTATTGTATACACGGAGTAAACAAAGGCAAGGAATGGTCGCGTCATTGCACGTGATCAAACTTCGTGACGGCCACTGGATCGCCGTGAAAAAGGTGCGGAACGGTTGTCAGAAAGTCTTCCGATTTAAGTTGTTTGCACGTCTGCACGTCCGCCACTGATACAGAGCCGGTATGCATGGGTGGGAATATTAGAGCATTTTAGTGCGTCCGGTATTCCGACAAGCGCGCGCGGTTTGCCAGTTGAGCGGGGGCGTAAACTTGAGCGGCCAGATTGGTGGCGCCAGCTAGTGGTGCACAGCTCAACCAAACAAACATAGAGCCAATTATTGGCGGCGAGGAGTTACGGAGTCGCCCTCTATCGGAAGCGCCTCGCTGGCGTAGTATGAGGGATCACGTGGCGCGTTCCTCATAGGTTTTGCTGTCAGCGCTCACTGAAAACACCACGCGCGAGCTCTCCCGGACATTTCTGTAAGTACTTTCGAAACGAGAGAAGTTTCTTACTGTCTAAATAATAATCTTGGGCAAACTGAAAGCACACAATCGTTTACAGCCGCTATCTCTTTACCGAATACGTACAGTGAACGCCACTGCGCGCGGTCGTCGCAATGGAGTCTCCCGAACCGGCTTCTTGCGTGAAAGGTAGGTAAACGCTGAGAGCAAGCTATGTAAAATATGTTCTTATAGTGTTTGTATAACTAAATGGAGCGCAATAGAATGAAGCCTCAATGCAGCGATCGCGCAGATTCGCAGCGACCGACTGCGCGTCTGCATGCTTGTCCGCGCACTGTGTCGCTTTCTGCGCGCGCGCGTTTTCGCACCGTGCCGTGAGCGTAAGGCCGCAGAATATGAGTATTTGACAGTATACAAGCAACCATTGTTGCGTGGGCGCTATCAGAGCTGTTCAAAAATAATGTCATTGTAGAGACTTCGACGCCTACGGGACTGCGATGTGCCGTCGCGACGATTCAATCTTTTTTTCTTCTAAATTCTTTAACCTTTCAATACTATTTCTCGAGTTGCGTCGCACTGTATGTTTATCGGCGTTCTCAGCGTGCCATTTCCCGCTGCTCCTTTTTTGTAATCCAGTGCATTAATTCATCACACAAACATGACCATATGCCATGCTTTCTTTAAATGTGCTTCTTACCGCTGCCTTTCCACTCCACTGAACTTGCCAGTATCTATAGTATCGACAAGTTCATAGACTAAACCGTCATGACATTAGTCGGGCAGCGGACTCGGGGCGAGCGTCTCAGTGCGCGTTTCCAGAACATCGCAGACCGGGCGCCGTAGCAGAAATCTTCCTTGCGTCTGTGCTTGCTGCATACCCGAGTTGTAGCCGATGACTGTTTGCCGGTTTTATGTTTCGCGAGCCAAGCTTCACACAGCTTCTTGTCCTGCGGCTACGTGCGAATAAGGCTGACACCGGCCTCCGTTACGTGCGTCCGGCCCGGCGGCACCGAGCAGTAGCCTACCATGTCGCGCGCCTTCAAAGGCAGCCACTACCTATTGTAGTGCTTTCAAGCGTTGTAAAGGAGACACTCGAAGCGTGAAAATTTCGCCACTAAATGAAAACCGCAGCGTACGGGGGAATTGAAGCTCGTTTTCAGCTCGCTTCGGCGCGCCCGAAGCAGCCGACGCGGCCGCTATGTCCACGTGATCCCTCCTAGCACGTCACGCCGACGGTGGCGCCAGCTTTTCCAGTGGTGGAGCTCGAGGCCAATATTCTGCTTAGCTGCTGGTATAAATTTTCGACAGCTGCATAATTGTGTTCACAAGTACGCCGCTGCCGAAAATTTGCAGCCGCAGCGAAGCACAATACAGTAGACAGTTTTAGTATAGCGTACGCTATTCCATTGCGGACGCTAAAAAATAGCGGGTCGTCACTGCGCATGCGCTGAACGCTAAACGAAATAGCGGGTATAGCGGGCGTACGCAACGCAAACGAGTTAGCGTTAGCGTTTTTGCGGGGTTTGCGGGAAACATGGCGGCGGTCCCGGCTGCCCGCTTCGAATTGAATTTGGCGTTGCTTTTGTAAAATGCACTTCGTTCGTAGCAGATGACTGTGTAAACGGCTTTCGCTTAGTCTCAGGCCGCTTCGACGACAGAGTATTATGGATAACCTCGCGGTGTTTTCGAGATCGCTTCTCGTTTCGAACGAGTCGAAGCCTAACAAAACAAACATGTAAGATGTCAGCGCCACCTGTCGCTAAAGGCGCAAAATAGCCGCAACGACAGCATATGGCCTCTGAGATCCGAAGAGATCGCTGGTCAACTAAAACTGTAGAAAACGTGCGCTGCTTAGCGTACGCTATATTATAGCGTATAGCGTACGCTATAGTTGCGGACGCTAAACTAAAACTGTCTAGTAGGTTACTGCAATTTTAGCTCTGCGTTTGTCTGGTTGAGCTCTACGCCACCAGGCGGCTGCACCGCTCCGGCCGCTCACGTCTACGCCCCCGCCTACCCAGCAATACGCCCAAACCGGCCCCGTTTGCCGGAATAGCGGGCACGCTAAAAGTCCATTATTAGACAGTTTTAGTATAGCGTACTCTAAAGACCTTTGCGTACGCTAAAAATAGCTGGTCGTCACTGCGCAGGCGCTGAACGCTAAACGAAATAGCGGGTATAGCGGGCGTACTCAACGCAAGCGAGTTAGCGTTAGCGTTTTTGCGTGGTTTAATAGAGACGTTTAGCTTGTACGCTAATCCGGTAAACGGGAGTGGTTTGGGCGGGTTACCGGATGGTCGGGGCGTAAACGTGAGCGGTGAAGCCGCCTGGTGTTGTAGAGCTCAACCAGACAAACGCATAGCTAAAACTGCAGTAACTCACCATATCCTGCTTCGCCACTCGTGCAAATTTTTGGCAGCGGCGTAATTGTGAACACGATTACGCCACTGTCGAATATTTACCCCAGCAGCTAAGCAGAATACAGTAATTAGCTCTGTGGTTGTGTGGTTGAACTTTGCGCCACCAGCTGGCGCCACCGATCGGGCCGCTCACCTTTACGTCCCCGCTAAACCGGAAAACCGCCCGCGCTTTCCCGGATACCGCACACGCTAAACGTCCCTAATAGAGACCTTTAGCGTGTCCGCTATTCCGGCAAATCGGAGCGGTTTGGGCGGATTACCGGATGGTCAGGGGCGTAAACGTGAGCGGCCAGGTTGGTGGCGCCAGCTGGTGGTGCAAAGCTCAACCGCCTAAACACAGAGCCAATTACTATATTCTTCTTAGCTGGGGTGTAAGTTTTCGACAGCGGCGTAATTGTGAACACAATTACGCCGCTGCCACAATTTGCACCAGCAGCGAAGCATAATAAAGTAGGTTACTGCAATTTTAGTTCTGTGTTTGTCTGATTGAGCTATACAACACCAGGCGGCTGCACTGCTCCGGCCACTCACGCTTACGCCCCCGACCATCCGGTAATCCGCCCAAACCATCCCGGTTTGCCGGAATAGCGGACACGCTAAAAAAGTCTCTAATCTTCGACCGGTGCAAAGGCTGGGTGAGCCGAGGTCACGTCATCTGAAGTGTCGGAGACGCAGCAGAAGCGTTCGGTCCCCCCTCTGTTTGCGCTCTTCATCACGCCACCGTCGTGATCGCGAGTGTTCGCGGTCATTGAGTAAGATCTGTTCATGTTTACATGAGCGCGCGCGCTAGCATACTTGCTAATTTATTTAGTAAGCCAATTTGCACTGCAATTTATACAGCCGATAAAACTACGAACCTTACTTTGTGCAGTTGTCTAATACATTGCTATGGCTATCAAGGCTTCGCCTTTCGGGTGAGACGGAAATTTTTGTTGATAAATAAAAGCACAGTGTTGTGCGCGCTCATGTTTCTTTCTGGTCACGGAACGCAACTCACCGCGGTAGCCCAGTGGCTGTGGTATTTCGCTGCTGAACTCGAGGTCGCGGGTTCGATCCCGGCAGCGGCGGCCGCATTAATTCCGATGGGGGCGGAATGCAATAAAACGTCCGTGTGTATACCGTGCATTCGGTGCATGTTGAAGGAACCGTAGTCAAAATTGATCCGCAGACTCCCACTACGGGATGCCTCATAATAGGATCTTGCTTTTGTCCCGTAAAACCCCAGAATTTAATTTTATGTCGCGGAACTATATTTACAGGCGGCGTTGTTGAGCGCGTCTATTAAATTTGTCTTTGGTATAGCGTTGCTGTGCTCTGTTTAGTAGCCAATACTTTTTTTTTAGATTTACTTATGGTCAGAAGCCAGTGGTGACGAATCCAGCTCTTCGTTTGCACAGGAAACCAGACATATTACTTAGCCATGTGAGATATGAGCAGACATGGTTGTGGAAAATGAACATTTAGAGTTCGAAGTTATTTTAAAACATGTCCATTGTGATGATCTGCGATGACTTCAAGCTCTAAATGTTGATTTTCCTTTACCATGTCTGCTCATATCTCACACGGTTAAGCGATAGCTGGTTAAGAACGATAGAGGAAGACACTGCATTACAAACAGAACATAAAACCCTAGGGTCGGTATAATTAAGCCGAAAGCAAGCATACATAAATCGAGGAGAAATTATCTGTCCTTTCTTCTACTGCGTTTTAATCTTTATTGAGTCACAAATTAGTCGTGATCTTTCACGACGACTCCTCGCGAGCCATTGGGTGTAAGTTGACCTATGCAGAAAGGTTGGCCATTATTTTGTGACTACTTACGCAGAAATTGGTCATTCAGTGACGACGAAGACTGCCAGGTTGCTGTGATTCAGTTTTGACATATATCTGTTTCACTTAACGTGTGCTTTCATTGTGCGGGTATTTTATCACTGCTTCGCACCTGACGCGTCGAGTAACAGCCAGGGGGCTATATCAGAAAGGCATTTCTGCGCTTTACGACTATTTAAGTAGGCGGCATCAGAATTGGCACCGAGTTAAAGCTTCTTCTTAAAGCATGCTATGCTCTCTATTCATAAGAGAAAATTACTCTTATTTGGAGTATTATTTGTTAATCTGGAGTTTCATCACTCTTAAAAACAGTAGGCCAGTTATATGCACCAGAAATTCATGTGCACTCTTACCAGTGGCGTAGCCAGAAATTTTGTTCGGGGGGGGGCTACGCCACTGGCCCAATATATATATATATATATTATATATATATATATATGTAGCTGCACGTTTTTCCCTGCAACCACTTCAGCAAATTTGAGGAGGTATGTGGCATTTAAAAGAAAAAGTTTAATTCTAGTGACTACTGGCTTCGAATTTTTCATTTAGGAGGTCAATTATTTATTAAAAAATGGCCAAAATTGAAAATTTTCGGCAAACGAAACTATCAAGTTTAAAACTCCGTGACTCAACAATGAAAAATGATATCACAATTCTATGAATTGCATCTAATAGTACATCTACAGCGGACAAAATAAATATGTTACACATGAATCTAAAAAAAAATTAGTATTGTGGAAATACGGCTTTTGCAGAACCCTTGTACACAACGTAACCAATTAACGTAAGATACAAATTGACACAGCAAACTTGTCCGCTTTGACTGTTATAATAAATGCCGTTTACAGAACCACAATATCTGTTCTTCATGCATAGCTATTAGTTTGTAAACGCCGTGCTTCTATTTTTTCAAACTTTCGAATTTTCCAAAATATTTTAAACAAAATTCAGGCCCTAAATCGAAGTTCTGTTTCCAACAGACACTAGGATTTAACTTTCTCTCTCAAATGCAACCAATTTCAATAAAAGCGATTAGCAGGATTATCTCAGAAAAGCGTTTCTGCGTTTTACAAGTATTTGAATAGGCCGCGTCGGATTGGGCCCGAGCTAAAGCTTCCTCTTAAACAATTTATCGAGGGATCAAATACATGAATAATAACTGCATTGTCATTGCCAAAGATGCTGCAAACGAATTCTTGAAAGCTACGCTCTGTAAATACAAGTAAAATATGTATTTTTTTTCATAAAATATTATACTCGTATGTGCCAAAAATTGTGCCCAACATAACTGACGTCAATGCTTCCATGTTTTTTGTCTATTTATTAAGTAAAGAAAATATCACACGAACTCTAGAACTATATCAGTTCGAAACCAGGAAAGCAGTGCATGCCGCTGATATGAAAAATTAAAAGGCAATGAACTGAACAAGTTGAGGACAAATATCTTAATGAAACTTTGTCATTCAAGAACCGTGCTTACATTCTTGTATGTATGCAATGGCCAGTGAAAAATCTCAATGACGCTGTCGTTTGTTCCCTTGTATTACGCAGGAGTAGCTGTCCCTTGTCGTGTATCGTGAGTAATTGCACCGAAGTTATAGTCGCGACAGAGAGCACGTATAAAAAGCAGGAGTTCTGCAAAATATATGAGGGCAAGTCAAATGAATGAGCCAACAACGGGGTACTTTATTTAAAAGTAGTCTTCATGAGAATTTAGACATTTGTCCTATTGACTAACGAGTTGCGTGACTCCCGTCTTATAAAACTCCTTGGGTTGCTGCTTCAAAAAGTCTGTATCTGGTTCCCTTGAGCTGTTTTTTCGGTTGCCCCAAAATGTAGAAGTCGCAAGGTGACAGGTCTGAGCTGTATGGCGGATGTTGCAGCGTTTCCCACTTGAACTTTGCCAGTTTTGTATTAACCACATAAGCGACGTGGGGACAGGCATTGTCGTGGAGCAAGATGACCCCATTCGTCAATTTTCCACGTTGTTCGTTCTTGATTGTGACACGCTGCCGTTCTGGCGTTTCACAATATCGGAAACAATTGATAGCCTCTCAAGATTTAGCAAATTCTATCAGTAATGGACCCTGTCGATCGAAAAAAAAAAAGTCAACAACACCTTTCCAGCGGAAATGATGGCCTTTACGTTCTTTGGGCGTGGTAAATTAGAATGTTTCCGCTGTAAGTTTTGCCGTCGTGTTTCAGGCTCGTAGTAGTGGCACCAAGTTTCGTCCCCGATCACAGTTGCAAACAAGAAGTCGCCATGCTCATTGTGATACCCGATCAGATGAGTCAAGGCAGCGCGAAACTTCTTCGTCTTCTCGCGATGGATAAAAATCTTGGGGATCCATTGCGCACCAAAGAGACGATAGCTGAGAAGCTCATGAATTATGGCGTGAACCGAACCGTGACTGATGTTCAGACGGTCTGCCAGTTCATCGATGCTTATCCTCCGTTCTTGTTTCAGCAGCTCATGAACCTTTGAAATTGTGTGGGGGGTGATTGCACGATGGTTTTGGCCCGGTCTTGGAATGTCTTAGCAACGTCCTTTGAACCGTTTGCTCCAACGATTCACAGTGGTCAATGAAATGCAGTGTTCAACGTACATGGCAGTCATATGGTGATTAATTTCTATTTTGGAAACACCTTCAGCTGTCAAAAACTTCGCGACACCAAGTTGTTCAACTTTTGAAGTGTCCATTATGTGACGCAACCATATTCAACCCAGTGTATGAGAGCATTAAAGAACGTTTTTCTTCACACCTGCGTGTCACTTTTGTAAATGAGACATGCCATTCTCCTACGCGCATGCCTCGCAGATAATGAACCGAACCATTATTGCGCGGTTAGGGTAGGCTCACTTTCATTTGACTCGCCCTCATACATTAGAAATGCAAAGATACAATGGGATATGCAAATGCGAAAATACTGCTTGATAAAGGACAAAAAAGTGTCACTGGAAACAAAGTTCACTGCATGTATACACAAAACCTCGCAACAAGATATTTAAGTATACGTATAAGTCTCCAATGAGTCCATGTATGTAACTGTATATAATGCGTCTAATAACTGTATAACTGTAATAACTGTATAATGCGTACATAATACTGTAATAAAGAAGTAACTGTATATAATGCGTCAAACAAGGCAAATAAACATGTTGCACAATCATAGATTCACAGAATCCTAGATTCCGCCCCCATTCCATCCACTCCCCCCGATGTATTGCGCGCGACAGAAGGCGGCGCGCTTGCTCCCCGCTTTTCTCCTTTGCGCACACAAGACTGAACCACCATCGTCGGCTCACCCATTCCACCTCCCCTCCTACGCTTTCACTCGCACATACAGCATGCAGCGCGTGGTCACGATGTTATCACCCTTGGACTTTATACGAAACATGAGGGCGATGGCAGGAATGCGCCTGGAGTGTCCATATAATTGCTTTCGCAATAATATAATAAACGTATCCGGCAACTGAAGCGTCCCGTCGCCTATTACTTTCCGCAAAAGAAGTATCAAAATCGAACTTTCACCATGCGACAATTCGCTGCGCCGCAACAATGTATTTTTTTTCTGTGAGGCGGAGGCACCGAAAGGAAAAAGAAACGCATAGGAAAGTATCTTGGCCAGAATCTAATGCCTACTTCGGGCACCTAATGAGGCTACGGAAGGAATACCGAAGAAAACATGAGACGCTTGGTCCACTGAGAACCATACGCATACTGCTCAGTATCCTACAGCGGCGAAAGAAGACTTTCCGGAAAGGTTCCGCTCAAGGAATTCGGTGCAATCCTTCGAGTCCCCACAGTGACGGCGGCGAGCGACCATTGTTTTTTTTTTCTCGTCTGCTAGCCAGAAAGCTTCCAAAACTCTGTCAGGTGAAAATTCACTCGGCCAAAGCAAACCGAACGCCCACCGACGTGCACCGCGCGGTGGTCGGGGCCGTATACGAGAAAAACATATGCGCTCTGGCTCGCTCTGGCAACCCGCGGGTAGGGTAGCGAGAACAAAAACAAATTGAAGAGGCTCAATGTGTCCTCGCAAATAAAATTCAAAGTAGAAAAAATAAATAAGAACGTATTTGCTTTGGCTGGCTTGAGTGTCTTGACATGGATGTTCTGGCGTAGGTTAAAAAAATGTTTATATTTTTTTATGTGACATGACGGCACAAATGAACCACCCCAACGCTTCATCTCATTGGACCTCGCTGCCTGTTTGTCAACTCGTCTGCTAGTGTGTTGATTTGGCTTGTCTCGTTGTATGTTACGATGTAAGACTTTAGAAAAGTCAATAGACATTTGGCGTCAAATGCTTATAACAACATTAAACCCACAAAGTTCCGCAATTGAAAATCTAAAGCACAACTTTGGAAATGTCAATGCACCTTTCACATCAAGAGCTTATGAGATTTATACCCATAAAGTTTCGCAATTGATATCCATGCGCTCCATAGATTCCGTGGCCTCAATGAGATGCCGCGGCGAGCCCGCTCACCATCAAAGCGCCCTCGAAACTTTGTGCTCGGATGGGACTGCTTGGCGTTATGTGACTTCCGGTGTATGGGCGTTGCCACGAAATCCAGCCCGAGTTTGCAATCTTCGCGGTTAAATGTCTTTTCGAGCGTCAAAAAGACATTCTAGACAAAATCCAGAGTGATTTCCGGCGCCGGAGGTCACTTTGGTCGGCGGTGCATGGACAGCACGAAAAAATTTCGGGGGGGGGGGGGGCTGAAGCCCCATAAGCCCCCCCCCCCCTGGCTACGCCCCTGACTCTTACTCTGGCACCTTTGGACATTAAAAGAACTGGGATGGTATGTGCATGGCGTGCGTGAGCGAAACCTGACGGAGAGTTCCTGCGGGTCACGGGTGGTGCGCCGTGCTGCTTCACTCAGCATTCCACGTGAGCAGAAAGGTCCACTTTAGAAATTTTGGCTTTCTCGCATTTCTTGTACGCTTGGTGGTCGAGCCCAATGCACAGGGCGTTATGTTGACATTTGTACGGCGCTTCTTATTACAGCGCAAGGCTCATGTATATGTCCCTTTCTTTCTTTTAGGCGTTAGATGTGAAGCCTAATGGTTTACCGCTTGATTACAGCCCGTTAATGGCTAAATTACCTGCGTGTCTTATTCCTTTAGGTGTGAGATGTGAAGCCTAATGGTTTACCGCTTGCTTACAGCCAGGGGCGTAGCCAGGGGGGGGGGGGGGGCTTATGGGGCTTCAGCCCCCCCCGAAATTTTTTCGTGCTGTCCATGCACCGCCGACCAAAGTGACCTCCGGCGCCGGAAATCACTCTGGATTTTGTCTAGAATGTCTTTTTGACGCTCGAAAAGACATTTAACCGCGAAGATTGCAAACTCGGGCTGGATTTCGTGGCAACGCCCATACACCGGGAGTCGCATAACGCCAAGCAGTCCCATCCGAGCACAAAGTTTCAAGGGCGCTTTGATGGTGAGCGGGCTCGCCGCGGCATCTCACTGATGCCACGGAATCCATGGAGCGCATGGATATCAATTGCGAAACTTTATGGGTATAAATCCCATAAGCTCTTGATGGGAAAGGTGCATTGACATTTCCAAAGTTGTGCTTTAGATTTTCAATTGCGGAACTTTGTGGGTTTAATGTTGTTATAAACATTTGACGCCAAATGTCTATTGACTTTTCTAAAGCCTTACATCGGAACATACAACGAGACAAGCCAAATCAACACACTAGCAGACGAGTTGACAAACAGGCAGCGAGGTCCAATGAGACGAAGCGTTGGGGTGGTTCATTTGTGCCGTGATGTCACATAAAAAAATATAAACATTTTTTTTACCCTACGCCAGAACATCCATGTCAAGACACTCAAGCCAGCCAAAGTAAATACGTTCTTATTTATTTTTTCTACTTTGACTTTTATTCGCGAGGACACATTGAGCCTCTTCAATTTTTTTTTGTGCTCGCTATTCTACCCGCGGGCTGCCAGAACCAGCCAGAGCGCATACGTTTTTCTCGTATGGCCCCGACCACCGTGCGGTGCACTTCGGTGCGCGTTCGGTTTGCTCTGGCCGAGTCGATTTTCACCGGAAAGAGTTTTGGACGTTTTCTGGCTAGCAGACTAGAAAAAAAAAACAATGGTCGCTCGCCGCCATCACTGTGGCGACTCGAAGGATTGCACCGCATTCCTTGAGCGGAACCTTTCCGGAAAGTCTTGTTTCGCCGCTGTAGGATACTGAGCAGTATGCGTATGGTTCTCAGTGGACCAAGCGTCTCATGTTTTTTTCGGTATTCCTTCCGTAGCCCCATTAGGTGCCCGAAGTAAGCATTAGATTCTGGCCAACATACTTTCCTATGCGTTTTTTAAAAGAGTAATTGTGTGTACATTTATTGTTCCTCACGGAGCAAGGAAACTAAGGAGAGGCCCTAGCCCCTCCGCGCGCTAGGAGAAAAGTGTGGCGGAAATGACGTAGTAGTTCTCATTTCAGTTCTCATTTTTTGCTGCTTTTTTTTTGCTGTATGGCCATGCCTTTTGGGCCACAATGGCGGCGTTGTTCTGATTTTGAGCGCTCGCACGTGTTGCTCTGGTAGGTTTCGTGCCGTGGCAAAGGCGCTGTGTGGGCGGGTTTGCGTTAGTCACCGTGTCTTGTTGCACTGTGTTACCTGCACCGTGCTCTGCCGGATGTTGCGCGAGCGCGCACGCTCCGCGCGCGAAACCACGCGCAGCGCGGCGTGGTTTCGCGAAAGATGTAAACAAGAGAGGAGGGTGGCACAAAAGGCGGAGCATCGCCATGAGCAACGCCAACTTCCGGCTTCACTTTTGCTTCACAAAGAGTGACGTCAGGGCCTCTCCTTAGTTTCCTTCCTCCGTGTTGATCCTAAATGTTGTGCGCTGCAGCCCTCCATGACAGCTTTGAACAAGTGGCGCCACTGACGGCCCTCAGCGGTACTAAGTCAGAAAGGATCACACTTAGCAGGGACTGCGTTGAATACTGTGCAGAAATGTGTGGTGCCGCGTTGTTTTGGCGTTAATGCTTAAAAAAAAACATACAGAAGGGAAGGTTTCAATAGGTACGACAACTGATCGAACGCCCTGAATGTCCCTTGAGCGGCACGACGTGCATAGTAAAGAGAGAGAGAGAGTGAACTTTAATGAGCACCAGCAATTCAGTCGGCTGGGCCTAGGCCTCCCACGATGGGATGTCGAAGTCCTGCCTCTTCGCCGCTTCGTAGCGGCGAAGAGGCAGGATCGTCCAGAGTTGCTGGGTCGCTTAGAGTTGGTCGTCTATATGGGAGCTGCGCAGGGCGGCGTGCCATCTCGACGAGAGGGTCACGGGATTAAGGTCTGGGTATTGACGTTTGCACTCCCATAGCATGTGGGAGAGTGTTGCTGATTCAGTTTTACAGACCTTGCACGTCTGGCTCGGGTAGATGTCGGGGTATATAGTGTGATAGCGTGTGAGGGAGGGGTATGTATTCGTCTGTAACAGGCGAAGGGTGGTTGCCTGTTTCCTGTTTAACTTGCGGTGAGGGGTGGGGAAGGTTCTTCTTGCGAGGTAAATGACTTCACAAGGTCGTTGTATCTTGTAGGGCGGTCGCGTCCTGCGGGTGCACCTGCACCGTCTCCGGCACGGTTGACTAGTCCTCGTGCTACGGAGTGTGTAACCTCGTTGAGGTTGGTGAGGTGCGGGTGGACAACGCCGGCGTGTGCTGGGATCCAGACGAGGGTGATTTGATTTTCAGGCTAATGCGGGGCTTGTCGTAAGATACGGAGTGATTGCTGAGAAATACGACCTTTGATGTAGTTGTTGATTGCTGCGCGAGAATCGCTCAGTATGGTGTGACAGGCTGGGTCAAGAGTGGCCAGGGCGATGGCCACTCCCTCGGCCGTGTCGGCATTTTTGGTAACGATGCTGGCAGCATGTCGGAGCAAGCCGCCTGCCGTGGTAACCGCCGCAAAGCGCCGTCCATCTTGGTACTCAGCTGCGTCGACGAAGGTGACGCCCGCGGTGTTGGCATAAGCTTTGATGAGGGAGGTAGCTCGTGCCTTCCTGCGTTCTTTGTTGTATTCTGGGTGCATGTTTTTCGGAATAGGGTCGGCGTGTATCCATTGCTGAATGTCGCGTGGTATTGGGTGTTCGTCTCCATGTTGACGGTGGTAGGTGATATTAAGCTTGTTTAGAATGCTGCGGCCCGTTTCCGTTAGGCTAAGCCGCTCTAGTTGGGATCGACGTTGGGCTTCGATTAACTCGTCTAGCGTGTTGTGGATACCTAATTGTAGTAGAAATTCCGTGCTGGTGTGGTTGGGTAGTCCTAAGGCCTGCTTATAGGCTCCTCCTCTGATGATGTCCAGTTTAGTCTTTTCAGCTTTGTACCAGTTGAGAAAGGGCGCAACGTAAGTAATGTGACGGGCGATAAAAGATTGGACAAGGCGGATGAGGCTTTCTTCATGCCCCCTCGCCGGTTGGTCACCCGTTTCAGCAGTCTGGATGTACTAGCGGTCTGTCGAAGGATCTTGGAGATAGCCGTAGAGTTAGCTCCGTTGGCTTTTGTGGTCATACCAAGAACGCGGATGCTAGGGACTACGAGTATAGGTCTGCCATCCCTCTGGTTAAGCTCTATTTCCTCGTATTCGCGTTTATTCGTGGAGCCCCGCGGGGGGCGTCCACAGAGTGTGGGGCGGTATAGGAGAAGCTCCGACTTTTCAGGGGAACAGCGGAGTCCCGTGCCTTCAAGATAATTTTATACGACGTCAATGGCGTCTTGTAGGGCAGTTTCGATTTGGCCGTCACTGCCCTTTGCAGCCCAGACTGTAATGTCGTCGGCGTATATGGTGTGTTCAATGCCGTCGAGTTTTTGTAGTTCTTGTGCTAATCCGAGCATAACCAGATTAAACAGCATTGGGGAAATGACAGAGCCTTGCGGTGTGCCCGTGCTGCCGAGGGAGAGTTCCTCCGATGGAATGTCTCCGACCGACAGGAAGGCCTTCCGATTGGATAGAAAGTCTCTTACGTAGTTGTAAGTGCGTTCTCCAAGGTTGAGCAAGGAGATGCGTTCGAGTATGGTGGAGTGCCTTATGTTATCGAAGGCGCGCTTGAGGTCGAGGCCCAAGATCGCCTTCGTGTGACGGGATTTGCCATCTAGGATTTGATGCTGAAGTTGGAGCATAGCGTCTTGGGTGGAAAGATGCTGTCTAAAGCCAATTATCGAGTGGGGGTAAGTACATGTGTCTTCGAGGTGAGTGTTTACACGGGTTAGGAGTGCGTGCTCCATGACCTTGCCTACACATGAAGTTAGCGATATGGGCCGGAGATTGGCGAGGCTAGATGGCTTACCGGGTTTGGGGATGAGAATTACTTTGGCCGTTTTCTATGTAGGGGGAATGGATCCCTGGCGCCAGCAGTTGATGTATTCGGTGAGTTGTTGCACCGAGGGGTCATCTATATTTCTTAGTGTTTTATTAGTAACACCATCTGGGCCTGGCGCCGAACGACTGTTCAGCTTATGCAGGGCAGCATAAATCTCTGCCACGCTGAAATCTTCATCAGGGGCAGGGTTGGAGGTCCCTGTGCATGGACCGTGAGGTTGAGTGGGCCCAGATGGGATGTACCTTTAACATAAGCTATTCATAACGTGGTCCTGGCCATGCGTCTTACTTTCTGTGAATAAAAGCTTGGCGAGGCGATCTTGTTGATATGAGCGGGTGGTGGTGCTATCAATCAAATGTTTAAGGATTTTCCACGAGCGGGGGTGGTGGATTTGCCTGTCTAGAGAGTGACAGAGCTCTGTCCATTGCTGTTGACTTAGAACGCGGCAGTGTGCTTCAATTTCCTTGTTGAGAAGGGCGACCTTTCGTCTGAGTCTTCTATATAGCCGTTGTCCCTTCCATCTAGAGAGGATGGATGATTTGGCCTCGATAAGGTGGGCGAGTCTACTGTCCATACGCTCAGTCGGGGCATCTGTTGTGATAATGCGGGTGTCCGATTTAGTATCAGCCAGTAGATCGCATGGCCATGATTCTATGTCGGTAATAGGAGTGTCCGTCGTTGCTGTTACACGGCGTTTACGGAACGCATCCCAGTCCGTCCAAGTAAAGTCCCTTGTTCCTTTCATAACGACTGTTATGTGTGGGAGAGTAATTTCGATGATAGAGTGATCATTCCCGAGGTCGTGTTGGCTGTTGCGCCAATGGGCGTTGTCTGCGTTTTTGGTGAAAGTGAGGTCTGGTGTCGTGTCTCGTTCAGTAGAAGTGCCGAGGCGAGTGGGGAAGGCTGGGTCAGTAATGAGTGTAAGCCCGAGATCGTGGGAGTCTTGCCATAAGTTACGACCTGCAGCAGAGCTGTGTCTGTAACCCCATCCTGTGTGCGGAAGATTGAAGTCACCTCCGATGATAAGGGGGCTGCTGCCTGCGATGTTAAGGGCCTTTTTGAAGAGAGTTAGAAATCGGCTATGGCGTTGAGATGGAGTATTGTAGATATTGAGGATAAATATTCCTTCCTTTCGTTTTCTCTGCGGGATGAGCTCAATAAAGAAGTGTTCGATGCGCCGATCGTTCAGGTCGTGTTCGATTGCGGTAATTCTTTTTCGAACGAGTGTGGAGACTCCGTGTGAAGCGTTGTTCGCAGTGAAAGGTTGATATCCTGGAAGGTTGACCGGAGTATCGTGCGTTTCCTGGAGCAAGATTACGTCGGGTTGACATGAAGTAGTATGGAGGTGCTGACGGAGAACGGGTTGTTTTTGGAGGTAGCGTCGGCAGTTCCACTGCCACAATGTTGTGTCAGTGTTAGTGTGGGCCATGATGAAGGATAGGGGATGCCACAGGTGGCAGGGTGGCGGCGACGGTTCCTGTGGTGTACATGGCTACGGCTTGAGCGATGGAAGCGGTTTGTGTGAAAAGGGTTTGAATATTAGCTTCCATGGTGGTGACTCTGTGCATAAGGGCGATTAGAGAATTCTGTAAAGTTTCCACCGTGCTTTGGAGTGTTACGAGCATATCCTTCGGAGCGTACTTGGCCCTGAGCTCCTTCTTGGAGGGCTCGCTTTTTTGGGGCTGGTCTTGAGAGCTCTTCGGGTTGGCTGTTGGTAGCGGGTTCTGTGATGTTGGGTGTGGGTTGGGTTTTGGGTTGTTTGAGGCTGTGAACCTCTTGGGTAAGCTTTTGGATTAAATCACGCATAACTGCGTTTTCTTTCTTAAGGTGTACGATATCTGTGTTGTCTGTGTTGGGTTTAGGCAGTGGGGGGGGGGATATTACGTGACCCTCTCGCGAGACGCCCGTCAGGGCCTTTGCGAAGCTCACCTTTTCTGAGGTATATCTGGCTCCTGGACTCGACGTGGATCTTGGTCTGGAACGACCTCGGTCCGACCTCGGTCTGGAGAGGGAGCGGGACCGGGACCGGTGCTTGGTCTCTATGGACGGGAAATCTTCTGATTGAAGGGCTGAATGCTGTGCTACTCGGCGTTCTCCGAGGCGTCTTCGTATAACGTACGGCGTTTTGTACCTGGCAGTACAAGCTTTGTCCCCTGTGGGGTGGGGTCCACCACACAACATGCACTTGGGTGTACACTGATGATCTTGATCTGGGTTGCGAGCTCCGCAGCCCCGGCAGATCTTGTTATTAGGAAACGGGCAAACGTCCATGCGGTGCCTGAGACGGCCGCAGTGGTAACAGATATCGATCTGCTTGCGGAACAGGGAGCTTGGGATTAGTGTTGCGCCATACCGAACCATGTATGGTACGTCAGGTCCGTCGAAGGCAATGACGATGGTCGTGGTAGAACCGATTCGCTTTGCGGCCAGGGCTAAAGGATTACGATCATTTATGATGTTAGCATCGACTTGTCTGGCGTTATCGGTGAGGGGGATGCCTCTGATGACTCCTTTGGTAGTATTATCTGGGGCGGCTTCGTACGCGCTGACCTCGTGGGTTACCCCGTTGACTTGGATGGACTTGATTCTTACGTACCGGTTCGCATTTTGCGGGCTGGGTGTGCTGATCATCATGATGTTTTGCTGGTTGTTCGAGCATATTGTGTCGTTTTGACTGTCTTCTGAGCTAAGTTGCGTTGCTTGAAGAATAGCTGCAGTCACTGTAGGGCTGCCGACCATGGAAATATTGAGTGCTCCTTTGAGTCTGACGATGATCTTGATCTCATTTGCTGGTAGTGGGAGCATGCGCCCGGCCTTGAGAACCTGAGTTCTGACTTGCTGCCTGGGTCTATAGCGAGAGCGGGAGTCTTGCGTCCTAGGTTGTTGTTCTTTTGATAGTTTTCGGCCCCGCTGCTCGTCTGGGCGACGGGCGGTACACCAGCCCATCTCGGCGGTTAACTCTTCTGGGGAAATATCTTTGCCACATGTTTTGGCACGTAAAACCCCAAAATATTATTATTATATTATCTTTGCCACATACTTGGACTTCCATGTTTCGCAGATTTGGCCAGGGGCTTGTGCGTCGTAGCAGAGCTCGCACGGACACGCGCGCAAACGTGCCAGGTAGCCTGGTAGGCCGAGCACCTGGCGCACGCGCTTCGCCTTAGCGCGGCGACGGCGTGCTCGTAACACAAAAGTGGTTGCAGTCCCGGAAAAATAAATGTGCATGGTAAAGAAAAAAAATTTAAGCCAGTTCCACGCTTGTCAACTCTGAGGAAACATCGGAGCTGCGGTTCTTCTGTGTTTCTCTTGTGGTTTTCTTTTGTGTATCTGTTCCTTTTCATGTGATTTCCTGTTCCTGTCTGTTCTTGTGATTATCTATTCCAACCAGGGACGGAGGTTGGATTTCCTCTCTTCCGAAGTTCGGGATTTGCTGCTCTGCGCTGAGCCTTCGCTTCTTTCTTCTGATTCTCGGGGTTCGCTTGTCTCCACTGGCGTTTCGCTGCCGTTCCCTTAACGCGAAGCGAGGGATTATTCGCTCTTCGACGGCGCTGGCGTTCTAGCCGTTCGGCGTCCACTGTTTCCGGAGCGGGTACGGGCTGGAGTTACACTTTGCGCAATGCCACCTCCCAACCATTCGGCGTCCATGGCGCGAAAGCCCGTTTTATGGGCGTGTTCTTACTTATAGGCGGCGAGGAGTGATGGAGTCGCCATCTATCGGATGCGCCTCGCTGGCGTAGTATGAGGGATGACGCGGCGCGCTCCTCATAGGTTTTGCTGTCAGCGCTCACTGGAAATACCACGCGCGAGCTCTCTCAGACATTTCTGTAGGTACTTTCGAAACAAGAGAAGCTTTTACTGTCTAAATAATAATCTTGGGCAAACTGAAAGCACAGAATGGTTTACAGAGGCTATCTCTTTACCGAATACGTACAGTGAACGCCACTGCGCGCGGTCGCCGCGATAGAGTCTCCCGAACCAGCTTCTTGCGTGAAAGGTAGGTAAACGCTGAGAACAAACGTGTGAAATATGCTTTTATAGTGTTTCTATAACTGAATGGAGCGTAATAGAATGATCCCTCAATGCAGCGATCGCACAGATTCGCAGCGACCGACTGCGCGTCTGCATGCTTGTCCGCGCACTGTTTCGCTTTCGCCGCGTGCGCGTTTTCGCACCGTGCCATGAGCTTTAGGCCGCAGAATATGAGCATTTGACAGTATACAAGCAACCATTGTTGCGTGGGCGCTATCAGAGCTGTTCAAAAATAATTTCATTGTAGAGACTTCGATGCCTACGGAGACTGATGTGCCTTCGCGACGATTCAGTCTTTTTTTTTCTAGATTCTTGGTCGTTTCAATATTATTTCTCGAGTTGCGTCGCACTGAACGTTTTTCGGTGTTCTCAGCGTGCGATTTCCCGCTGCTTCTTTTTTGTAATCCAGTGTAATTAATTCATAACACAGACATGACCTTATGCCATGCATTTTTTAATGTGCTTCTTAGCGCTCCCTTTCCACGCCAGTGAACTTGCCAGTATCTATAGCATCCACCAAACCGTCATGACATTAGTCGGGCAGCGTACTCGGGCGAGCGTCTCATTGCGCGTTTTCAGAAAATCGCGGACCGGGCGCCGTAGCAGAAATCTTCCTCGCGTCTGTGCTTGCTGCATACCCGAGTTGTAGCCGATGATAGTTTGCCAGTTTTATGTTTCGCGAGCCAAGCTTCACGCAGCTTCTTGTCCTGCGGATGCGTGTGAATAAGGCTGACACCGAGCTCCGTTGCGTACGTCCGGCACTGCGGTACTGAGCAGTAGCCTACCATGTTGCGCACCTTCAAAGGCAGCCACTACCTATTGTAGTGCTTTTAAGCGTTGTAAAGGAGATACTCGAAGCGGGAAAATCTCGCCACTAAATGAGGACCGCATCGTACGAGGCAATTTAAACTCTCGTTTTAAGCTCGCTTCGGCGCTCCCGAAGCAGCCGACGCGGCCGCTATGTCCACGTGATCCCTAAAAGCACGTCAAGGCGATGGTGGCGCCAGCTTTTCCAGTGGTGGAGCTCGAGGCCAATATGCGCGTTTTCTCTCCCCTCCTCCTGTCACCACTGGCGCGCGCTGATTGGCTTGCTCAGAGCAGCGTGCCCCTTCGCGGACACTCGTTGTGGCGGTGGCGTCATTTGTCGGCTCAGCGGGGAACCTTCGCCTGGCGTGACAGACGTGTGCACTGAGAACAACAACCATGGTCAACGGACATTGCGGGTCCCTAAACAGCTCCGCTGTTAAAACGATTCTCGCGCTGTTACAACGCTTTTAAAACGATTGAGGCTACATTATAGCCCAACGCAGCGTGCACGTCAGCCAGCGTCGGCGGAGGTTGGCGATCCTGGTTCGTGACGTTACGGTGGCGCGAAAACCGACCCCTCTGTAGTCCACCGCGTGCGGGGTGCCGCCTGGACCCATCCACAATTTTATGTGAAACTAGGAGTTTCAGGATGCTAAGAAACTGCGAGCTCACTAGAATGTGCAGGGGAACGCGTCGCCACCAGTGGCGAGACGCGGACGCGGTGCATTCTGGGGGAAGAAGCCGGCGCGGAATGCAGTTGCATTTCGCGCCGGCTGCAACCGGGGAACGCCGACGGACGCCGGATATGTCAGGCGCGCCTAGAGTGCTGCGCTTTCGTTGGCGTGTCGTCGCCGCGCCGAGCGTGCACGCGCGTCAACGCTACGTCGGACTATAAAGTGGCATTTTAGAATTGGCGAGTCCGTGTTTGCCGCTTATTTATAAAGATTTTACGAGGCGCCATTCACGCTAAAAGCATCTGGTCATAGGTTTAACACTCGTCGATAAAAAGGCACGGGTACGTGCAATTCCTTGGATTGGCGTTATCGAGGCAGTCCCGCTCAAACTCTGAAGAGATAATTCGCTGCTTAGAAGCGAATATACAGCTTAGTTGGGAACTATATAAATACAAATCCCTTCCATTTGTGATCGCCGCATTAGGCCCATAATACAGCGGACGGCTGCCTTGAATACATCATTTTCTTTACCGAGCATAAAAGTGCTTTTCCGTATATGCTAATACGCCATGTACTAGCTGCTTATCAAACAGGAATAAGTTCCGCCGCCTGCAGCCGACATTGCTAGTGGTAAAAACATTGCGGCAAAGGAGAAAGTTGTGAATGAGAATCGGACGTCGACAACAAAAATGTCCTGAGCTGAACGGGAGGGTGGTTAAGCTTCGCCTTTAAGAGTGAAGCGCGGTAGCATTCAAAGATGAATAGAACAATGTCATCGGCAAACCGAAGGTTGCTGAGATATTCGCCGTCGATCTTTACTTCTAAGCCTTCCTAGTGTAATAGCTTGACTACTTCTTCCAAGCACGCAGTGAATAGCATTGGAGAGATTGTGTCTCCCTGTCTGACCCCTTTCTTTATAGGTGTCTTCTTGCTTTTCTTGTGTAAAATTAAGGTAGCTGTAGAACCTCTGTAGATATTTTCCAAGGTATTTACGTAAGCGTTCTGTACTCCTTGATTACGTAATGCCGCTAATACTGGTGGTATCTCTACTGAATCAAATGCATTTTCCTAATCTATGAAAACCATGTAGAGAGGCTTATTGCACTCTGCGGATTTCTCGATAACCTGATTAATGACATGGATGTGTTTCATTGTAGAGTATCCCTCCCTGAAGCCAGCCTGTTCCCTTGGTTGACTAAAGCCCAGCGTTGCCCTTATTCTATTGGAGATAATTTTGGTAAATATTTTATATAATACTTGGGAGTAAGCTAATGGGCCTATAATTTTTCAATTCCTTAACGTCTCCCTTTTTGTGGATTAGTACAATGTTTGCATTCTTCCAGTTTTCCGGGACCCTTGCAGTCGGTAGACACTTCGTATGAAGAGCCGCCAGTTTTCCAAGCAGTATATCTCCTCCATCTTTGATTAAATCGACTGGTATTCCATCTTCTTCTGCCGCTCTTCCTTGTTTCATGTCTTGCAAAGCCCTTCTGACCTCATCGCTAGTTATAGGAGTTTCTGTATCCTGTTCATTACTGTTTCTAATGCAAGGTCTGACTATACGACCTACAGCGTTCGGTCGCCAGCCTTTACAGCACCGTATATAATTACACCGCTGTTTTTAGGATGATTTTACTTATGGTTTCACACCTACTTACCTAAAACGTGGACAGAATGCATGCGCTTTGGTATAACAAAGCACTCGTGATCCACAGCTAGACAAATAAAAATTAGCTGGTAACCTAAAGAAACTAACGTGAACCTTCACTAATACACGAGCATGTAGCTTCACGCTCAAGTGGCTCATGAAAGAGTACGCTCTGCCAAGAATTTTAGTCGAACAAGGGCGGTGACCGTCATGTTTAGTGCCTCGGGGAAGTGCATGCAAAAGTATGACAGTACTTGCTTTCCTGTTTCTGCTCATGTCACATATCAACCGATTAATCGCAATGAAATCATTAATAGAAAAATTGGAGAGTTGGAATTGCCACGAACAAGGCACTACTGGTAATGACATCACCGCTAGCGCTCGTTGAATGAATGCCGTAGTGCTACAGTTGACTTGCGGAAGGGGGCCGAGCCCCTCCTTAAAAAATGGAGGTGGGGCGGGCCTGTGGGCCGGTTAACGTCTCCCTTTGAAGGGAGACGTTAGGCCCTTTTCGCACCCACTGCGCATGCGCTACCTCGCCTCTGCCGCCGCCGCCGCTTGAGAATGCCCACCGCGCGAGCCACGCGTTCCCATGTTCACGGTTTCTTTCTGAACAATGAGCGACGGCGCAAATGCTCCCTCTGCCGCTGCTCCTAACGAGCTGCCCGAGCAGAGGCTCAGCTCAGGGTATCGGGTACTTCGCAGAGTGGGCAGAGGTAGCCGTGTTAGGATCATGCTTTATTCGCTGCCGAGTTTAGGGTGTGGTGGAGAGTACACTCGACCCTCGAGCCTGTAGTGTTGTAATATGGTCGAATAGTTGGTGGGTAAATATATGTGCAGACAATATCGTTTTATGTGCAGTCACTTAGAGGTGCTTTCAGGTGACAATAAGAAAACAGACATAGTTACCTGGGCACATAAGAAGGCGTAGGTTTCACAGTAATAGAGTGAGAATAAGATGGGGGGGGGGGGGCAGGGAAGGTAGGGAGCGCAACCAGACGAGCGCCCGTCTTGCTGCCCTAAACTAGACGGGGAGGAGAGGAGGAAGGGAAAAAGGTAATATTAGTACAATAGGTAGAGAGTAAAAACTTCGCACGCGTAAGCGAATGCGCAGGAGTGCCGCAGACAGTCAGCTTAGCCAGTGCACTCTAAAAACTGCAGAAACGCGCGACTAGCTTTTCAACTTCAGTCCAACAGAAATTGCACACGAGATCGCGGGGGAAGCTCTCGAAGTATCATTGGTATCATGTATAAAATAAAGGACCTTTTGCCTATCTCGCTAAAGAAAAAACCATACTACACACTGGTACATTCGCGTTTCTACTGTTGTCTTCTTGTCTGGGGCACAGCACCTAAAACAAGCATAGAAAACATATATTTATTACAAAATAAATTTTTGCGCCTAATAGATAATGCACCATACCTTAGCCACACTGCCCCATTGTTTAGAAAACATCAACTGCTTACACTGTGGAATGTTATAAACAAAAAGATAGCGTTAGCTAGTTACGTACAAATGAATTCCGATGCTGCGGCTTTTTTTCATCAGTATCTAACGAAAACACACACGTACAACACCCGGCACTTATGTTATAATAAGGAAAAAATACGTACGAACTACGGCACCCAGAAACTTAGCTACATAATTTCCAGTTTTTTTAAGCGATCACCATCCTGCTGTAAACATTATCCAGGAAAGTAAATCATTCAAAGCTTTCAAAAAATAGCATCACTATGTATCTGTTGTCACTGCAGGCATGACCACTCCTTTTTTTTTCTGTTGTTTCTTACAGTATTTTCCTAACTGTACATAAATGTTCAATATGAAATAACTCCCGTTTCAGTGTTAACCAACCACTCTGTATTTCCATCTCGTTTAGTGTTTATTTTATGCGCTGAATGTCTTGTGCTCTCGAATGGGAGCAAGAAGGGCGCAGACTCCTTATCAGGCATCCACTTGCCTTTTGGTTTGCGCCCTAGGCAACTGTACCATACGTTGTCTGCATAAACTCTTTGACTCTGAAAGTGCGCGCGAGCCGCTGCATTTCACCGCTGCTGTGTTCGTGTGCAGAGAATGGATGACAGAGCGGAAAACATCGTCAGCCAGAAAAGCTCGCCCCAAGATCTGGACGCCCGTGAAGCCCCCGACCTTATGGCCCTGACGCGCGTTGAACTGAAGCCAGTGCACCAGGCACCCCGAGCCGGTCCCCGGAAAGCAGTTCGCAAGCACAAGTCGGGCCGTTCAGGCCCGTACTGGGATGCAGCAGCCGCTGCACCGCCTGCGGCTGCGGCGGCTGTGGTGGCGTCCAGACCGGGCTTTCCGGACGCCGAGGATCTTTTTTGTTTAAGTCTGGCTGCGGATTTGAGGCAGCTACAACCCACTCAGCGCCACGCAGCCAAGATGAGCCTGCTGCGGGCGATGCAAATGTTCGGTGGAGATCCCATCCTGGTCGATGATTACAATAGTGCAGAGCCGGATGTGTAAGCTGTGTTTGGAGTAGGGCCAGCCTTGCCCAGCTGCAATAAATAAATTTAAACCGTTGTCTCAGTTCAATGCCTGCGCAAACTGATGGGCAACGCGGGCGCGAGGCCCCGAGCCTTCAACTACATCGAAAGCCAACCTAATGCGGGGAGCGTTGCAGTTAAGATTCTCGTACCGGAACTGACTTGGTGGAAGTGCAGACACACCTTCCATCGGGTTAACCTTTTATTTAAACATAAGCGGGTTCATTCTATGAAACTACAGAGGCATTGTGTAACAAAAACTTTAGGGTGGAGGTAATAGAGCGCTGTAGGAGCCCTGCGCGGATGCGTGCAGTTTATCAGTCGCAGAGCGATGTCATATCTGCCTGCAGAGTTGACGGGCGCTTTGGCTTGTCCGGCCATCCGAATACGTCCATTGTTTGCTTTCTTTGCACCTTTCACTCGATGTATACCTTTTCCGCGTGGCCGCATTAAGACTCTACGCAGGCCGATGCATCAAGTGTCGTGGAAGCAATGAATCCCTAATAAAGTCGCTAATCTATCAGGACCGACAGCCGTTTCCACCTTTCGTTTTTTTTTTTTGTATACTGCAGTGATGTCCGTGCTCTTGCCACCGCACTCACCGTGCCGAAGGCCTTTCTATGCGCATCCCTCTGCGCAGTGTGTGTAATCTGCTCAGCCGGGGACGACGAACACAGTCAATTTCTCAGGTGGATCGTCGTAGACGTGGAGGAGTGGAAGCGTCGGTTTGATTGATTCCGCGTACCACTGCGAAATTTTTCTTTATCGTTCGATATTCTTGAGAACGAATGGACACATTCAGCCCCTATTCCTTAGCCCATAAATACTGTTCACAGTAGAAAAAATGGAGAGAGAAAAGACAGAAAACGGTTCTTTGCAATGCTGGCAGCGGGGCCCAACGTCGCTGATCTACGTAACAGCATTTCTAGCGCACGAACAAAGAACGCTCCGACACATTTACGGACATGGCGTAGCAAGCGGAGGGAAACGGAGGAAAAAGGGCAAACTATTTAAATAAACGGGAGAAGAAAAAAATTTGCTGGCGCTTTTGTGGTAAACGCGACAGAAATGCGTAAGCTTGCGTTGCAACTCTTTGAGGTCTCTCATCAATGATTTAAACTACGTTCACATATTGCGAAATATTGTTCAGGAGCTCACCCGACGCACGTCTTACCTATTGCAACTGACTGCCGTCAATTGCAATATATATATAGTCATATAGTCATATCACAAGAAGCCAAAAAACACTGACACCAAGGACAACATATGGGAAATTACTTGTTCTTAATAAATGAAATAAAGAAACGATAAATTAATGGAAATGAAAGGGGATAAAACGACAACTTGCCGTAGGTGGGAAACGATACCACAATCCGCATTTCGCGTGCGATGCTCTACCAATTTCCTACCAATGCTCTATCAAGTAATTTCCCCTAAAAATCGGGCACCTCGGTTAACCCCCTGTCTTCTCGTTTATATATATATATATTCTCAGCTCTTGCATCCTCTCTCTACCTATATCAGGGGCCTTGCTTCCCGCACTTCACTCACGTATTTTTTTTTTTACTCTGACACTCCTAAGGCATTAAAAGATAGAAAAACAGTGAAGAAATATAAATGGCTGTCTCAGGGCGCGTCTGTCGTTTGAACACAAGGAGATGCTTCAGTAACTCAGCTTCACGTCAGCGCACTATGTAACGACCTCACTTTTTTTTTGTCCTTGTCCTATCAATCACGTCGCGCAAATAGTACAGAAATAACTTTTGGCCATTTTTTTGCAGGAATATGTTAAATATATTTGGAAGGTATAATCATTGTTTCATGGTTTAGTAAAAAAAAATGACAACCATTACACTCTCTGAAGATGGAATGGCAGCGAAATCTGACGGCCGTCGAAGCCCTCAAACGAAACGCAAAGTGCTTTCTTGCCATTACATTTTCACAGATTGGAATGGTTATCATTTTTTGCGTTGCGAGTCCGGCGTCGTTGCTCGTTCGGAGGTACCCGGGCTCGTCACTGTCGTTCTCGTTCAGCATGGCGGGAACGTCCTTCGTCAGTGGTCGCTTCGCGCCGGCGCCGTTTACATTTTCGTTGCTGTTCCCTCCATCGCTCCTCGTACGCCCGTAGATGGTACTTACGCCTGTTGTTCTTCGGGTGTACGAACTATACGTGTCCGCCCCATCGATAACGCAGCTGTTTTTAGCGCCGATACTGCCGATACCTCTCCTGTTTATATACCGCGATAACTTTGACGTCACGCTATTTTTCACGGCGAGCCTTATAATCTGTTCGCATTTTGACATATGCACCGCCGCACTGCATCCGTATGAGTTTGTTGGAAATGGTAAGTCTGTTACTGTTGCCGGACGCCGGAAAAACCACGGAAGGTTAGTCATATACAGCTGTCGCTCTAAAAAAAGAAAAAGGAGGGCTCCAGGGACCCTTTCATCGGCTTAGCGCATGCAGGTGCATGCGAACAGCAGTCTGAATCGGCCTTCGTCTGAATAACAAAGTGCACTGCTGGTCTAGTTGCTTCATACTTAGCAATTTTTATCGCTCAACACCACCGAAAAGAAGGCAGGACAAGCGCACTTGTACTGCCGCCACCCACTCCTCGACTTCATGCGCCGCGCTTCTAACGTCGCAAGCCTCGACGTGGTGGTAGAAGCGGGAATTGTTGCGAAAGGATAACGAACAGACACGTATAATAATATTTGGGGTTTTACGTGCCAAAACCACTTTCTGATTGTGAGGTACGCCGTAGTGGAGGACTCCGGAAATTTTGACCACCTGGGGTTCTTTAACGTGCACCTAAATCTAAGCACACGGGTGTTTTCGCATTTCGCCCCCATCGAAATGCGGCCGCCATGGCCGGGATTCGATCCCGCGACCTCGTGCTCAGCAGCCCAACACCATAGCCACTGAGCAACCACGGCGGGTAACAGACACGTACTGCCCGCGTCCTAACTTATAACGCATGCTCGCTCTAAAATTGTAGTAATATCCGAGTACCGTATCCGAGTACATCGTGGCCGATATTTAGAATAAAAACAAAACACAATTGCTGCTTGGGTGGGCAGCAGTCAATGTGCGTTTTCGAGGCAAAATTATATGACGCATGCAGCACTTTTCCCAAAAGCTTGAAAGCTGCGCCTCCTTCGCTAAACTAACTCCATCGCACGCCGCCTTTCTGCGTCCGCGATTAACGTCACTCTTCTCGGTGAGAAATGCGAGGACGGAGGGGGTTGCGATGCGCGTGTCGTCTCCCAGGGTTTTTACATCAACCAATGCACCGCACCTTCACGACTGGAGCTGGTCCGCTGGCCTGTGGACGTTCTTTGTTTTCGTCCCTCGCTTTGGCGGCCAACGTAAGACTGTGGCAGGTGGCGCAATGACCGGAAAAACCGGACATCGATCCGCTAGCTGTGCTCCCCCGCTCTCAGCCGCTCCGCCATAAAGGATTGTTGTCAAATACCTCCTCCACACCGTTGTAACGTTCCTGTTGCCTATTACGCGGAAAGTTATGTGGATACCGGCTACCGCATTCCTCGTGCCGTGAAGGTACTGCGCACGTGCAACTATCACATGGTAAGGACGTACGATAGCGGAACAGCAAGACATTCGTGACATTTTCGCTTGTTGCTTACTGCTCGCATGGGTGATACCCTTCTTTGTTATGCACTGTTATGCACAACAAGACAGAGCTACACAGCAAGATTAGCAGTGGTCGAACAATAAGTCTCTCTTTGGCAAATAGGAGCCCCCAGAGAAGTCGCAACGCAGTTCTAGGAACATACCTTCTTCTACTACTGTACTAAGATGCAATATACCGGCTGTCCCAACTAAATGCCTTCAAGAATTAAAAAAAAATAAAAGAGACTGACTTGATGCGAACGCTACCCACTGTATGCTGATGGCCATTGTTCATGCTAGTCTGAATTTTCTTTTTCATTGTGCACAAATATTTTAATGCGTTAGCATTCTTTGGGTACTTCACGCGCGCGCGCGCGTGTGTGTGTGTGTGTGTGTGTGTGTGTGTGTGTTTGTGTGTGTGTGTGTGTGTGTGTGTGTGTGTGTGTCCGCCTGCCTGCGCCACTGGGCATTCCGTGGTGGAATGGTTAGCGCATCATACTGCTGTGCTGAGGTAACAGGGTACGAAACCCACCATCAGACCAACTTCGGTCACTAAGTATGTGGCAATGTGTACATACTACGTGCCGCTCTTCAACTGACTCCCAGGCAGCTTGCCGTAGCTACGCAAGAGGCAGAATATCTTCCATCGCCCACCGACTCCTCAATCAAGCCTCCCAATTCCCGGACGTTGAGACAGTATGAACTCCAGGACACGAGTTCCTCCGTGGGAATCAGTGTGCGCATGCTGTAGCCCGAGCTCATGCCTCACGGGCGCCACAAGAGAGGGATACGGCCGCATCTATGGAGCCCGTACCTTTACGATACAATGTCATACTACAACACCACAGATTGAACAGATGACAATACTCACCTCCACACAAGACCCTCTCATGCGAAGACGCCGTAGCATGACCAACACATACCCCCATTTAAGCGGACTACACGCAATACACCCTACACTATACTCATACAAATGTTGCCTTTGTAACGACTACGCCTCCCTATGTCGCACCGTATGGCCGGGTCGCGTTTTTACTATTGCTAGTAGGTACAGAGGGGCGTGGCGCTTTTTACGGCGCTCGACGTTTCCGCGCAGGCGCGAGTAAGAGCGGGCGCGAGAGTGAAAATCTGGGGGCTTTTGCTCCTGGAATATATGACAGCCTAGGCACTACGGAGGAGGCTTCTTAGCGCGCGTTGTATTCGCTTGTCCCCTAAACATGCCGGCATTGCGGAGTGCGGTCGAGTTTGTTTAGGCTCCGCCGCTGGCTGCCCGTGCAGTGAGGCAGTGGGCGCGAACGCCGCTGGTGATCACTGTGTCTGAAGGGGCAATGTTCTGAATGGTGTTGTATAAGTCGCGGGTCGCTTTTTTCGTCGCGACAATAGATCGGATTCTTTACAAGCACTGCTCCAGGAGGGCACATGTAATCGGCTAACGGATGCCTCAGGAGAGCACCTAAGGTTATATTAAAGCAGACGGCGCAGGATCTCCGGGGCACCCAAGCGGTAGCGGGGGGATCAAAGCTGGAAGCAGGACGGCCCGTGGGTTGGGGCCGCGGAGGCCGAAGCGTGCCAAGGGAGTATAAGATCGGCTGTCCGCGACAGCGGACAGCCAATTTTTTATGCGAACACCCCCTGGCACGCTTCGGCCTCCACGAGCCCCAACCCACGGGCCAGTCCGGCTTCTAGCTTTGATGTCCCCGTTGCCGCTTTGCTGTCCTGAAGGCGCCGCCAATAACGCGAAATAATGACACGTTGTTTTCATAAGTAAAAACATGATTGAATAAATATAATTGCGTCGAGCCGCCAACTTGCGATGCTAAGTTCAGCACTACCTCGCCCCGCGACTTCTGCCGGCACGCCTAGGGACAAGCGCATACAACGCGCGGCAAGAAACTCCTCCGTAGTACGTAGGCAGAGTCGTATTTTCAAGAAGCAAAAGTCCCCACATTTCCTCTCTGGCACCCGCTCTTACTCGCGCATGCGCGAACGTCGGTCGCCTCCGCAAGTGCCACGCCCCGTTGTACCTACTAGCAATTGAAAATACGCAGCCGGGTCTGCCCCAACGTGAAAGCAGCCCCGCAAATACCCAATCCCACACCCTAACAGTGGGAGGCCGTGCTGACTAGTGCGGACCCTCGTAACCAGCAGCAACTGGTGCGGCGGGCCCGGGAGTCAGCAAGAGCCGCAGGAGCCCTGGACTAAGGGCGCCTCCCCGCACAAGCAGAAAGCCACCTGCTTGTCCTTTCTTCTTTTTTTTTCAATAAATGTTTTTCCTTCTCCTCCTCGTCAACGAACCCATTTCACGCCGACATGGGTCACTGTAGATGCGGGACTGGGTACAGATACCGCTGTTCGAAGAAAGTCTCTGACGTCGACTTCGAGCACTGGGTATGTGCCACTCGGTCTGCACTGGCCTTCAATGAATCTCTTTGATGCCAGCTTGGGTTACTGGGTGTATGTCAGCAGGCGTGTGACGCTCTTCAATGAAAATCTTTGACGTCAGTTGGGATAACAAGACATTTCGCACTGGGAATGTGCCGCTTTACAACGACGAAAAAGATCCTTTAAATTCCTTCTATGTTGAGCCGAATCTAACCCTCGTCTGAAGGTTTCCTCAAGGACAGCAACCGACGCCAATAGCCGACTGTACTGGGTATGTGCCGCTTTTCAATGAACGCCTTTCGCGCAAACGCTTTAGTGCGTTGCGCTATCAATGCACTGGGTATGTGCGACTCTATAAGGACCCTCTCGCCAACTTGGGTCACCGAGTGTGTGCCACTGAGTGTGCGGCAAGCGAGGGAACAACTCCCAGTGTTTGCAGGGACCGGCGCGCCACGCTTCTCGTCTCGGAGGCCACGCACGTACTTCTTGGCGGTGGCACTAGATCGCACAGAGTGTCCAGAAAGAAACGCGAGAGAGGAGCCCAGTTGGCGCATCACGCGTTATTCAGCGTTCCCACGCCCCAGCGCCCCCCTAATTTTGGAGGCCACGCGAAATGGCGCAGAGTGTTCTCAGGGAAGCGCGAAAGACAAGACCCGCTGCAGTAAACGCCTCACACATAACTCTTTCGATAGTGACAATAAATTGTGTCGCTATGTTGAGGTAATGTGAACGCATTACCGTCGACAGTAATCGTGAAACGAATTTTGCCGCACTTTTTTAGGTTAATTAGCTGCATGTATAAATAAAATATTTACTCGATAATGTATCAATACCAACGCTTTGAACAGACAGACAGACAGACAGACAGACAGACAGACAGACAGACAGACAGACAGACAGACAGACAGACAGACAGACAGACAGACAGACAGACAGAGTGAGAGAGAGAGAGAGAGAGAGAACTTTATTTACGAGGTCCTGAGAAGCTTTGCCCTAGGGCAGAGCTGCGGGCCGCTCCCACGTGGGCAGCGGTAGGATGCGGTGGTAGGCCGAACCGAACCGCCGCATCGTGGGCTCTCTGGACAGCCCAACGTTTTGAAGGATGTCCAGAAATTACCGATAACAGCGTCTAAAGCAATCACGGTTTCATGTGGTCCCGACACAAGAATAACCCGTTAGAAAAAAAAGAAAGAAAGCGTGACAGCGTTCGCGAAATGGCGGTTGCAGCAGTCTAAACGCAACCTTCGTTAATTAGGGGCACCCGCCGCGGGGGCTTAGTAGATATGGTGTTGCACCGCTAAGCACAAGGTAGCGGGATCAAATTCCGGCCACGGCGGCTGCACTTGGATGGAGGCGAAATGCAAAAATACCCCTCTTCCACGCATTAGGGGCACGTTGAAGATCCCCTTGTGGCAAAAATTAATCCGGAGACCCCCACTACTGCGTACTTCATAATAAAATTGCGGTTTTGGCGCGTAAAACCCCAGAATTCCAAATAAGGGCTTAGTTTATCGCCCTGAAATCGGGCGGCTGCGGTTTTTCCCAGACATGTCAGCAGCTTTCGGCGCGCAACTTTGATTCCTATGAAATGGCCCTGGCTTCGAACGTGCGTAAGATTCACAGCGTAGTATACTCTGTTTCAGAAGTTTCATGCAGCACTGCAGAAGCTACAAGCTTCTTTGTCCAATGAGGAGGACGAAGACATATTAAAGGTTCCACATTCTCGTCTTTTGCTAAAATTATCGCGCCTAAACATCCACCCACTTGTTCTTAACTGGATCCAGTGTTTTTTAACTAACCGAAAACAGTTTGTATATGCTAACTACCTTACATCTTCCGTTTCCTCCGTTCTGTTTAGTGTACCTCAGGGCACTGTTCTTTGGGCCATTCCTATTTTTAATATACATTAATGACCTACCATTCCCTACAACCTCTGTAATACGTCCTTTCGCTGATGATTGTGTCCTATACCACCCTATCAATAACGTCGCTGACGTCTCTTCTCTTCAGGAGGATCTCTTTCATATTCAAGACTGGTGTGCTACATGGCTCATGTCCTTGAACATTAATAAGACTGTACACATTTCATTTCATGGTTGACACAACTGCATCCCCCTGCCTATAAGATTAACAACTGTATTATATCTACCACCGACTCCTTCAATACTTAAGAATTCACCTGCCCAAAGATTTGCCTTGTACAATTCATGTAAACAACATAATTATTTCAGCTAACAAAATTCTTGGTTATCTTTGCCGTAATCTCTTCATGGCACAACCACCTGTGAAATCAGTTGCCTTTAAAACGCTCGTGCGACCAAAACTTGAATATGCATGTGCTAACTTTGACACTTATCAAACTAATCTCACTAAAGCCCTTGTATCTGTTCAGAACCGTGCTGCTAGATTTATTCTTTCAGGTTACTCATATCAAACTAGCGTTTCATCACTAAAATATAAACTAGTTCTATCGCCTCTTGCCTCTCGTCGTCGCATCTCTCGACTATGCCTCCATCACAGTTTCTTTTATTCCATACCTCGTGACAGCCAGCTGGTCCAGCTGGCTCATCGTGTTCGTCGAACAGGCCATCTGAACCTGGTAGTCCCGCCACAAGCCCGCACCACTACGTTCCTGCAGTCATTCTTCGTCCGAACTGCCCGAGACTGGAATGGCCTTCCCAGACAAAGAGCACTTATTCGCGATAAAGCGCTCTTGACATCTGCCATCGAGTCTTCCGACTCATCTTTCTAATTTCATGATCATCATTCCCGCCTTTTACGTGCCCACCCCTCATGTAATGTACTAATGGGACCCTTGAGGTATCAATAAAAAAAAAAAGTGCCCTTCCGCGCCCTGTCGCCTGCTAGCGGCGAGCGCTACAGCGCAGGCGGCTGCAGCATCTATTAAGACTGCAGCTGCGCAGCGTCGGCTGTTGTGATAGCAGTGGTAGAAAATTCATTTCATATTCGCCCTGACACCGAAAACTTCACCGGCGATTACGATACTACCTAATGCAAAATTTGAGCGCAGATCTATACGTGTTTTCATTTCGCGCGTCAAGAGAGAGAGAAAGCAAGAACAGGAAAGGAAGGGAGATCAACCAGAAGAGCACCCGGTTTGCTACCTTATACAGGGGGTGGGGGAAAGGAGAATAGAAAGAGGAAAAAAATGGAGAGAGTAAGCACTGAGTGCGTGTGATAGGGACACTATACACAGGGACACTACAAACGGTCTCTTAAGCAGGTGCATTTCAAGTATTGCACTAGTGCACGAATCGCTTTTCGTGCCAGTGACGGGTGTGGGATCTTTGACTCGGTGAACGGTCTTGAGTCCACTCGGTGCAAAGTCGCTCGCAGAGAGAGGCATTGTACATCGTAGCAAGGGCAGGTACACAATAGGTGCTCGATGGTTTCCTCGCACCCACAGGAGTCGCGCATCGGGCTCTCGGCCATTCCTAAACGATAGGAGTATGCTTTCGTGAACGCCACTCCCAACCACAAGCGACACAGCAAGGTTATTTTGCCGCGGGAAAGGCTAGATGGCAGTTGCAGCCTTAACGTGGGGTTTAGTTTACGTAATCGGCAATTGAAGGCACTTGAAATACAGAGATCTTGTGACTTTTCACGTGCAAGTAGGCGAAGTTCTCTGGCAGCGTCCGACCTCGCCAAAGGTGTTGGATGCGTCTGGGTATCTTCGTGGGCACACCGGGCAGCCTTGTCAGCTAGGTTGTTGCCGACGATGCGACAGTGAGCAGGAATACATTGAAATATGATGTTGTGCCCTCTTTCCAGAGCATGGTGGTGCACTTCCCTGATGCCAGATATCATCTGCTCGTAAGTTCTGCGATGTAACGCAGACTTGATACTGTGAAGAGCTGCCCTAAAATCATAAAATACAACCCATTTCTCTGTTGGTTCTTCGGTGACGTATGTCATAGCGGCATGGAGAGCTACAAGCTCTGCCGACGTAGATGCAGTCGTGTGTGACAATTTGAATGTAACTGTAGCCTGTTTAGCTGGAAGGACAAATGCGGCAGTTGAGCTGGTAGGTGAGGTCGAACCATCGGTATATAGTCACGTGGTGGTGACGTTAAGAACACAGTATTTATTTATTTATTTACCCTCAGGGCCTTTCGGCATTAGAGAGGGGAGTGGGTTATACAACAAATAAGGAGGAAACAAATCATGAGCTTATACACAATATTTGCTAATTATACAATGTTAGCTGTAAGTATGATAAATGCAGTAATAGAACTTGACATATAAAAGTAGCATTAAACAAGAAAAAGGAAAACACCAGGAGCAGTTCGTACAAATGTTTGCTATTATATATTGTTAGCTAGTGCTTTTCGAAAATGATCATTGTTATTAATGGAAACAATGTCAGAAGGAAGTTCATTCCAATCTTTCGACGTACGTGGCAAAAATGAGTGTAAAAAGTGTGTCGTGTTACATGTACCAATTCTAACTTTATGATAATGATCTGTACGGTGAGATAAGTAGTATGGTTGCGATATGAATTTTGGGTGAAGTGTAGGGTGGTGATAAAGCTTATGAAAAAATGAAAGGCGGGAAATTTTTCGACGTGTTGCTAGCGGTTGAAGACCCAGATTCGATTTCATTGAAGAAACGCTCGCACCACGGTAGTAGTTCCATGGAATAAAACGAGTGGCGTTGTTTTGGATGAGTTCAAGGGAATGTATTAGGTTTTCGTGGTAAGGGTCCCATATAGCTGCAGCGTACTCTAATTTTGGCCGTAACAGGGTTTTATAAAGTAGTAATTTTAAAGGAGTGGGAGCATGAGAAAAGTTACGGCGTAAGTATCCCATCAAGCGGTTAGCTTGATTAATTATGTATTCGACGTGATGATTCCATGTTAATTTAGATGTTATATGTAGGCCTAAATACTTATATGAGTTAGTAGATTCTAAAGCAACGTTATTCAAGTAGTACACAGGCAGATTATCGTTAGATCGCGATACTCTCAGAAATTTGCATTTGTTAATGTTGAGTTCCATTCGCCACAATCGGCACCATTTGCTGACGTTATTGAGATCAGTCTGAAGCAGGGAGATGTCGTGTTCGTTAGTTATTTCTCTGAGGATTACACAGTCATCTGCAAATAAATGTACGTCAGAGGTTATTGCTGAAGGTAAGTCATTAATGTAGATAAGGAATAATAGAGGGCCCAGGACGGAACCTTGGGGCACACCGGACTGAACGTCGCTATGAGGTGAGTCATGGCCATTAGCTGTTACGAACTGAGAACGGTTAGCGAGAAATGACTCAATCCATTTGAGAACGTTATGATCGAGGTTTAATTTGCTTAGTTTATAAAGTAAAAGTTTATGACACACTTTGGCAAAGGCTTTCGAAAAATCTAAAAAGATGCAATCGGCAAGAGAAGAACAGTCAAGTATTTGGTGTAGTTTGTGAGTAAATGTTAATAATTGTGATTCACATGAGAATGATTTTCGAAAACCATGTTGTGATGACGAAAAAAATGAATTAGATTCAAGAAAATCCGCAATATTAGTAAAAATAATGTGTTCTAGCAGTTTGCAGCAGGTACTGGTTAATGATATCGGGCGATAATTTGTAGGTGATGTTTTGCTGCCAGATTTGTGCAAAAGAATCATTTTTCCTATTTTCCATTCTGATGGAACAGTAGATGTGTTGAGTGATTGTTGAAATATTTTGGTTAGTATAATGTAGCAGCAATGTAGTAGTAGCAATGTATAATATAATGTAGTAGCAATACTGTGAAAGACAAAACTAACTTTTATTGGGCGAACCTGTGCCCACAAAACAGGCTACACTTATAGCACAACGATAGCGGCGAACACGGTCGGCGATTGTCGAAAATCTGATCTTCGGGTCAAGCGCGTCGGCTTTATAGAGCAGTCGTCGAATGTTCCAGACTAATCGTTCGGACCCACGTGCCTTCCACAAAGTTCTACACCATTCGCGTTACGCGATGAAATCAGATAACACAAGGTTCGGCGACAACACAGGCGGGTAGAAGCATCGATAACTTTCTAGAAACGTCGGATACATGCAGGCGCGTCCCTCGCTGTGCGGTTACAGTTGTTAAGCGGCGAAACATGGTCACCCGATAAAGATAATGGCACGTGTCAATGTATACGTATGCGGTCATGATACTTCTGGTGCAGTAATAGGAGCGTAAGTAGCTTCAGAGCCGTCGATGGATGATTGGACTTTTTTGGAACTAGAATGATTGGAACTGGAGAGGCTGTGCGCGGCACGCAGACAGGCGGAGAGGATGTATCGCGGCCCACTAAGTCTGTCTTGGATCTGAGGGCTTCACGACGCATACAAAAGAAAGTCCAGTGTCGTATGTATAAATTGGAAGACAAGCGATGGAAAATTTTCTGTCAGTCGCTTGATCCCAGAAAATCGCTCTCGCACATATGGATAACGGTTAGGGGTCTTCGCTGATCTCCGCATCAAAGGAAGCCCACTCTGCCCCTCTACCATCTCCGCTCGGAACTTCAAGTGGCTGAAGAGTTCTGTGCATGGGTTGCCGAGTCCGTGGCCATCATTACTGAAGCAGCATTGAATGACGTCCCTGAGGCATGTGTACCAGAAATGAACGTGCTATTCTCACTCGAAGAGCTCGACGCTGCGTTGGCGACCGGCAGGCGTATGTGATGGCATCACGTATGCTGCCCTTTGCCACCTTGGACATGACGCACGTGAAGAGCTGTTCAACTACTACAATGAGTCTTGACAGAACGGCGCCGTTCCTAAACAATAGAAATCGAGTCGCTTGATCGCTATTCTGAAACCTGGAAAGTCTCCACTTGAGCTCTCATCATATCGTCCGATTGCGCTTTCGAGCTACGTCGGAAAAGTGATGGAAATAATGATTCTTGCTCGCTTGTAATGGTACATAGAGCGATTCAACATCTATCCGGACGCCATGACGGGCTTTCATCGAGGTCGCTCGTCCATCGACAACGTCATTGACATTGTAACCTGGGTCCAAAATAAAAAAAAAGCCTCAAGCGCCTATCAGTGGCACTTTTTCTAGATATAAAAGAAGCATACGACAACGTCACCCATGAGGCCATACTGAACTCACTTGAGACTATTGGAGTTGGTGACCGAATGTATCAGTGGCTTCGGGACTGTTTGACAGAGAGGTGCTTTTTCTTACAAACCGAAGACGGCCCAACTTCAGAACATTACATCTGCCGTGATGTGCCGCAGGCTGGAGTGTTGAGCCCTATTTTGTTCAACCTCGTCCTGGTAGCACTATCGGAGTACCTACCGCAGACAGTTTATGTCTCAATATACGCTGACGACAGTTTCATCTGGGCCTCTGCGGTGACTCGCCATCAGGTGCGAGCCAGACTTCAGCGGGCGGCAACCATGACGGCGTCTTATCTCCGAGAACAAGGCCTTAGTGTGTCTCCTCAAAAGTGCGCATTGGTTGGCTTTACGCACAAACAAATGTCATTGTATCCTGTTTCAATCAATGGTCAAGCTGTGTCCTATGTTAAGACGCATCGCTTTCTGGGTGTTCTCATTGATCGCAACCTCGTGGAGCGGTCACTCCGTCTACTTGAAGACGAATTTATTTGCTATTGCACAGGTCTTTAAATTTCTCTGTGGGAAAAACTGGGGTATACCAGTCCATTTTATGATGCAGCTGTACAGTGTACTGTTTCTCGGACTCCTACGTTACAGTCTACCAGTGTTGTCAAATACATGCAAGACGAACTTTCGCGCTTTGGAGAGCATACAAGGTCAAGCCCTACACACGTGTTTATGGCTGTCTCGGTGAACCTCAACAGCAGCAACAATTGCCATCGCGTAGGACCATATGATCCAGACACATGTAGCTGTCGACTCTCTCGGAGCGCACATTCGCCATCTGTCAAGGATCTCCGACCATCATTTGACCTCCCTACCAGCCGAGAGACCTCAAGCGACCTTTTCAAGACTGATTAACGCTCATCAAGAGTGCATACCGTCATCTTTTACACCGGCGGCGAAGCCTTCATCTCCACTGTGCCTGCGACAGCCTCAAGTGAATGTTGCTATTCCTGGAATTACAAAAAAAAAGAAAAAAATTGGCGCTCCAATACTTTGCATTATGACTATATAGGTACAGGGTTTATATTAAGAAGAGAATGCTGTGAGTAGCGTGGCTGGCGTGGACAATCTGTCTCGTGCGGCACGTTGCAAACGGGGCGAAGTGTGGCGCGACTGCCTCGTTAATCGGGAGATCGCGAGAGGCAGCGCGTGCAGTGTGTTCTGCCCCTCTGGGCGCCTCTGGGCGATCCCTCCGTTAGCAACCAGCTTGTTGCATTTGAAGGCGATCCCACTGCAAGCGACCTGTCTCTCGAAGCTCCACCGACATTCCTTATTGGGTAGCGTGGCGTTGTCGGCGAGCTGCAGGCTTCCGGTAGACCATGGCGATCGAGCAAGGGCGAGACGACGTTTTTCTAGTGCGAAACTTGCACTGTTTTATTCCATGGTAGTTGAAAGAAAATAAGAAGAGAATGAAGTATCAAGATGAAGTACATGGTATGAAGTCTCTGGTCTCTGGTCTCTGGTCTCTGGAAGTCTCTGGTATACAATTCGGATCCCCTTAAATAGGCTCTGCTACAATCGTGTGGGCGGGATCTTGCTTGCATCGATGACACGTGACAGGCACAGAGAGAAGGCCCCTCCTCCTGCAATACCAGGCACGGGTAGGAGAAGTCGATTCTCTTTTCGACGAATCTGAGAGGAGCGGAAGAGTGAATGACCTCTCCGGTGCTCGTGGGCTCAGGCGCAGGGGGTAGAGTGAGGGGACGAGGTAAGCACAGCCGATGCCACGACCATGAGACGGGAAGGGGATGACGTAGCCCCCACGGTGCCCGTCCCCGTTGAGAAGGGAAGGGGATGACGTCGCACCCACGGTGCCCGTCCACGTTGAGGGGGGATGAGGTAAGCACACCCGATGCCACGACCATGAGAAGGGAAGGGGATGACGTCGCACCCACGGTGCCCGTCCCCGTTGAGAAGGGAAGGGGATGACGTCGCATCCCACCGGTGCCCGTCCACGTTGAGGGGAGAAGGGGATGACGTATGGCCCTTGGCGTCAGGCCATACATAACAGACTCTCCGGCGGGGGAGGAAGATCCCGACGTGTAGGGGCCAGCAGCCGCTGTACGAGGGATCGGCGTTTCGGTTCAGGATTCTCCGTAGAGGTCACGAACCCTTCGTTCGTAGCAGGTAGATTCCGGGGAGTGGTCATCCGTCCACGTGACGCTCTTGTGACATTTCTCCCGAGTCCGGTCCGGTGAAGTTGGTCTTGCCATTTTTCGTCTCCTGCGTGGGCAAGCAATCACCACAGAACAGTGCCGGACACACAACCACAAAGCAGCGAGCACAAGGCCACTCTCCCCCAAGACACACTCGGCTCTTAACAAAAAAGAAAACCCGCTACACCTCTCGCATTTCCTACGCGCGTCCTCCCCCTTTAACAATACAAACAGCCATTTCTTGAAAGCGTTAAGAAGTGGTTATTAAAATCAGCTAACAATCGGCTTCACTTCGGAAAACATATGAATGCACGAAAAAATGCCACGGAAACCCGGATGAGCATGAGGCTTTCGGTACTCTAGGGGCAACGACTTAAACCGTCGGCATTGCCGTTAAGCTGACTCCTCTTGTAGCGATATAGCAATCTAGCTTCTGCACCGTCCAACTACACGAACCGCATGTTTCCAGCCTATCGCAGTGGCGTATGTGCCACTGAACAGTATGGCCATCTTCACAAGTACGTAATCAAAAGCGTGCTAGCCTTGTGGTCACTATTCTGAACGCGTACTTGCGGCGTAGGCAAAGTTTTCATTACGCCTACTCACGTTCCTTCCTTTAGTCCCTACAGGACACGCAGCTTAACAAACAACTAAAATTGCGTAACTTACGCACTCCACAGAACCCTTAACAAATTGCGTCTGGTAATAATTTGTTCTACGCACGCTCACCAGAGGAGTCAGAATACGGCTGCCCTCAACATACATGAGCAACCCAGTCATAATTCTACTTCCTTCCGTCCACACTGGACACGCGCTAATGGAACTAAGAACGATTCTCGGTGCAAATCAGGCACCCACTGAAAACTTACGCGTTTAACCTTAGAAAATAAAACGCATAAAAAGAAGAAGGTTAACTAAAACACACACGCGTTACCATAGGCCTCTCAACGATAACCTTGACACTCAGGTTACTTACACACAAAATTTGAAAGCCTATCTACTTATTAATGAACCCCTCGCGATACTACATGTTTACAAAAGCCGCGTCTTTCAAATCTCGAGCTGCTCTAACAAAACATAAACAGAGCTCATACCTTACACATTGAAAGAAACTCTAGTCTCAAATCACGAAATTTTCCAAATGTTCAAAAATAAAACAAAACACGTTTCACTTCTACGGAAGCTCTCTTGGTCTCCCCGTTTCAAACGTTTTAGACTGCCTCGTACTTTGAGCCGTACCCGAGGGGGTCGCGGACCGAAAGCTATTCTGGCTATACGGAGAAACAACAAAAGGGCTGACTCACTATCAGCTCCCCCAAGACGTTAGAGTCCCCTGCCAATTTGCGTCCTCGCGCCTCGCTTTCAGCATGACCTCGATTGACCGGGTCGCTACTCCCCACCTGGTCTCGTCTTGCCACCTTGTGCTTCTTAGAACTGCACACTGAGCTTTGTAAAGAATGACGGAACGACGAGGAATTTAACTGCCTCGTGCCCTTTGTCCGCGTCCGTGCAGAACATGCTTCTCGGTCCCCTTTGGACAGGTGGCTCGAACGTATTTGATGCGTCAACATCTTCCGTGACGACCGCACCTTTCTTTTCGCTGCGCCCTGCCTTTTCGCGCCTGTTGCCGTCTTTGGCTTCGCTACTTTAGCCATCGCATTCTGATCCTTACGGCGCTTCTTTCTGCAGCGCTTTCTCTTTGAAGTTTCCTTCATGTCGCCTTCTGGCGTTGCTGCTTTAGCCGCCGCCTTCCGATTCTTACGGCGCTTCTTTCTGCGGCGCTTTTTCTTTGAATGCTTCTTCATGTCGCCTTCTGGCTTCGCTACTTTAGTCACCGCATTCCGATCCTCACGGCGCTTCTTTCTGCGGCGCTTTCTGTTTGAATGCTCCTTCATGTCGCCTTCTGGCGCCTCGTGCTGGCCGTTACACATCTCATCGGCCCGGATCGGTCTCTTGACCGCACAGTCTGAGTGATTATCATTTAAATCGACTCTATCCTTGCCTCGACTGGCGGACAGCTTAACCGACTCTAGCTCAATGCAGCAGGCTTTACTCGAGCTATGCAACTCGCACTCTTGCGAACTGCCCTCTACTGCATTGTCCAGCTCACGCTGTGTATCGACACACAGCCCGTCGGTCTCGAGCGCTGTCTCACACGCATAGTCCGAATGACTCCTAATTAAATCATCCATCTCTAGGCTACTGAGACTGGCGGAGAGCCGCACCGATCCCTGAACCATGCAGTTGTTCTCTCGTGAGCTACGGAGCTCGCCATCCCGAGAACTCTCAACTGCATCGTCCAGTTGGCACCTCACTTCGGTACGCAGGTCTGACTCGACATGGGTGCTCGTGCCTGTCAAGTCCGCAGCATTCTGTACCTCGCTAACGACCTTGCTACCTTGAGATGCGACGCACACGCGCGGTAACTGTGCCAATTCGTTCGCAGCTGGCCTAGCTGTCTCTACAGTTCTCTGTTGGCACAGCACCTCGTCGCTCTCACTCTGGCCTTTAAAAGCCTCTGTTGTCACTAAGACATCGTCAGCAGCTAGCCCTTTCTGTTCGAGTATGCCTGGGCCATTAATCTCACAGGCAATACTTTTCTCGTCGGCTTTTGGCGAAAGTCTGCTAGATACATTCTCATTCTTTTGCTCTGTACTGCCTACAGAATTTTCAGATAGGCGTTGTCTTTGTTCGTTTAACTGCTGCCAATATTGTAGCTCTTTGTCCAATGCCGCTAACTCTTTCTCGTACTTTTGCCTGCGTTCTTCTTCCTCTTTTTCCTCTTTCTCGAGGCGCTTACGCTCTCCTTTTTCCTCAATCTCGAGGCGCTTACGCTCTTCTTCTTTTTCTCTAATGCCCTCGAGGCATTCCGTCAGTTCCTCGTCGTCTGCCCCGGTCGCTTCGATCGCCTCAATGATCTCCGGCTTTCTCTTTGATTCGGCAATTTGGAGGCCCAACTCCTGGCCAAGCTCAACGATTCCGGCTTCTTTATTGCCTTCAAGTTCATGGCTGCCCTTAGTGCTGCTAAACCTTCACTCTATACAACCTTGACGTACTCAAACTTCCGTCAACGGTTTAAAAAAATCACTGCTATGTATTTTCCAAAAATTACATAAAAGCCAAGTGATATCTCAGTGAAGAAAAGCAGTGCACTCACCATATGCAGTCATGATCCAGACACCTTCTTTCCGAACGTTGTTGCCAGGACGAAGAGGCTACGCTCTCGTAGTTGTCGTCCAAGTTGGGGTCTCCAGGATTCCGTATCCCAATCGCTGCCAGCCAGTTTGTTGCACCTCAGGGCGCCTCTGGGCGATCCCTCCGTTAGCAACCAGCTTGTTGCATTTGAAGGCGATCCCACTGCAAGCGACCTGTCTCTCGAAGCTCCACCGACATTCCTTATTGGGTAGCGTGGCGTTGTCGGCGAGCTGCAGGCCTCCGGTAGACCATGGCGACCGAGCAAGGGCGAGACGACGTTTTTCTAGTGCGAAACTTGCACTGTTTTATTCCATGGTAGTTGAAAGAAAACAAGAAGAGAATGAAGTATCAAGATGAAGTACATGGTATGAAGTCTCTGGTATACAATTCGGAGCCCCTTAAATAGGCTCTGCTACAATCGTGTGGGCGGGATCTTGCTTGCGTCGATGACATGTGACAGGCACAGAGAGAAGGCCCCTCCTCCTGCAATACCAGGCACGGGTAGGAGAAGTCGATTCTCTTTTCGACGAATCTGAGAGGAGCGGAAGAGTGAATGACCTCTCCGGTGCTCGTGGGCTCAGGCGCAGGGGGTAGAGTGAGGGGACGAGGTGAGCACACCCGATGCCACGACCATGAGACGGGAAGGGGATGACGTAGCCCCCGCGGTGCCCGTCCCCGTTGAGAAGGGAAGGGGATGACGTCGCATCCCACCGGTGCCCGTCCACGTTGAGGGGGGAAGGGGATGACGTATGGCCCTTGGCGTCAGGCCATACCTAACAAGTGACGCGTGGGCATGATTGACAGCAGCCGCCGCAGACAGATTTCTGCTCATGCAGAGCTTTGTTTATATATATGGTATTGGTGTACAGTCGCGGTCAAAAATACGCGGCCCACGGCTCCAGTCGGCGGAGCGGCCGCGAGCCGCACCGCGGCGCTCGCGTCGGCGCTGCGAGAGTTTGCGCTCTGACGACAGGTATCTCCCTCGCTATCTCGAAACAGCTGAACGATGCACTTGAACTTTATCAACCGTGTTACGTATCCGCCCGAGAGCGAGGGAGATACCTGTCGTCAGAGCGCAAACTCTCGCAGCGCCGACGCGAGCGCCGCGGTGCGGCTCGCGGCCGCTCCGCCGACTGGAGCCGTGGGCCGCGTATTTTTGACCGCGACTGTACGTGCTTGCCGCGTGCTTGTTGATGCATGGTGTCAACGGTGAACAGATGACGGCGTGCTACTCTGGCGCCATCTTGTAGCGGTCGTCGCCGCAGAGCCTGTCTTGCATGACACTACGCTTTCATTTGCACGCTTTTGCCATACCGTCCTTCTCCGCTTTCCTCCTTTCGCTCTGTTCGCTATCGCCGTCTTTCATCCCCTGCTGCGCCCCGCGTTCGCTCTTTCATGCTTCACTGTGCTCGTCACCTTGGTTACGCCGAGGGACGCCGCAGACACCGAGGGACGTCAACGCTGAACGCTGGAACGGGCTTCTAAGGGCCAGACTACACGCAAGCTTGCCGGCGCGCGAAAGCTCGCGCCCGCGCGCCTCACGCATGCGCAGATAGTCCAGGACAGATCGTACTCATCAAAGCACGGCGCGAGCTCAGATATCTTCACCAGGCTAATATCGGTGCTCTGGCTGCTCACGAAAATACGAAAGGATGTCTACCAAGGCTAAAATAGCAAGCCAGGTGGACGCGCACTGGCGTGCCCCTTGTAGGTTCAAACCGCGATTACTCGCGAGGCGCGGCAAACGCAAGGCGCGTGGGCGCCAGCTCTCGCGCGCCGGCACATGTACGTGAAGTTCGGCCTTAAGATCTGCGCTCTAAAAGGCTGTGTCTTCATTATATCTCGAGATGCACGTGAGAAAGAGGGTTGCAGAGGCGGCAGAAGCAAATGGATTAGACGGAGCACTCGGCCAGCGTGTCGCACTGTTGTGCCGCCATGTCTTGAATCCTATTGTAACATCCATTTGTACATAGTACGCTCGCTGATATTCGTAAGTGCAGCCATTTTCTCAATTAAAATACGTGCACGTTTACCGCGCTCCTTCCGCACTATTCCAAGTATGTTCAGCGCCAACTTATTTGTTTCTTTCGTGTAAAAGAGCAGCTTGGAACGATACCACACAAAGTGTGCGGATGTCATTTGTACAAAGGCCCAAGCGCTACACTGGAGAGATTCCCTCGCCGTGCTGTGGCTGTGCCGACTACACCTATGAATTCAGCCACTGTTAAAACAAAATCAGTTACTTCTTTGTACTTTTAATAGGAAAATAATTTCTGTACGCAGCGTTGCATTCATTTTTTCCCTGCACATTCTCATTCGAACAAGCGGATCGAGAATTCTATTTTCAGTATCATAGACTCAATAAACATTCTATTAAAGAACGAAGCAAAATCGTGCAATAAACCGCCGTGTGATTTGCAGGGAAGCTTTCAAATTCAAGAACTGGCGACAAGGCCACCTTTCAAGGCCATTTAGTCGTCGAACGGGTTCCGAACTGTGGCACTACATCTCACGGCTCAAGAACCATGCGCTCGCGGGTCGCGTAGCCTTGGCTTTGCTGCACGCAAGTAGTGAAACAAAGTATGTATTTGCAATCACTGGCGCGCGGACACGTTGTAACATGTATTTTTTTTAAAAAAGAAAGACCCCAAAAAGCGCTATATGCTGCTTTAAATGTAGCATCTAGTCAGGCTTATTTGAGGGATTCATAGTTATACCTCGATTTAACAAAGTCGATTGATTTTAAAGTGAATAACTTCGATATATCGGAAAGAATGAATGAATGAATAGAATTTATTGATAGGAAAGACAGAGAGGTCGACCTGAGCTAGTGCGCTCTAGTCTGCTACTCTGCACTGGGGAAGAGGGAAGGGGAGTGAAAGTATTGGGATGGATGATGATGATAAGAGAAGTGAGTGCTTATGTACATGATACAGTTGCCTCGCTAGAGCCGCTGTTCGAGCTTGGTGTCCTGCAGGAACTTCAACAATACTTTTGTTGCACGCACTGAAATTGCAGTGTCAGTCCATCTATCGGAAATATATCGGAAAGAGTTAAAACATTCATGGATGGATGGATGGATGCAAAACTTTAATAAAAAAACGTTCATGCAATTATACATTTATTCAAGAGCGACATTTTTTTTTGTGCCTGTATGGGCTCGTGAAAAGAGGGAGAAGGAAAGAGAAATGGTGCGGATGATGGTGAAAGAGTACAGTGGAATATGTACAGTCTCCACCGATACGCGTTAAAATCTGCGCTAAGATAGCAATTTTAATAAAGGTGCAATTATGAACACCACTCACTGCTATTTGTTATGTTTTCCGGCTGAAACCCACTAATGGTCCATTTCTTTATCAGTAGCACACGGAGGGAAAATTACTGGATCTCTGTTCAAGACTTGTGTTCCCTGTCAAATTGGCAAAGAGTGTGCGTGTGTGATGTGCATGGCTGGTCTATTCCCTAGCATATCAGGCACATAGGTGGCAGGCAAGCGCTGCTAGAGCCTGCAGTATAGGCCTCCCTGACCTAAAAATATAAGTAAACTCTTTATGCAATTTACTTTCAGTCTCATTTCATAACACCATACAATTGGATGACGTCACTGAAGTGATTGTGAAACGACAGCGTGGCAACGACCGCATGATGAGAATGGTATGACGACGACTGTTTGATGACGGCATTACGAAAGTCAAATGTTGAAGTTGGAACGACGGCGGTGGAACAACCGCGACGGCATCACGACGACGCATTGACGCCGATGGCACGACAACTGTATGAGGATAGTGGGATGACAGCGAGTGTATGACGACAAGGGGTGAAGAAGTCTCTATTATGAAGCCTGCATTACTGGAGTCAGAACGATGACATGACCATGACGGCAAGACAACGGTGGCATAAACAACGATCGAATGGCGACAGCATGACTGCGATAGGATGACAAAGAAGGATTGACGTCGATGGAGCGACGAAGATTGTACCACGACGACGTTATCACGAGAATGGGATGACGTTACGGAAGTGATTACTACGGTAAAACGACCAAGTGACGATGATGGCATGACGACAACGGTATGACGGTGACTGCGTGGCGACGATAGCGTGACGACGACGGCGTGACAAGAGTCGGATGACAAAGCTGGAGTGACGACAATAGATCGACCACCATGGTTATGTGACAACGATAAAATGCGTAATGACGACTGTTTGACGGCAATGGCATGAAAACTTTATCAAGACATTTGGATGACGACTCAATGACGATGACGGCATGACGAAAGTCGGGTCACGAAGATGGAATGACGACGATGCAACGGGCACGACGGCATCACGATTATGATACCTATCTGTGTGTCTGTATGTCTTTCTTTTTTCCTTTTTGCAGGGAACCGGAGTGACCGGCGTTCTGCCCTCTGGCTCAGCCAGTCAGCGTCCAGTGAAAGTGGTGTCAGATGACGTCGAATGCACGAATCCACAGCTTCTTTTCTGCTCCAAATGACATATGCTTAAACGTTTAAACTGCGTTAGCCGCTCCCCATGCAGTCCTCACTTACCGGCCAAAACAAATACAGAAGAGATGTAGTTATAGCCGTACCTGGTCAGAATTAAGGTCGCTTGTCCTCCGCCAAGGCACGGACTATACGACGAAAAGTACGGCTCCACAGAGGGTACCTCGTATACAGCGCTGGGATGAGCCGAGTACACGGTGAACCAAAAGAGGCGTCATACTTAGCCTGCGTAGAGCACTATCTCGGGCGCACCAACGCTCGCTTTTTGCGCTCCAGTGCCGACGCTTCGGTGCTTACGGTGACTCGAATTATTAGCGCGCAGGCTGCACACGGCTACGCAAAAGTAGCCACCGCTACTGCTTATATTATGCGGGTGTTTTTTTTTCCGGAAGTAGCGTTGAACCACGTGCCCTGTATATAGCCGGAATGTTGTTCATCTTCTTCAACGCACAGCTGCTCTCCGAGGGTACACGCCGAAGCCAGCGGGCGAACGATTAATATCCTGGCCTCGGTCGTTGCGCACGTGTGCTCGCGCGTTTGAGAGCACTTGATCACGTGCTGCGAATCGTAAAGAGGTGCAGGATGTCTGTTTACTTGGCACGAGTCCTCCTTTTATTACGAGCGTCTTTACCCGAAGGACAAACACATATTCGGAACGTCGGCATTTAGCCTACCTCCAGCTGATCAATTCGTGCCAGCACGCCATCGATATACAATGGCGGTGCTGAAAGCATCTTCTATAGGAGGCATCACTTTTGTAGCGACAATGCCTTCGAGTGTTTTCGTCTATTTTGGACTCCCTGTCGATGATGTCATCTGAAAGTGCTTTGCGGAACTGCTACGTTGGAGTGCAACCAGGAGAGGCCAACGTTTCACGACTGCCCAAAAGCTACAGCAACACTGAAACTTGCTTTCAACGATCTTGAATGCCCCTTCATACCACACGCCCCTGCTAGGTGCTTAAGGAATAGCCGTTACACAAGATAATTATTATTGCGATAGCAATATGTGGACACCCCAGGCGCATTTTTGCTGACGTCGTCGCCATCGCCGTGATGTTCTGCATAAAGTCGAAGGACGATAACATGGTTGCCGCGCGCCGTATGCTGTATGTGAGAGTGAAAGCGTGCGAGAGTGAGCCGACGAAGGCGGCTCAATCTCGGGCGGGCAAGGGAGCAAAGCGTGGAGGAAGCGCGGCGTCTTTCGTCGCGCCCAAGGCACCAGGGGGGGGGGGGGGGAGGGATGGGGGTTCCACTCCGGCGGCTGTTGCGTATGGCGGGGATGCACAGACTCTATCTTAAAAGCGATCTGTGATGGGGACAGTGCATGCGTCAGGTGCTGATAGCTACGTGTGCTCTGTGTTTTCACCGCTTACTTCGCGTTGAAGCGAGAGGCAGCACGAAGGTCAATTAGATTGCTGCTTCTGCCGCTCTTCCTCCCTCCACACAGCGAGTGCGCACGACGATCGAGTGAGATGTGTTCGCGTTTGCTTGCGTGCGTGACACCATGCTTTGATTTTAGTTGATAAGCGAATGTTCAGAAATATAGACGGCCGATAAATCTACTATCCTTACTTCGTATAGCTGTCTAATAATTTGCTATCGCGATCGGTGCTTTGCCTTTCGGGCGAAACTGCGACTGTTTGTCCTCAACACGAATTTACTTGAAGCGAGAATAACATCATGTGGTTGATCAAACAGAGAAGCTGAAAACTAATGCCGGTATAAAAAAAACCCCTCCCCCCCCCAAAAAAAAGAAAATCCGCATTGGCTTGAAGGAACTCTTCGTAATTATCTTGCTGTGTTCTTCCACTAGGTAGGTATAGGTGGACATTTTACAAGTCAGCACCCAAGCTGATGTTGCCGTAAAATGTCTTGCGGGGCTGTGGTGACAACAGTTTTGCAACTCTTGTCGCGCTACTCTTGCAAAAAATATGGCGTCTATTGGTCGTAGACAGCGAATCTCCGTGACTGTTTGATCCTTTCTTAGAAAAAAAAAAGAAACTCTCTGGGAGTTGTCTAAGTATGCGTAAGCATTGTGCCACTTGCTGATCTCCACACAGTCCGGTGTCATTATCAAAGTTATCAAACTTCATCCAACCAGTATAACGACAGCACTGCGGCGACACGAACTACTGCGAACGGCGGCTCAAGGTGAACTTATGGTGCAAGCAAACTACTGCAGGTGGCGGCGCCAGTTGTGCTGATGACGTTCCGATCATTATAAGCTATTACCGCTCTTCAGCGCCTTATCCATCCGTGTTGAACCATTTTGAACCGTGACCAACTGCACTCCGGCGGTGGCTGCTGCGTATGGCACGGCCGCGCGATCCGTATCTTGAGAGCGATTTGCGATAGGGACAGAGAGCGCCGACTGCTGATAGATTCGTGTGAGGTGTGTTCTCGCCGCTTAGTTCGCGTCGCAGCGAGACGTAGCATGAAGATGAATTGGCTCACGGCTGTGGCCCGTATCTCGAAAGCGATCGTCTTACGTGATGAATGGACGGAGGGACGGATGGACAAACGGATGGACGGACGTTTTTCCTCGTTGGAATGCTTGTACGCTCACATTTGCTTACCTAGAATGCTTACATAGAAATGCTTACGCAATTAAACCGACCAAAGAAACACCTGAAATGCCTCAAACAACGTTTGTGGATGAGGCACGGAGTCGTACAAGACTTTTCAAACGGTGTGGGCAGTTGCAAACGCAAAAAATTAGCATTAAGGAAAATCTTCCTTTTTGGCGGAGCTTCAACCAGTCATACCTACGACACTGTCTAAAGGTTCGACAAAATGCGTGCGCGCACACACACGCGCGCGCGCACACACACACACACACACACACACACACACAAACACAAACACACACACACGAATGACTTCGCCAATGTTTTTCACTTGTTTCACTTCTCATGTTTTCATACTTGTTGGAAGTCAGTCTGTATCCTGTTATTTGCGCTGTTGGTAAAGTATGTGCCACACCACGCAGATACACATAAATGTATATTTTATGTGCTTTATCTCCACAATTTAAAATATTTATTTTATTTATTTCAAATAGCCCTAAATGCCCTCTAGGGAGGGTATTACATAGGGTAAAAGTTACATCGGTGAGGCAAAGAACAGTGCGTAAGTGTAAATACAATACAAAAAACAAAATTGGGATGAAATTAATTACAGTGCATCAACGTAAAAACACAGAAGAAACAAAAAAATAAAAATAGTTATCAGTACAGCAACATTAAATGATTTGCACAAATTATGACAACGTCACCGAGACGTTGGTTTTCGGCGCAAAAAAAATTTCAGTTTACAAATGAGTGAAAAGTTATGTGTAGGCACATTTACACGGCTTCAATGAAAACTTCACCCTCAGTTGGCACTCGAGCAGAACTTTCGGCAGGGCTCGTAACCTCTGCTTCTGTCCTGTGCAGGTGTGTACTAAACTTTCCTTATACGCGAGAAAAAGTGATGACCGCTTCTTAGTGCTGTTCCCGTGCCCACGGGTGTTGTGTGAGACCATTTGTGAATGCTTGACTTCGTCATTTGCCTTATTGTTGATCTGGTCAGGGGATGTTGAGACAAAGCCTGGGCCTAATACTAGGGCGGACGCACTTTTTGATATTGAAGCACTGCCTGACGACCCTGCACAACAAATGAAGATAATGTTTCGCTTTATTAAAGATATACACACCCGCTCACTCCAGCCCTCAAAACTTTAGCCGAACAAGCCGCCGATATAAAGGTATCAAGTATGGCCAAAAGAGATAGAAGCGAAGTTCACAGTATTGAGCAAACGGATGGGCGGCATGGAAGAAAAAGGCAATAATTTCGAGGCACAGGGTGTAGTACTGTCTACTATGAAGACCACTGCCGGGGCCCTAAAAGAAGAAAGCGCTATTCCACGGGCTCGCGCCAGCGAGCTTGAAGACAGATCTCGGCGAAATAACTTAATCATTCGCAACATCCCAGACGCTACAGAAACATGGGAACAAACCGAGAGCAAGGTTATATCTGCTTTGAAAACCATACTTCCATCTTTTTCATCCGACTCAATTGAACGTGCTCATAGCTTAGGCGTTTTCTCACCGGAAAAATGCCGACTCGTAATTGTAAGTTTCTCGAGTCCTAAAATAAAAAAAAATTTTCTTTGACTACGTAATCATCTCAAAACAAGCAATATTACTCTTAGCAAAGATTGCTCCCCCGCAACCCGTCTCGCTCGGGGAAATCTTATCGAGTTTGGAAAAAGTAAACCCGGCGCACCTGGATTTAAACTAAGATACGACAAACTACTTATGAATGACAGGTGCTACGTTTTTCACGCCGAAATGAAATGCGTGGCAGAAAAACCGTCGCAGAGCCAACATGCATGGAACATAGTTCCTGCAGGCAATTTCACTTAGCGGAGCAAGAGAGGAAGTGGAGGGACTTCACAACACTATGTGTTCATCTTTTTTGCTAACATTAGAAGTGTGCTGAACAAATATTTTTAATTACCGTCAGCGATTGACAGTTGTTCTCCAGACATTGTCACCCTAACAGAAACGTGGCTTTCGAACAGCCTTAATGATTCTGAAATCTTTGAGGATGCCCATCAGTTCGCTATTTATAGGGAGGATTGTGTTGCGAGTCGTGGCGGCGGCGTTCTACTTAACATTTCTAACGACATTCCTTCTTCATGAATTTCTGTTGCTACTGACCTCGAAATCGTCTGGGCTTCATTTAACATTCATCACCAGAAGGCGTTTATAGGCGCGTATGCTACCGATCTCCTTCTTCTTCACCCACATTCGTTAGTGAATTGCATGATGTAATTAATAACGTACCATCACGCTTTCCATCATCGCGCCTTTATTTATTAGGCGACTTTAACCTTCCGAACATTAAATGGAACACTCAGCCTCCTTCATCGCTCCCTTTTTCGTCTCAGTCCAAAGAATGTTTAGATTTATGTTCCACTTTTTCCTTTTCGCAATTGGTCACTCAACCAACTCGGAATACTGCTACAATCTCGAACACTCTCGACCTAGTACTTACTACTGAACATTACCTTTCTTCCGCCTTTAAGTGACCACTCTGCTATGAATTTTACCATTAGTGCCAACCATCCGAAAAATATCAAGGAAAAGAAAACAATACTCGGCTATAGGAGAGCAAACTTCGAGGCCATCAATAGCGAGTTACATACGTTTCTTGACACATTCCTGATTAACTTTGATCACCGTTCTCTGCAAACTAATTGGGACCTGTTTGCTCATAAAGTAAATTAACTAACGAACAAATATGTTTCCAGCCGTATCTTAACTTCTAACCCATGAGCCGCCTGGTATAACACTCACATTAAACGACTTTCTAACCGTAAAAAGCGTATCTACCGCTCAGTTAAGTTGTCCTGGAGTGCTTCGCGTTGGACGGCATACAAGGCGGCTTCTAACGAATATATTCTAGCGTTAAAACTGGCACTCGGGGCACGCACCCGTGGCCGGCCCCCAAGCCACGACGCACCGGACCCACAAGTCCTTCTTCAGGGAGTCCCGATACCGAAGGTCGACTCACTTCGAGTCCTCGGGGTCCATATTGCCACGTGGTAGTGACGTTAAAGAACACAGTAGCAGTACTGTGAAAGACAAAACTAGCTTTTATTGGGCGAACCTGTGCCCACGAAACAGGCTACACTTAAAGCGCAACGATAGCGGCGAACACAGTCGGCGATCGTCGAAAATCTGATCAGTGGGTCAAGCGCGTCGGCTTTTATAGAGCAGTCGTCGAATGTTCCAGACTAATCGTTCGGACGCACGTGCCTTCCACAAAGTTCTATACCATTCGCGTTACGCGATGAAATCAGATAACACAAGGTTCGGCGACAACAGACAGCCGGGTAGAAGCATCGATAACTTTCCAGAAACGTCGGATACATGCAGGCGCGTCCCTCGCTGTGCGATTACAGTTGTTTAAGCGGCGAAACGTGGTCGCCCGATAAAGATAAGTACACGTGTCAATATACACAAGGACGGGTCCGGCTCCGCCACACTCCCCAGGCTACACAACACCGTGGCACAGCTTACTCATCTAATACGACGTGTGGCCAATCGCCGCAATGGCCTCAAAGAGCACGACATTTTGCAAATGGTACAAGCGGTACAAGCCCTCCTTTACAGCCGCATTACATACGGAACTCCTTACCTCAACCTGAAGACAGCCGAGAAACAAAAGCTAAACCTTCTAATAAGAAAGGCCACGAAGCTCGCCCTAGGACTACCGACAACCGCCTCCACTGACCGATTGTTTCGCATGGGAGTTCACAACTCGTGGGAAGAACTCGCGGAAGCGCACCTCATCAACCAGATCGAGAGACTCAAGCTCACAACCACTGGCCGGGCAATTCTCCGACGCACAGGATACGCAACCAATCTAGAACACGATGGAGAACGCAAGGAAAAGATCACATCGAAGCTGCGAGAATGTCTACAAGTTCTTCAGATCCCTCGGAACATGCATCCAGAACACCATCGAGGCAGACGGCTCGCCAGGGTAACCGCCATCAGACACAAGCACCGTAATGACCCGCAGGCGCGCTACGTGGATGCAGCCAAGTATCCGGGCCGAAACGCCTTCGCCATCAGCGTCACAGACTACAGGGGGACGACACTGGCGTTGGCGACAATTCTTGCCAAACGCGCGGAGACAGCTGAGGAGGCCGCTATAGCACTCGCCACTCATACAAGCGAGGATGTCATAGTGGTCTTCACCGACTCTCAAACAGCGGCACGCAACTACATGAAGGGCAGGATCTCCATCAAAGCGACCAACTTACTGAAACGTGGCGATACTCCTCCCCCTTGCACCTGCATCATGTGGGTTCCGGGACACGAGGGACTCGAGGGGAATGAAGCGGCACACACCGCGGCCCGCGCAAGCATCAACCGGGCTTCCCCGCACGACATTCCAGACAGGTCCCACCCACCCGAATCAGAGGAGGTAACGGAAACAATACCGTTAACTTACCAAGCACTGCTACAACACTATCGGCTTGGACGTAGGGTCTACCCTCCCCCACATCCAAAACTAACAAGAAACGAAGGCACCGATTACTGGCGACTCCAGAGCAATGCCTTTACCCACAGAAGCTTACTGCATCATTTCCACCCGACGCTATACAGCTACATCTGTCCACACTGCAACGTACCAGACACCGTGGCGCACCTCCTCATGCAATGCAAGAACGCCCGAGCAAGCATCACAGCGCCACAACTAATAGCAACAGACGCAGACCCAAACCTCCTCGCTGAAATGTGGGAGGCTGCGATCTCGGAGCTGGACCTGGTCGACCAGCGCGAACTCGTCGCCCAGGCCCGGAGGGCGACCCAAGCCAGAGAGTTCCTGGAATAAGGGACCCTCCCACCTCGACTGACAAATCACTACTTCAAATAAAGGTTTCTTTCTCTCTCTCTCTGGGTGTACATTATAATGCAAACATTCTTCTGCAAGATGCAGATCAAGAACGAACAGAGCAAACATACTGTTCATGTCCAAAAAAGGCAGCAGACCAAAAAAATATTTTTTTGCAAAAGAAAAAATCAAAGAAGAAATAAAAAAAATGATCATAGTAATTCGTCTTGTTTTAAGTTGAAATAACTACGAATAGCTTTAAAGGTAGTGTTTTGCAGTTGAATTGCTTTGCTGTGTAATCTTTTTAGTAATCTCGGTAGTTTCTTACGAAGCGTCTGTTGCCCATATTTAGTTTTTACTGTTGGTGCTTTCCAGCGTTCCTTATTGCGTGTTGCACATATAGTGCTATTGTTTTCTAACTTGGCAAGTTGCCTAAGAAAAGTCGTTCCAGTGTTTAACGCTTGTTTATAAGCTCTACGCAGTCGATATTCGTACAGTGTTTCGATTGGCATAACATTATATTTAAGAAAAATGAAAATGTATTAAAATAGTGATTGTGATAGCGATTGTGAAAATAAGGCGGACATTATTGGGAAGATGCTTGGGGCTTGATTTTTTAGAATTGTTTTATTAAGCCAGTATTGTCAGCGGAAGATGAAATCTTAAGATTGGTAAGGAGCGAATAAATTCCAGAATCGGTAATTATTATTTACGGCAGAAACGAATCAGTGCGAGTCATGGTGGCTAACAGTTCTAAACATTCACGCGTGAATTCCTATGAAAATGTTTCTTTCAGTAGTTGAGAACAATCCATCTCAGCTATCGCTGTGCCGTCATGATCACTAAGGACAATGTCAGGATTGTGCTTGGGATTAATGACCCACCAAAAGTACCGAGGGTTAGTTGTTAAAGGGCCCCTGAAACGGTTCGGACAAATTTTGTAGACGCGTTGGGTACAACTAAAGCTAGTCATTCGCGCCACAATTGTGTGAAACGTCTCATATTAACAGAGTTACAGGACGATTACAAGTTACCCTCCTCCATAGTCATGCATTTTCTCCTCAACTCGTTCGTCGAGTGATCGGGGCTAAGCTCCGCCTTCACTGGCTCTGCGTCATGATGGCATGTCGTGTCGTCGACTTCCGGTTCTCTGGGAGCGAGCGTGCGAAGCCCCTCCAAATTCTCCGCCAGCTTCTTGGCAGTCGACCGCAAGCGAGAGCTGTCGAAGCAGCGTGCGTTGCGAGCCTTCTGTCGTAGCGCCAAACGTGTCTAGTATTCCAGTAACCACAGGCTAGGTGGGCGTTTACACGGAACGGTGGAGGCATAAACTCAAGCTGAAGGAACTTTAGCGTAGACGTACGTGAGCAGCCTGATCTGTCTCCACAGTCCAGCCACCCGTTGGCGCAGAGCTTAACCAGATAAACAAAGAGTCAATATTGCCCTAACCAAGTGTAAACCATTTTAAACATTTACGAAAACATCGTGTTAACGATTACATAACTGCGAAAAATTTACACCAGCAGCAAAGAAGAATACATTTTCTTACTGCTACTGTGTGTGGTTTAGCGCTGTGCCACCAGGTGGCTGCACCGTGCAGACAATTCACATTTGTGCTTTTGCTCATCTCGTGAAACTACACGCAAGAGGACACGGCCAGCACCTGCCCCCTTGCGCTTGCGTTTACCCTAATACCGGACTCGCGAAACGCTATTGCGTTGGTAATCCTCCGGTGTAAAGTGACGGCTGCAAGTGCGAAAATCCTGGTGCAGAGCGGATAGCGGCAGTCCGATGCGCTGCAGCCAGTCCGCTCTTCTGCTGCCTTGCAGAGGGACACGATGTCGAAGCTTGACATATTGCCAGCCGCTACGTTTGCAGTTGTGGGGATGCGCGACTCTCACGCGTCCCCTGATGCGTTGTTTTTCCGCATAGCTTCCGTCTCCTGTAATCCGGCTTCGTCGCGTGGCCTGGGGCCCGTGGTGGTCGGTGTGATTGAAGCGAGGTATGAGAGATGGTGCGAGTGTTGCGCTGCTAACGCCGCCTCACGGCGGGGTTACTTGGGCGCGGAAAGGTGAAGGCGCTTCCTCTTTGGTTCGGGGACGGAAAGAGGCGCGGACGTGCCGCGCGTGCGCCGATCCAGGCTTTTGCGAGACCGTCTCGTGAGGCCTCGTGCGAGGCCTCACGTCGGTCGAGCTTCGATAAACAGGCGTCGCAAGAGCTGGTCGGTAGCGGGGAGTTACGCTACCCTAGAGAATGCAACACCGTATCTTGTATACCATAAAAGAGAAGATTAGAGCGCCTCAAGCGGTTTTCCAAATCGTCTATTTTGTCGTGCATCATCGATATATCATGCTCGCTGCTGCTGCAAGGCGGAGGCGACACCCTTGATGTAAATTTTGCATCTAAATTCTGGATTTGATTTTGCATTTTCGTTAGATTTACGTCTTGGCTTGAGATTGGTCTCTGTGAGGAAAGCGACTCAACTTCACCTTCAACTGAGGTGAAACAGCGCGAAAAAGAGGAGGACACAAGGAAACAAATACCACAGACAAGCGCTGTCTTGTCTCTCAGCGCTTGTCTGTGGTATTTGTTTCCTTGTGTCCTCGTCTTTTTCGCGCTGTTTCACCTGAGTTCTAAGTATGAACCAACTAGCCCTCATCAAGATCCTACTAATTCACCTTCAAAATCGTGTACGCATTTGGTCCGCAATTCAAGATCATTTCTTAGTCCAATGTGTACGTGTAACACTTTGTTCACCGATTCCAACAAGTTAGAATTGCTCGTTTCCAAGCGTTTCACGGCATTGAATACCATGTCGAGTTTTTGTTCTTGCGCCTTCGTCATGGGAGCGGGACGTTCTTCAATGCCTCCACGTAGCAATAACAGGCGCTAAAGATACAGTGCTGCACGCGCAGATCGCTTGATAGTATTGGAGATATCAGGGGACCACGACACCGCAATGAGACAAGGATTGTTGCTACGCTAACATGATGGTGGTGGTGGTGATTTGTAGCAACAGGCGGGTTTAGCCTGGCGATCAAGGCCGGCAATTGCTCCGCCCGAGCATCTCGCACAATAACGCTGAAGGGTTTCACCATATGTCCATCAAACCAGTCTCTCTTAGGAATTCGATGAGGAGACGTGAAGTTTCTTTGTGGGCTGTAACTGATCCCTCGGGAAATATATGGTGTTGTAGGCGCGCATGCGGAAGGTCCTTGTTTCGCAGATTCTTCAGAAGAGTGTCTTTTTCATCTTGGAATTGCTGGCAGGACTACAAAAAGTGCTAAATGTCTCCTGTCTCGTTGTATGCTGTACAGTTCGGAGAATTGATTCGCCCCGTTTTAAATAATCAGGCCGGTGTATTAGCAGATCCTGTCTTTATTCGATAAAGAAGTGAGGCTTCCTCTCGATGCAATCTCTTGGGTACGCAGGGCATATGCGGTGGAACCCAAAGCGACGCAAAATGATTTCGAATGTCAGATTTTTGCACTTGATTACTCTTTGGAGCCTTGATTTTGGGAGGATGATAGAGCGCTGCGTATGCAAGCGTATCAGCTTTTTCGTTTCCTGAGATACCAATGTGGGAGGGAATTCACTGAAACTTTACTGTGAAGCCTTTTTTGTTGAGTTCTTTCACGATGGCTAGTGATTTGCGTGGGAACTTGAGAGATGGCAAACCACGTTATACTTGTTGTAATGCGGCCTTTGAGTCCGTAAGGACAACCACGATCTGCGGAGGCAAAGTCTTTAGTTTGCGTAGAGCAGAAGCTATTGCTACGCCTTCAACAACTGTCGACGAGGTTATACAGTCCAGACGGCCAGACCACGTATATCTTAGAGAGGGAATATAGAATGCAGCTGCGCAGCGGTCTTCGTCTGCCTTGACAGAGCCATCTGTGTATACTTGTAGGTGATTCGGGTAAGTCGTGTTCAGGTGTTTCAGGACTAATGACTTGGCTTCTGCAGATGGAATGCAGCTCTTTGATTGCAATCATGGTACACTTAACCTGCATTTGATGTCCTCGAATGTCCAGGGTGGTTCTATCCTTTCCCTCTGTCTCTAGCAGCGCAATCCTAATACGGGAAGCGTGTTCAATGGTGCATAAAAATGTGAGCGTGGCCTGTTACCTATACGTCGCAAGAGGGCTCTACCGGGCGTAGACTCACTCCATCGTAGTAGCTGGATCATGAGAGCCTGGGAAGCCTGAAGCCGTAGAGGACGTGACTCAGCTTCGTAGAGCACTTTCTTGTTTGACGCTGGCTGAGGGACTCCAAGGCGAAGTCGGATACCTTTTCTGTGGATGGCTTCTAAGCGCTCGTATTGGCTGTCTAGGGGTGACATTAGAGGTAGCTGATACAGGATTCGACTGGCAACTAACGCTGTATGTAGCCGTAGCATCGACGTCGGGTGGTTGCCCCAGCGTATGCCAGCGACTCGTTTGAGCACATGTAGCCTGGGTGACGATGACGCCACAACGTGGTCAACACCGCGGCCCCAGAGTAGCCTGTGGTCTAAGGTAACGCCCAGAAATCGGACGTTGGTGACTTGTCGAATCTGGTATCCATCCAAATTCAGCGTCAAGCGTGTAGATTTTCTTTTCACTCCAGGAAATAGTACGAATGATGATTTCTCTGCTGATAGTGATAATCCAATCGTTGCCAAGTGGCCCTGAATGGCTTTTACTGCTCCCTGGGCTATTCGTGCGAGGCGGCGATGCTGGTAGCCGGAGACCCATATGTAGATATCATCGGCATATGTAGATATCTTCACTGGTGTTCGATGGTTTAGTACTCTTGGGAGGCTACTCATGTGAACGTTAAATAATAAGGGAGATAAAACATTCCCCTGTGGCACGCCGCGAAATATACGTATTTCATCGCTCAAAGTGTCGTTAAGACGAACTTTGATGCGACGATCATTGAGGAACGTATGTATGAAGTGCAAGAGATGACTCGTGACGCCTATAACTTGTAACTGGCTGATGATGGCTCTTTGAGACACGTAGTCGTAAGCCTTAGAAACATCCATGAAAACAGCAAGTCTCGACAGGCCATCCGCACTGTAATGTTCTGTGTGGCTTAGCAGGTCCAGCACATTGTCTTGAGCGCTTAGACGCTGCCGAAATCCAGTCATGCACGATGGTAGTTTTCGACCCTGCTCGACATACCAAGTGAGTCTTGTGCACGCCATCTTCTCCATTAGCTCCGCTGCACACGGGGTCAGTGATACCGGTTTGTATGAGTCCAGAGCTGCAGGATTCTTTCCAGGCTTCAGAATCGGTACCACCCATGCTACCTTCCATAAATGTGGGATAGCCCCACTGGCCCAGACTTGGTTAAAAAATGCCAGCAAATTACGTCGTCTTTGAAACGGTAGGTTAGTCAGCATCTGATTACTGATAACGTCAGGTCCCACCGCACAGCGACGTCGGAGGCTGCTCACAGCTAGTTCCAAGTCTCTGAGTGTGAAAGGAGCATCCATTAGGGACGATGATAGCGGCGGAGGCGAGTTGGTTGCGCTGGCTGACCTGCCGAAAGAGTAAATTTCAGCGAAGGCATTCGCAAGACAAGCGAGTGTCTTGCCTAACTTCAATGCTAGGGCTTCAAATGGCTTGTTTGGTCGAAAGTTTCCAGCAAGGTTATTAACGACCCACCATTTCCTTGGAACTGGCGAGAAGACCGATAGGCTTGCACAAAATGATGCTCATTGATCTCTTAGTTTCCTTGTATAACGTCGAATCACTGCGTTAATACTGTTATATATAGTCTTGATTGGTGGGTCGCCCTTCGTCCTCATCAGCCTCCGTTCCGCTTTCTACGGGCAGCACATAGATTTTTGAGCTTTAGATCCGGAGCGGGGAAGTGGTCGGGTAGCTTCAGCTCAGCGGTAGCCAATCTCTTGCTACGTAGCATGTCCGCGAACAGGTCTCAAGATGATTCGCTTAGGCCGTCCCTGTACGTATCCCAATGCGTCACAGGACAGGATCTTCGGCCGTTGGTTCTATATGCAGCAATGTTAACGAAGACAGGACAATGATCACTGCCCATTCTATCTTTGCTAGTCGTTGACGATGCAAGGATGTCCGTTGAATGTAACGTCAAGTCAATGACACTGTAAGAGGCCGGTGGTCGAAAAAACGTTGGCTGTTTGTCATTTGCCACGCAGAGTCCCTCGGTGTTTAAAGCACTAACCATTTGCTTTCCACGTGCACCAGTCGCCTTGTCGCACCAGAGAGTATGGTGCGCGTTAAAGTCCCCACATATAATCCTCGGAGCTGGGCAGCGGCTGCAGAGGTCTCTTATAATTTCTCCCATCGAGACCTTCAGGCGAGAGCTCACATATACGGAGGCCACGCTGAGGCTTCGGTTTCCCAGCCGCACTTGTACAGCAGTGACTTCCAAAGCACTGCTGCAAAGGTCTTGAACTGGTAGAACGTAATGTGGTATTTCACGTCTCACATATGGCATGGCGCTTCCGTTCGGAAATGTCGGAATACTTTGGTTTCCATGTGCGACATAACCAGCAATTGATCTGGAACTTGGAAGACCTGCCTCGGACAGGACCAATATTGGCACAGGCATATTGCATAAGAAAAGCGACAGTTCAGGTAAATGGCACGCAAGACCCGCACAGTTCCATTGCATAATAAGTGGCACCTGTGGACGAGATGGTAAACATTGTGTCCTGACCGCATCCATATTGCTAGGTGCTTTAAAGAGAGGCAGAGCTTAGAATCACTGACTCGAAATCCAGGACTACTTCTAGGATTTCCTTCATCGAGCTCACCGGCATCTTTTCTATGTGTGATCACAAGGCCTTGAAGAGAGCACGTAGCACCTGCTGACAGTCCTCCTGTGGTGTTTTTTCATCGCAACGCGATTGGGGTCGCTGCAGTGCAGACACATAACTTCGCTGTTCCGGTTGTTCAGCAGTCTTCTCGTCTACGGAGCCTCTGTTCATTGATTTGACTGCTTCAGCCGGTCCGCTGCGCGATGGCACCACTGTGTCCTGGATTCCTGGAGAAGGCTTCAGGCTTGGAAAATCAGTTTCACTCTTTGAGCTCCATTTGATTTCGTCTGACTCTGTGACTTTCTGTCTTTTTCTTCGTCGTATTTTTCTCATCCTTTCCTGTTGGCCCCAAGATAAACGTTTTATTACGCACTATCTTCTTAAGTCACTATAACTCAGAAATCCCGGCAAATTGCCCAGACTGCCCGGAACTTTATTGCTCACTCTCGTATATGCTATGGCAATGTACCGCGTTACCAAAGGGCCCTCTCTCCAGTGAGCCCGAATGGGAAGAAGCCCTCAAAAGCCCGGACCTCAAACTCCAACTCAAGGCCGTCCAGAGGGCCCCAAGAACTGGCGGAGCGTCACCACGTTCCCGTCCCGACTTGGGCGTCGCCTACGGTTTCGGCCGGAGGAGTTCCCCGCGTGGGATCTCCAACGGCTTGAAACTCCTCAGGACTTCAATAAAGTTCTTGACTGACTGACTGACTGACGCTTTATTGCCGCTGCCCGCCTAGGACACTTGCTATAACTAGCTGGATGACCACCACTACAGTTTGCACTTAGAAAGTTCTCGCTGCACGCGCATGTTTTGAAATCGTGCTGTCCTCCACATCTCTTACACCGCTGCTCACGCCGGCAGTACTTGGCCACATGTCCATAGCGCTGACACTTGAAGCACCGAGGTGGTGTCTCAACGTAGTCAATGGTCTCGTGTCTTGTGAAGCCCAAGTTATCTTCTCTGGACGGTCTGCATTTGGAGCGAACGTAAGAACCACGGAGCTGGTTCGCCTGGACTGCCAGTCGGATTCAGAAATTTGAACGCGTCGCGTTACTCTCCTTGCATGGTAAACACCTTGTGGCTTTAGGTATACCAACAGTACCTCGTCAGGGTACCACTTCGGTACTCCTCTAATAATGCACGTGTTTTGCAGGTACGAATTGGGCACTCGTGCTGAGATTGCAGTCCCTGAGATTGACTATCAGCTGAGAAGGGAATTCACATGCTCTTCTCTCTGTACATCTAGAAGCAGGGCTCCCTGAACAGTAAATTGGCTCCTAACTGGCGATGCACCAAGAGTGAGTGAGTGAGTGAGTGAGTGAATAAACTTTTATTTGGTCCAGCAAAGCGCGATAAAACGCGCACCTGGCTAATCCCACGATGGGACTGACAGATCTAGTCTGCCGGCCCGATCGCGGGCGCGCTGGACGGCCAGGATTTGATCCTCAAAGACGGGACTTCGCAGGAGGGCGTCCCACTCTTCCTTGGTGAACTTCGGGCCCAGCGACCCGCACTCCCAGAGCATATGAGGCAACGTAGCTACCTCACCACAGGCCACGCAAGAACAATTGGTATAAACCTCTGGATATATGCTATTAAGGGTCGCCGGATTTGGGTACGAGTTCGTTTGCAGAAGTCTTAGTGTGACCGCCTGCGGCCTGCTTAACTTGGAGTGAGGCGGGGGGAAAACCCTTCTCTCTAAGTAGAAGAATTTAGTTATTTCGTTGTGTGTGAGAGGAGCGTCTCGGTGTCCGGGGAGAGAGTCACCCGACCCGAGGGCAGCGCGGTCGGTAAAGCCACGCGCAGCCTGGTGGGCAGACTCGTTGAGGTTCAGAGGAACCCCCTCAATCGCCCCCACGTGTGCAGGGAACCAAAAAATCGAGTGCATGGAGGTGTTGCCGTGTTTGGCGCCTTTCAGAATTTGAACTACCTGCCGGGCTACCCGGCCTTTCTGGAATGCCCTGATGGCGGCTTTCGAATCGCTATACACCCTGTCTCTCCGACCGTCTTGCATGGCGAGTGCAATGGCCACTTGCTCGGCCACCTCTGGGTTCGTCGTCCGGACGGAAGCACAGTTGATAACTTTACCCAGTGTGTCAACGACGGAAACTGCAAAAGCCTTGCCGTCACGGTATGCAGCTGCGTCCACGAAGCTTGCTGCGATTTTGTCCCTGTTTATTTGCTTTAGCATATTCAATGCTCTTGCCTTGCGACGACCTTCGTTGTGAACGGGATGAACGTTGCGGGGCAAAGGGGCGACCACGATCTTCTCCCCTAGTTCTCTGGGGATTTGGGTGTCTTCAGCCAAGTTCTTGGTTGGTGCGAGTCCGAGCTCCTCGAGGATACGCCTGCCGGCCGTCGTGGTGGACAGCCGAGTTAGCTGGGCCCGTTCTTGAGCCTCGGCTATCTCCTCCATGGTGTTGTGTACGCCGAGCCGAAGCAGGTCCTCTGTATGCGTTCGGACGGGCAGCCCGAGGGCTCTCTTGAAGAATTTTCTAATGAGGGCATTAAGCTTTTCCCGCTCGGCTCTGAGCCAGTTGTGCATGGCCACCGTGTAGGTGAAGTGACACAGCACAAAGGCGTTGATGAGCCGAAGCAGGTTGTCCTCCTTGAGGCCACGATGTCTGTTCGTGACCCTTCGGACAAGGCGAAAAGCATTGTCGGTTTTCGCAATTATCTTGCGTAACGCAGTGCCGTTGCCGCCGCGTGATTCTATAAACATACCCAGGACTCTGATGGTCTCGACCCGGGGTATCGGGTCACCGCTCCGAGTGAATAGGTGAATGTCACTTTCCGAGACCGGTTTCCAGCCCTTGGGTCTGCGCCCTTTTTCTTTTCTATAAAGGAGAAGCTCAGATTTGGTCGGGGAGCATCTGAGTCCGGTGGGTAGCAGGTACTGCTCCGTGACGTCTACCGCCTCTTGCATGGCGCTTTCCACTTGCCCTTCGCTACCGCCGGTGCACCAGATGGTGATGTCGTCTGCGTAGATGGTGTGTTTGATACCTTCAACTTGGGCCAGATTCCTCGAGAGGCCGATCATGCAGATGTTGAAGAGTGCAGGAGAAATGACTGAGCCTTGCGGCGTGCCCCGTGGGCCCAGGAGCAACTCGTCGGAGACAAAGTCGCCGATCCGCAGCTTCGCTTTCCTCTCCGTCAGGAACGAACGGACGTAGTTATATAGTCTGGGGCCCAGCTCGAGGTCTGCCACGGAGGCCAGAATGTATTCGTGGAGAACGTTGTCAAAGGCTTTCTCGAGGTCGAGTCCGAGTAGGGCCCTGGTGTCTCTGGTACTGCCGTCGATGATTTGATGTTTGATCATCTTCATGGCGTCCTGCGACGAGAGGCCGGCACGAAAGCCAATCATGTTGTGAGTATAGATGTTGTTCTCTTCGAGATATCTGTTTAGTCTGTTGAGGACGACATGCTCCGCCACTTTCCCAACGCAGGAGGTGAGAGAGATCGGTCGGAGGTTGTCCACGTTCGGAGCCTTGCCGGGTTTGGGGATCAGGACGACGTTGGCGGTCTTCCATTGCTCTGGGACGCTGCCGTTTTTCCAGGTCTCGTTGATCTTCTCGGTGAGGTATGCGATCGAACCATCGTCAAGATTCCGCAGCATCTTGTTGGTGATTCTGTCGGCACCTGGCGCACACTTCCCCTTGAGCGCGAAAATGGCTTGCCTAATTTCCCCCACGGTAAAGTCTTCGTCCAATTCCGGACGGCTTGGGCCGAGGTAGTCAGGAAACCGGTCTTCGTCGTTTCCACGCTTTATGGGAAGGTATTTCTCAATGAGCTTGGCAACCAGCTCGTCCCCGGAACAGGATGTGGTAGCTTCGTGCAGGGCTCTGGCGAGCGTGTGTCTCTGACTGGATCTGGTGCTGCCCTCGTCGAGGAGATGTTTAAGCATGCCCCAGGACTTGCCGTTACACATCTGCCCGTCTATCGAGTCACAGACCTCGTCCCATTGCTGCTTGCCGAGGGTCCGACAGTGATCTTCGATGGCCTTGTTAAGCTCGGAGATCTTTTTCCTCAATCTTCGGTTAAACCTTTGTCCCTTCCATCTTAGAAGCAGCGCCTGCTTGGCCTCGATCAGATGGGCCAGCCTACTGTCCATCTTTTCTACCTCCAGGTCGCTGACGATCTTCTTAGTGGATGACTCGGCGTCAATCTTGATTCGCTCGCACCAATCTTCCAGGTCTTTAGGGACGGGTGCGCTGTCGTTGCCGCGTAGCTTGCGAAAAAGGTCCCAGTCCGTGACAGTGAATTCCTTGGATTTACTTCGGGTGACTTCGAAGCGGGTCTCGAGCACATAATGGTCGCTGCCAAAATTTATTGCGGTGTTGCTCCACTCGGCTCCCTCAACGTTCTTCACGAACGCCAGATCGGGGGTGGTGTCCCGGCTCACCGAGTTGCCGATTCGGGTGGGGAACGCCTTGTCCGTGATGAGCGTGAGGTCCATTTCGTTGGCGTTCTGCCACAGACCCCGGCCCTTGCTCGTGTCGTAGACGTACCCCCACACGCCGTACGGTGCGTTGAAATCTCCGACGACGACCAAGGGATGGGTGCCGGCCAGGTCGACGGACTTCTTGAGTATCGTTTTGAACTGCTGTTGCGAGTGCCTGGGATTGCTGTAGATGTTGAGAATAAACACGCTGTTTCTTCGCTGGTTGCGTTGTCTCGTGTTGAGCAGAACCTCCGACATGACGTATTCGACCTTGCAACTCGCCAGCTTCAGGTCGTGAGACAAGTGTGTAAGCCTCCTGTCAATTAACGTGCACACTCCCCGACCTTCGCCCTGCACGGAGACGGCACGATAACCAGAGAGGGATGCGGCAGAGACGAGGGTTTCCTGTAATGCTATTAAGCCAAATGACAACGCGACCGCAAAGGGTCACCGAGACCGCAGCAGCGCTAAAGCCAAAATTATTCGGGGTGGAAGGATGCACCAAGAATTTTTTCAATTTCTGTAGACAGAACAATGGGATTTACTTTTTTCAGGTCGGCTCCTTTTGTGGCAGGGGTAATAATCACTGGGATCCCGATGGTCCTCTTCTTGTGGTGACGCACAAGCCCGAAGCCTTCATCGTCCAGATCTGTGATGTCAGCTATGTCACAATCGTCAATAAGCGTAGACTCGTCGTCTGTTTCTGTATAGCCTTGTATCGCTTACAGTCATGGTTGCTCTCAGGGTCAGTCGGTGGCCTCTGGCCCGGTGTCAGGTCAGGCGTAGTCATGACGGAGCTCTCGCCGCTACCAGATCGGGCTTTTCTGCAGGCTCCTATCGAAGCGACCTGAGGCGAACACCTCCCCCCCCCCCCCCCCCACGGCCTCCGGTAGGGAAGGTACCTTGGCGAGTCGTCCGACGCCTTCGACTGATCTATTTGACAAAACGTCGAAAAAGCACTAACATGAAGCTTCAAGGTAACTAACCTGTACGAGTGCAAACTGTGAGCGCAACATTCCAGCTGCGGTGGCGTGGCCCGAAGTGTGGAAGAAAGGTGTGTGGTTATATTGTCAAGTACGAGTTTGTGCCACTATGGACAAAAGGACGTTGGGAGGTGAAGAGAAGGTTGAAGTGTCTAGACGATCGGTAGACGATGTTACCCTGACTACTGAGCTATAACCATGTAACTGTATATATTGTAAATACATATATTTTCTCGCCGTAACAATATGCAGGCAGGTCAGCTGGCATGGTTCCGAGTTGCCAGCCGAGTGGACGAATATCAATTAGGTTTGGCGGAGCAACATCCAGTGGATCCTGGCCGCTTGTTGTAGAAAATGGCTCGCTGCTTGAGAATTGGTTGTAGTGGCACCATCCGCTCGGCCGAGGCCCAGTCAATGGTGCCGGTGACGTAGAACAGGACTGGCCAAGCATCGCCACGAACGGGACCTGTACGAGTGCAAACTGTGAGCGCAACATTCCAACTGCGGTGGCGTGGCCACATCGAAAGTTCCCCAGACCATATTTAGAATATTATCATGGGCTGAGAAAGCTGGTTCTATGAGTATGATCCGAAACCAAGCAAGTTTCGAGTCAGTTGAAGATTCCTTCTTTACCAAGACAGAAAGAAATGCGACAAGTGCGCTCGTGGTAAGACGACGATCGTCGTTCTTATAATTTTTCTTCGGCATGTTTGAAATTGTGCAGAGGGAATTGGTTTCTCCTGGACAGACTTTCTATCGGCAATTTTACTTGGAACAATATACTAAGGCGATTAAGAAAGTTGGTGCGAGAAACAGAGAGTTTATTTTTTCTTTTAGCGACTCTTAGTCTGTGTCATCGCTATTGGCGTCCAGCTGAGTTCCTGGTCTTGGTCCTGAGTCCATTTGTCTGGATCTACTGATCAATTTGGTGTGGGCTACCAGCAGGAGCAGTAGGGTAGGGCGCATCTCTTGCGGTAGAGTGGCCCAGTTCCTCCAGGAGTAATGCAGGGAGGGATGGATGTTCGAGCGAATTAGTAAGGAAACTAGTAAGACAGGACGACAACAGACAAGAATAAGAAGCCCGACAAGTTCTCCCCCCCTCCTCCCCAAGGAAGGACACAGAAATCCTCTTAACGCATTTGATAATGTGCACAGTACGTCACTAAGGGCTTGCAATATATAGAAAAGCATCACCCCTCCTGCGAAACATGCCCTTGTGTAATACTTTTCGTACTTCTTTCCTTTGTTAAAAAGTAAGGATAACAAAATAAAGAAATAATCACCAAACCCATCTCTATTTGTTGTTTTTCTGTTAATGTGGCTTCCTTTAAATGCAATAATAATACTTGACAACGAAAATCTGTAGAGGTGTGTTTCTCATATGATATGCGATCAGCTGCATCTGCCGGCCACTTACATGCTCCTGGCTTTGAGTGATTTCGCTTGTTTTAAATAAAACGACTGTGTCTAAAAAGAGACTATTGCTAGTATTATTCGTTTGTTAAAGTTACCAAAATAATCCCTCAAAATTGGGGCTGCCGCACAAGTTCCTCCCGATTTCTCATCTTAAAAGGAAGACCTGATTTTTACCCACCAAACTAAAAAAAAAATGCTGGCGGACATTGCCTTGTACGCTAGTGCAAGGGCTTGAAGTGTTCCTCCGAGTGCTTAAAAGACCACTCAGCAGCGGATGACACCGAAAAAACATGAGGTCTTCTGTGGCGCGTTAGTGTATCACGTGGTTTGTTTAGGCCGCAGTACCTTCGGGATCTACCCACGTTTTTAGGCTCTGCTCTCTTCTGGAGCATCTCGGTCAAGTGTCGGCCTTTTCGCGCTGCATGATTGCGCGTTATTACTGCTCCGCACGTGGTAGCTTTACACTAACTTGTTCCAATCTTCCGCATGACGCCTTTCTCCTTGCCCTGCGTGCACCAGAATGCCTCAAATCGTCTAATTTACGATATGAATGCGACTAGAAACTAACGTTCGAGAAATCCGAAATCCATCTGACGTCGTCAAGGAAGACATTGTCTTCAATAAGTAGCTTCGCCTAAATCGGTACAAGTAATTCGCATGTAGGCTGTCTGAAAGCGAGAAATTTATGGAAAATATTTGGAAATTATGGAGCCGGGATTACCTTTCCCGTGTTCAATCAAGAATTGGGCATATGCGCAACAACCGTGGCTCGCCAGCAGCAAAATCATTCGGAATAGTTCCCATACTTGTATCCGTGTCTTCTTATCGATGCACCATTAAGTGTTTTTAACCCTTATATTGAAACAGAAAAAAATATTCGACAATTTCAAATAGTGTATTTTAGAACTGAGTGCGAATCGTCTAAGAAATTCTGTATATTCGCGCCCCCTAAATTTTATTCATGCATCGATACACCTCGTGTAACGCACGTTGCTGTTCCGTTCACTCCAGGAACTTTAATGGCGCCTGCGGTGGTAGAAAACCATCCCAGTTGATGAATGAGTAGACTTATGTAACAGCCTCATTTGCAGGATCTTCATAATTTGTTTGCATCTTAGGCACTATTTTGACGTGAAACGTCTTTAAAATCAGTAAGAAAGGGTCGCTAGTAAAAACCTCACGTAACGAAAACATGCCATAACATCATCGCTTGTATATTTGCAGTCGTACAAACCACGAGCCTCAACTGGATATCGTTGTGTTGAGGAAGGAAGCCATTACTCGATCCTGCATGTGTCGACTGCGCAGTCGACGCCTGTTATTGCGCTACGCGTGACGCAATCGGAGCTAAATTTAGCTTTTAGCTCACTGTTCAGAGAGGCATAGCTGGGCAGGGCGTTTGTCGATCGGAGCGGGAATGGTCGCGTTTGAGAGAGCTCGCTCAGCCATAGTAGGATAACCCACCTAACTCCAACCAGTGCTCATCAGGATTTATAAGGCCTACAAGTGGCTTTCTTTTTTCTCTGAAATGTCCTGCTTGCTGGGTTATGGCACCGTGCGTTCAAAACACAGGGTCCAGAAGTGGCGTGAGAAAACTCAGGTAGCTAGGCAGAGGGATGCCACTTCTCGCCCATCACCTTTAACCAAGGTGGACTAACTACAAATAGGGAGCCAGTGAAAGATTCTAAAATTACACAGTAGGACCCCAACAGGATGTATCACACGTTAAACATGTAAGCTTTCTAATGCGTGAATAGATGCCATGGGCTTTACTTTGGTGTGGCTGTGTGGAGGAAAGAAGTCATTGCCTGATCATGAATGTGTCGCGTGCGCAAATGGCGCCGATGTCGCGGTGAGCATAGCGCAATCGGCGATAAATTTAGCCTTGCGCGTGGCATTTATAGATCCGTAGCTCAGCAGAACGTTTATCCACCAGGGCAGGGATAGTCGCGTCTGAGAGAGCTCACTATGCCATAGAAGATATAATTTATAAAACTCATATTGATGCCCATCAGGAGTTATAAGGCCTGCAGGTGCGCAAGTTGTAGCACACATTTCACGCTTGCTAAGCTATTCCCGCCCACCCCCACCTCCTTTCCCTGCTTTCGCACGTACGCTGCAGGAGAGACTCGGTCAGCAAGAAAAATTGATATCCAACCCCTCAGACCACGGCGGAACCTGTGTGCCTTAATGGAGAGTGCAAGCGAGGTAGACTGGAGCAAGCGCAGGAGACCCAACCATCTACGAGTGCGGCGACTTCGAGCAGCCCAGGTCAGTCTAGGGCGCCAATGGGTGTAATTTCTTTTGTCCTAGTGCCAAAACACCCTCTGCGAAACAAATGGGCCCACCACGAATCGGGAGCGAGCAGGATTGCAAAATTAGACCGTAAGACCCCCCACTAGTTGTAACGTACGTTAGGCATGCAAGCTTTGCTGTGAATGCCTGTGAAGCTGTGAATAAATGCAACTTGTGTTAGGTGCACGTTAAAGAACCCCAGGTGGTCGAAATTTCCGGAGTCCCCCACTACGGCGTGCCTCATAATCAGAAAGTGCTTTTTGCACGTAAAACCCCATAATTTAATTTTTTTTTTGCAACTTGTGTATTTGGTTATGTCATTTCTCTATCCTAGGCACTATACACCCTTTGCAGCACGTACAAGAGGTTTCACGTATCCCACTGTGGCTGCGCCCGTGATGCATCCTACCCAAAATGTTGACGTTGCTTCGTGGGGACCACAGCCATTTATACATTTTGGAGTGAATTCGCAGTTGTTTTTCTATCCTAACCGGGCTCCCTCCGGGGTTACATAATCAAGCGTCATTTCCTTCTTTAGGTCACTATCACTTAATCGGGCTTTCGCCAGTAAATAAATACGCCTCTGCGGAAGCACTGAAAACAACGTTTGTAAGTGCGGATGTGAGCTAAATGTAGAAGTTTATCAGAAATGGTAACGAAAGAGAAAATTAAAGGTTGCTGTTGCACGAAGATTGACGATTGTTGCATGACGAATAATGAGGTTGAGTCCCAAAGCAGTACTTTTGGTACGAGATATGACACACAGACGACAGCTCGGCATGAGAACCTGAGGTGCTTTAACGCGCACTGAAATCTAAATACACGTTTTTTTGCGTTCCACACCTATTGAAATGTGAGAACCGAATCCGCGACACTTAGTTGAAAAATAAGACGCCATATATCCCCCAGTTCAACGCGGCGCACTTCTGCGACTCAACAATAAAGAGAAAACGATAGGATGAGCATCTCCCAGTACAAAATAGACCGGTAGCCATGCGGTTACTGATACAATTGACGCTGGCGCCTTAAGCACGAAACAAGCATATTGTAGTGGTTTCTCCCACTTTAAATGTTTAATTTGTGTAGAGTATTTTGTAACGACTGAAAACGTAACAAACGTGTTGCGTTCGTCATCATGTGTAACATCTTGGACCAACATTACGCATTCGCCATAACATCTACAGCCTCCCGCAGTTTTAGCTATATCACGCGAGCATCCATCACGCTTCATTTTAGGGCCTTAAAGCGGCGATAATCAGCGAGACCGGCAGAAGTACTCTCAGGGGCACTAAGCACTCCTGTACAAGGGTCGTCTAATACGATGTTTCCTTCAGGACGATGCAGAAGAATATTATAGTGTTCTCGTGCGATATAGCTAAAAATGCGAGAGACTGTACTAAGTAATTGTGTATATCTTGCTAGCCTGGCGTGTCGACTCACAACATCGTATCCGAATTTGCGAATTTTCGTCATTTATCATCTAAGGCATTTTCCACCTACCATACTTGCCTTGCGCAGTTGTTCAGTTGTGCGAAATAAGTACTTTTGTATTGCTTTACAGAGTTGCATCATCTTTATATCCAAGGTGAATTCTGGAAAATTATCCTCCTAATGTGTTCTTATGTAACCCCTACTTTGACTGCCATAAAGAACGGCACTGTCAGTGGTCGAAATGTCGAAAGAAGGCATTGTTTACAATTTAGCACTCTCAAGTTCAGTGCACATATCGCTGAAAACGACACTGGTATAGTCGCATTGAAAATCGAATATGCGTCTGTTAAAAACACCACCTGAGAAGAAAATTTTATGTGCTCAGCTGCAGTGATACGCCTTGTCAAGGATTAGGGAGAGAAACAGAAATGCTGGAACACTTCTTGAAAGTACCAAAAGGACCCGATACATTCCGCCTGCAACGCAGAAGCACGCAATAATTTTGCAGCTCCACGTGTGACGCGAGTCTCTTCAGGTGTCGTGCGGCGAGTGAAAGGGCCACACCTGGCTTGATCTTGTGCGCATAGACGTTCTGATGCATATGCTCATGGTGCCGCTCTCGTCGTGGATCACTTCGTCAGCGCTGTAGTCAGGCAGCGCTGAGGCAGAGGCGGCTGCCTGAGGATCGACGGACGCAGAGGCGGCTGCAGTGGCTGCGCCTCTGTGGTTGGAACCAGAGTCCGAGTGGCAGTGGGGGGACGCAGAGGACGGTCCTTGCTGCTCCGATGTCGGCAAGGCTACTTCCTCTTGCGTAGGCCGAGCCGCTAGCGCCCGCTCTTTCTTCTTCAGCTTGGCCAACTTCTTTCTGTGGCGCTTTTTCTTGTCGTGTTTGTGATGATGCTTTTTTTCTTTTCGAGCTGCAGCTTCCTGATGGTCGGGCTCATCGCTTCTCGCATCGCCTCCCTTCGGGTTGTCCTCCTCGATTCTCGACGCCACCGGTTCTACTACCTGGTGAGATTTTACTTCGGACAACCAGATGAGGCCGCCAAGGCCATCGGACGACGAAGGCTTTGGAGCATAAGGCGCGACGTGCTTGCCATGACCAGTGCTAGTAGTGGGCTCTGGGTGTATGCAGCTGTTTTTCACCAGTACAGGTGGAGCTGTGGACGTGCCCGCCATACTATGCTCGCAGGCGCGCTCCTGCTGCAGTTCTCTTAGACGACTAAGCGAACGCGATACACCTGGAGCGACTGAAGGCGCTTCGGCTTGGTCAATGGGCACAAACGCCTTGTCAGCTTGGCGTTTGGTAGCGCAGGCCTTAGTGAAGTGGAAGGCAGGTCGGTCTTCAGCTTTTGACGTCGAAGCAATGGCTGTGGTTGCGCGGTCGCAGAGCGGAGATGACGCAGCCGTCTTCTCGCACGATTCAGTGAACCAGTGTAGGTCTTCGTACATGCTGGAATCGGCGGCCGTTACGGGCAGAAGTTTCTTACTCTTTTGAGAGCTGGTCGGCGACCCAACGCACGAAGACTTGCTCGCACAACAAAGCGCTGCTTTGCGTGGTTCCGCCTTCGGTCGTCTCGTACGCCTTGGATCGAACATGTCGAGTTCAAATAGCTCGAGTTCGCCGGGCGGTGATAGGGCGTAGCTGTCTTCTTGACAAGGGTCCCACGCGGCCACTTTCTCCTCCAGGGACTCAGACCGTGGCTGGTCGTTGCCAAACTGAAGTGCCGACCAACGCCGTTCAGTGTTTTCAGCGCGTTCCAGCTGCGCGCTTGTAGCCTCCATCAGGTCACTCAGGTCCAGATGACGCGTACCGCTCAGGTTCTGTAGGTCTGATCCTTCCGTGTGGCCTGTATTGGACCCGTGATGAATCCCGTCGGTGCTCTCAAAGCAACGCGATCGTGTGGATTCCAGTAGACCACTGCTTTCACGGCAATAATCTTGGCGTTCAGGTTCTTCAATTTCTCGCGAGGCCCGCGGGCTCGGCGTCCCGAATGTGACCCATTTCGAGTGGCGAACTGCGATTGCCTCCGCTTCGCTTTCGGAAGATTCCTCGAATGCTCTCCTGCGGCTGCGGCTTCCTATATTGCAAGCAATTGCGGGGTTCGGCATGTCGCAGAGTTCTCTCGGAAAGTGCATGCTGTCGGAGTTGGGCGCAAGCGGCGCGCTGTGGCGCGCAGGAAGGTGCGATGCAGCGAAGTTCCGTCTGGTGCTCGTCGGCCGCGGCATCGGTGCTATCGCGGGACGGTCGGACACTCGTGGTCCGTCGTCACCTTTTACGAAACGGTTTAAAACCGACAGTTTTGTTTTGCCGGCGCTCCGACGCGCTCCGCGTGGCGTCGACGGCTGCTCATCCGCACTGTGAATTTCAGTGGACGAGTGCGTTCCCACGTAATTGGCGTCGTCCTTTCTTTGGAATCTACCTCCGCTATGTCTTGAACTGCAACCGGCGGAGTCTTGCTGGTTCAGGAATGGAGGCTGTCCCGGGCCGATTCCTCTGTCTGATGATCCACTCATGTGGTACGACCAGGCTTGGCTAAGCAGCTCCGCGAGAAGCCAAATGGAGAAAGCCTCACGAACTTGAGTGTAAAAGCCCGCTGCAGTGCTTTTGAGAGCATGGGACGCAGCTCCCGGTGTCGGATGGCTTCGCACAAGGTTTGGGTACGACAGAGCCAGTCAGAGTTCGGCGTGCAAGCGTTGTTCAGACGTCCAGGCATCACATGTCATAGCAGGCCTACATGTCGTGGCCCGACCAGGAGCATGGTACGTCGCTGTGATGATGCGCTCGCGGGTTTACGCAGATATTGGAAGCCTGCGAACAGACGAGAGTTTTCGCAGGCGGAATCCTTCAAGTGCACCGAATCCCTTCCGTCTCTTTCTCTTCTTGCGGCGACCCATGCTGCGTAGGGCATGCAGATCGTCTTCCTCGTCTACTACTACAATTGTGTGGAGCGGCTATGGTAGCCAACAACGTTTTTAGATTACTTTGGATCTAAGAACGGTGGGAAGGAAACGTAGACGTGGAGGCGTTACCACAGCCGTGTTGTCTGCCAACCGAGCGTGGAGACGGTTACTGCAGTTGTAAGTGGAGGGAAGAAGAAGCAATCGCCCTCCACCCCCGCTTTCGTAAAGTGTGGTTGAACAGAAATACGGCAAAAGTAACCCAAAGTGACAGTAACAGCCAAAAGAATACTGTGTTGGCCCCATCGTAGACCACTGGTACGTCGACACTTGCGAGGTGGTGGATTAGGGATACTTGTTCAGTAAAATTTGTCACAAGCCAACAATCTTTTTTCAAATCATGGATACCAACTGAGAAATTTTGGCTATAGATTTATGTCTCCCTGGGTATCATCCATTTTCAATTATAGATGCTTATTTCCCCACTGATGTGCAAAGTACGCGTTAACTTGATAGGGCTGTGGCTGCCTCTAATAAGAAATTTTCTTTGCAGGGGATATTAATTCGCATCACGTGTCGTGGCGGCTAAAAACAGATTTGTGTGGTAAGCGACTTTGGGAGTGGACTATTGATAGTCACCTTTCATGTCAGAACACAGGACAAGTAACGTTTGCTAGAGGTCCCTTTCGTTCGGTGTTAGATTTAACATCTTGTAGCGCTGGCATCAAGGTTTTGTCGTGGGTAGCGGTTGACTCAGCAACCAACAGTGATCATCTTCCTGTGTCATTTGAAATCAATTGTCCTATAACAACCTTAGGATAACAGGCATACACATTTGTGGACCATGTGAAATTTAAGACTTTCTTGCGTTCAGCCGTTTCGAAACTTGCCAATTCCAATGATAAGGAAATCGCTTCAACCATTTGCTCAATTCTGGAGGATTCCCGGAAGCAAGCTGAATTTGTCATCCCGTCGGCTAAAGAGACCGCTTGTTGTTGGTGGAATAATGAGTGTACGTGGGACTGTAGAAAATGAAAAGCCGCTTGGAAAATGCTTCTGCATAATCAGGACTCGACAAACTGGAAAAATTATCAGTTTCACGCTGGTGCATTTAAGCGTACTGTTAATCGAGCCAAAGAGGAATACGATATTAGGCATTACGATTATCTATCAAATTCAAAAATTAAGCGTGCTTTATTCGCATTTCTTCGTGCCAGGAAGGTGCTACCAACACCCTGAGCGTTAGACTCATTCGTTTTGATCCGGAAAGAACTGAGCATCTCCCTAGGAAAGACTGCCAAAGGCTTAGAAAATCAGTTTATGGCCAGGCTTCCGGCTATTCATTCTGCATTAGATCCTTCGGATGGCTTTACTCCAATTTCCTTATATGAGCTAAATGAGAATGCACTATGATTGCCGAATACAGCCCCTGGCCCTGACGGTGTAACAAATGCAATGTTAAAAATATTTCTACAGGAATCGCCTAACGTTCAGTTAGACCTGGTAAATTATTCAATTAAACTTACTTGGATTCTGTTGCAATGGAAGCTTGCCAAAGTAATATTGATGCTGAAGAAACAAGAAGAAAGGTATATGTATTGGAGAACATTAGGCCCATAGCGCTTACATCAAACATCGTAAAAATCATTGAGAGGCTTCTTCACCTTCGTATCATGAATTTATTAATAATAGTTCCATTCTTAGTCCCTGTCAGATTAGTTTCACGGCCGGCTGCTCCATCTGGCATGCCAACGTCGACTTAGAAAGCCGAATACAAGACACTCGACGTCATAAGCAATACGCTGCCTTAGTGACGCTCGATATCGCTAAAGCATACGACACTGTGGATCACATTGTATTTATAAATCGGTTAACATCCTGTGGTGTTCCAGGGTATATAGCAGCGTCGATTCAGTCATTCTTAGGTGGAAGAGAATTCTATTGCTACAAAAGCGGTTTTTCTTCTTCTAAGTACAAACAAACGAGAGACTCAGTTCTTTCCCCGGTGCTTTCTAATAGTCTTATGAGCACACTACCTTGACATCAAGAAATAACCACTTATGTTTATATAGACGGTATTGTGTTCTTCGCATCTGCAAACGACATCCCCACGCTATACCAAAGACTGCAAACTTACCTCTGTGCTCCGGGGAGTTGTTAGATGGTAATCACTTTATACTCAATGCCAGTAAATGTGCCATTCTCGTTTTTCCGATACATAACACAGTGCACATCTCATTGTCTTACCACCTTCAAGACATACCACAGGTAGAGCCTGTTAAATACCTTGGAATTATTTATAACGCCTCTCTCAACTGGCGCCCACACACAGATCATGTGGCTGGAAAAGATACCCGTGCAATTGGCATATTGCGTGGGCTGAGTAGTCGTCGAATAGTATTGAGAAGAGATAGACTCCTAATGATAAATCGTATGTACGTTCGCCCTGTATTGGAAATTGGTTGCGTACTTTTCTTTGGATCTACAGCCCACAAGTCCCATACTCTAATCCTTTTAGAAAGAGAAGCATTAAGTTTGTATTTAGATCGTCCTAAATTGGTCTAAAATTCTGTTCTTTATCTAGAATCCCGTGTTTCTCCTCTTTCGTGCAGGTTCCGGCTTTGACAGTGCAGACGTTCTTAAGGGTTTATGAATCGTCGCTGCGACATGCCCAAAAAACCTTTATTTCTCAACCTGCGTTGTTTTTCGTTGTCATCTGGCCGCGATTACACACTCCGCAAATTACATCCGAGCAAAAATTACTTGACACCTTGGACGTGCGCATATGCGATGTACTTCCCGTTCCCGATAGAGCTGTTACCACGGATATTCAAGTCGATGACATTTTTCCTAATAATGCAAAATTATTTGCACATCGTATTCTAGACGGCATATTTCAAGATTATCTGAAGAACCTTCAAACAAACATTGTATTTGCGACAGATGCTTCACAATGTGAAGAAAAGTCAAGTGTAAAAATATTTTCCCTGATTCTTGATTGGACATTTTCTCTTCGGCTTCCAGATTTCATGCCGATATTTCTAGCCGAATTCATGACAGTGGTGCTGGCATTACGCAGATAAGGACCATCCATTACGTCAGACGTGATAATCACTGATTTGTTATCTTTGTGCTCATCCCTTACTGCTTCTCGTGATTCTCGCGTGATAAGGACGTTTTATTCATTGGTACCTGGGGTCTTGAGAGGCGTGCGTTTGATTTGGGGGCCTGGCCATAAAGGACTAAATATAAATGAAATTGCCGACTCTCTAACCAAGGCATCAATATGTGGCCCGATTTTCCCTTATTCCCCTTTGACTGCTTATGTTACTGCTGTTAGATTTCGCAGGATTGTCATTACGCAGGCAGTATCAGGCTCCGCGATTACCGACTCCATGGATTACCGACATCTTCTATACCCTTGGCACAGAGATATTTGCCAAACACGGACAGTTGAAGTGTCCATCACGAGGCTGCGCTGACCTATACCTACGTTGAACCTCTATCTACACAGGGTAGGGCAGCCAACCAGACGTTATTCTGGTTAACCTCCCTGCCTTCTACTTATCTCTTTCCCTCCTATCTACACAGGTCTGGTCTGGTCCCCTCACCATTATGCTCATTCTGTGGCGAAGCGGAGACAGTCGACCATTTCTTGTTCTCTTGCAGGCGTTTTTCTATTTAAGAAAACGACTACTCGAAATCCCGCTTAACAATATTGGCCTAAATTTATCAGTGCCTGTGATCCTATCTTTTGGAGCCTCCATTCTTGGGTTCAGCCACAGGAATGTTTGTTTGGCAATCCAAAATTACCTAATTGAAACCAACGACTATCATGTTAGACTTATCGTCCTCCCTTCCCGCTCTAGCTTTATTTTATTTATTATCTTTTATTAGATTTGCTTTATACACAGTTTTCTTCTGATTGTTTTTTTCTCCACACACAAAACGTTCACTTTTTGAGCTCCAACGTTCAAATTGTTAACTCCCTCGTTTTTATACACCTAATTGAACCACCCGATTCTTGGCCAATCCCCCGCTGTGGGTATGTGCCACAGCCACTCAGGACACCACCAGCAACAACTACGTAGGTGTTGTATAGTTGTGATATCCACTGACCCAAGTCGGTGTCAAAGATATTCATTGAAGAGGGACAGGTAACCAGTGGCACACATTTAGTAGCCCCATGGCATATACCAAGGGGCATATTCAGTAGCAGATATCAGTGGCCCGAGTTGCATATACCTAGTGGAAGATACCCAGTGGCCCCAGTGCACATACCCAGAGGACATAATTTTTTACTGTACTGTGTTTAGTATCGGCCCACAAAAACGCCAAGAAGCTCCACAATAACTGGATTGACTAGGACAAGAACGCTTCACATTCAAAAGCCAAACCAAACCGAAGACTGACGCTGGACGGCGACTACTCAACGGGGTAAAGAAACACACTACGTGGAAGCTCGTGCCACGTGAGTGTCTTGACTTGCTCGACTTATGCTATGGGAAAGAAGTTTCAACAAACTCTGCCGAGGAGCCTAATACGTGTGAAATACTCGAGCAATCACATTACCGCGTGGCGGGAGTTCCTTTCTGATTAGCTTACTTGCAATCTCAAGACAACTAGCAGACTTTAATGAGCACAGAATGACTCGGCATATAGCCAACCATCTGACATGCTGCAGCTAAGGTGACACATACCATTCTCTTACTGGAGCACCGTCGAACTAAAACGTCCTGTTTGGAACATTAAGCAGCAAAATATATGTATAAATAAAACAAATTCATTTCCATTTTAAGAATAGTAGGTGTCTGGTAAAAGAACAGCCTGGAATCTCGACGTGCGCATTGCTGCCTGCGTTGGTTGCCAACTCAAACTAGCTGACATATCTGACGGGTGGAAACCTCAAGCTGGGTGCCGGCACGACAAAACGAATGCCAGACAATTCATCAATTTTACATGCTGCATGACAACCTACACGATAAAGAAGCCCCGATAGTCAAACTTCCTTTGTTATCTTTCCTTCGGTTCCCAAGGACGAATGACAGACAGGACACGTCCCTTCCTCCATTTAAACTTGATCAGAAATGACCAGTGGGAGGCAGCGCCAAAGCCACCCTGTTATCGCTATTTCGAGATCTTCCGAGAGCTCCGCGTGCAGCTTGGGGAGCCGCGTGACTCAAGCGTCCAGAATTCCAGCGTATATGGAAGGTCTAGATGGAGTGCGCGAGATCTTGGCGGCCCACGTGAACGCATTGTTCCACCCAACGACAGTTCGTGCGCAAAGTTCCTACGAGCGTGAAACCAACAAAAGTGCGTAATGTCGGCTCGGAAAGGCGTCCACATTCCTCAGGGATGAGAAAGAGGAGGAAGAAGGAGAAATGTTATCTAAATATCCTCGTTGCAATAAATATACACCTTCAAGTTTCATCATTGCTTTAATAAACCGAAGTCAATGTTCTTTTATCTCTCTCCATCTCTCGTTTTAAAGAGAATAATTTTCTGTGGTTCTTTACCCAGTCTTTGTACTCGAATGTTCATCGCCTTCTGCTGGCTGGTTCTTTGAGACGAACGTGGTGTGGCCTGAGAGCTTTGTGGCGTCTGAAGGTTTAGATGCTGTGGTTGGTATAGTAGCGCTGTGTCGCGATTCTCCACCGCTAACTATTGCCCTCTGCTTCCATGCATGATACACATTTCAATGAACTTACACTTTTCAGGCCTATTTGGGAATAATTTCACTGTTCCTATGACACTGAGCAGCCGCAGCTTCTGCAGTAACCTAGTTTCGTTCAGAAGGGAAATAGTATTATTCTTTAAGGTCTAGTGAAGGGAAGCAGAGTCATTGGTCTTTACAGCAGAACGTGATTTATTTAGTTTCTTTAGATTACGTAAATGTGCATGCCTCAATCAGGCAGAAATGCAGTCAGGGTAGAAAGAGGGTAACAGTAGGGCCACAAGAATTGTTACTGCCGCCATGGCAGTTCTAAATTCTTCCCATATCAAAGGGCGGGAAGGTGCCCGGGTACTTGCATTCCATGCCATCTCCGCTAAAATCCCAGCTGGTTTACTGTATTTCTGTTTCAGCAGATGTCTCGGTCTAAGACGGAAATTGCGTTAGTCGCTCGACAGCCAGCAATTTGCGTCATTTGTGCCCTCCGAGCTAATTTTATCTTCCCGTCATTGAAGTAAGTCTTCAAAGCCACATGGTCTTGAGGTATAACAAACACTCAGCGCAATGTGACGACGGAACTGAGGCTCTCCCTTGAAATAAATAGGATAGAGATACAGAAGGAATAAATTTTACTTTTGGAAGAACCCTTGTCCAGGCTTCCTGTCTCTTCATTTAGCCTGGTCTAGCTTTTAGTGCGAAAGCAGTAAAAGCCTGCCAATTATATTTCACCTCCGTATGCGTGAAGCCTCTTCATACGCCTGTTTATTCACACGCATTCTTCTTCTTTTCACACATACGCACGCGGGCGTATGTGTGAAAGAAATCTTGGGCAAATTAATTGGTATCATCATCAGAAATGCCTAAAGAAGATATTCAGCGCGTTCAGCGCAGCGAACAAGGAGTTCGGCAACAAAGCAGCGGGAGTCGACCGACGAAGATGTGGCCAAGTGATGGCAACTGCAGCAACAAAGAAGACAATTCACGGCGTGGAAACGTGCCACTGAAACTGCCAACGAAAGACAGAAGCGATTTGAGAACGACAAATTTCCCAAGCGTGCCAGGCGCGCTGTCGAAACAGATGAAAAGCGGCAAGCCCTACTAGCTGCGGACTTTGCATACCAGTATCGCAAGGTCGAGGAACTTCCTGTCTTTGGCAACGGCTGCGGCGGCTTTCACACGATATTCCGTGGTTGGAGCAGCCAAACCATCTGTGATTTCTGATTAGATTTACCGTGGCTTGTCTTCTTTTCAGGAAGGAATCCGTCACCCACTCCTCCAGGGGTAAACGAGGGAGGAGGAGTTGTCGGCCGTTAGTTTTCGGGAAGGGAGGCTATGGGCGCTCCATTATGGCTTGGCGGTTCCCCGGACAGCCAACGGGGGCGCAAGTTCTCTCAACTTGCCCACCTGTTTTTACTGATGTACTTTGAATATTATATTGAACGATAGAGAGAGAGAGGGAAACAAAATAGGATTTATTAGTCCCGTAGCAACGAAGGCAAAAAATTCTATTATCGCTGAAATGCGTCACCTTTTTCCACTTGATAAAATCTCCACGAAACTTTCTTTTTTGACGACGATATATCAAGAGTTTTCCCCCTTATTTTTTTATAAATGACTTCAGAAACTCTGTGCTATGCAGAACTCTAGACCTTATAAATTTACTCTGCAGTTATATTAGCGTCGATGGGTAAACCCTTTGCTGGTTGCAAATTCTGATCTCTATCTAGCGATAGTGCAGGAATACTCACTTACGCTTTATCTGTAATCTTATTTGGCGGAGATGGAACGCTTCACAACCGAAGTGACGATCAGATTCAATCTTAACGTATTACACCCTTGAAGGCTTCCTTTGTGTCCCTGACAGTCCCAATCAGAGTTCTTCCTCAAGTTTGTTTATCGGTTATTAGTAATTACTCACTTCAATTGTGAAAGACGGGCGCAAGAGTTCGAACTGCATGTACGACTTCATCTCTGGCGCATCGAACATGCATACAGTGACGCTGGCAGCTCAGCTGACAGCGGCGCTACCATTACTGTATCCATGGCGACCAGCGGGACAGTCGAGGCGGAGAGAGGGGCGCGACGCAATAGCAGAGCAGGAGGGCGAGCGCCAAACAACGCCGCTGGGGAAATGAACGAGACAAGCAGAAGGCAAACAATAACGATCCTTGCCGACCGAAAGAGAGTGCGTCCGCCGAGCCTTCATAGCTAGAACGGCCGTCGGTGCTGGCGGAGGATGTGTAACAAATAGGCCGACCCTTCGAACGAGACATTTGCGGAACACGCGAAACCCCCTAATTCTCCCACCTTTTTTTTTCGATATATCATGTGCATACAACTCATATGCAGGTCACATTATAACTAAATGCGAGCGTAAGGCTCTGCGAGAATGAGACCAACTGTATGTTACTACCGGTTGTGTACTCTCCCTGCACTTTCTGTCAGGTCAGAATAATTAACCACCTAACTAAAAGTTTGCATCTAACGTTTGACTTAAGCACATGATGGCGTAATAGATCGGATTAGAAGTTTGTGGGGAGCGCGGAGAAGCAGTTTAACGAAGTGGTTCCTTCAAGCCAACTTGAAATGCACGAGGTATACAGACTGTCAGAACGGCGCGCGGAAACAAGTGCTAGCTTGTTAGGCTTCTTACTTACACGGATTCAATGATTTCCTCTTCTGGTTTCCCGAGAGAGTCGTGCAAGAGTTAAATTATCAAAAACGACACATAGGTGCATGTGTGTGGTGTGGTTTCTGTGTTAATTCTTTTTCTGATCGTTCTCGTTATTACTTGTTATGTTCCGTTTAAAGGCACAACAAAGATGAATATCTAGTAGATATTGAGTAGATTGAGTATTGAGTAGATAGAGTAGAATATCGAGTAGCAGATTGCGCATCTTCAATATCGAAACGGCGACGTGAGGGAAAGTTTGGTGAGCCGAAGGACGCAAAAAAGTAGACTTGTGACAACGCCAACCCGGAGTTCGTCTCCCAGAATGCGCCATGGCGTCATAATTTTGACAGGTCTACTTAATTGGTTATCGGTAAAAGAGGCCTGCTGAACATTCTAACGGAACTGAAGACTGAACCATGAGAAGCTTCTATAACTCTTCCTGTGGCCAAAATGTTCCAATCACGAAACTATATTGAAATCTGTGCCGTCACACTAACGTATACAGGCACTAAGGCTTGGGTGTGAAATATTTAAATAAACCATGTGGAATGGAATTGGACAGAGACACGAATTGTACCTTCCGTTTTCTCCAGTAATATTCGACCACTATCATCACCATGAACGAAAATTTGGTTTTGAACGAACACATTACCAACATAGATCAATGTAACATGTTGCTTTTCAGTGCTACCTTAAGATAATTTGTTCTGTGTCCCAAAGAGGCCGAGACAAGGTATCGTTGAACTCCAGTTCACTGGACTCGACAAATTCGTACACCTAAATAAATAAATAAATAAATAAATAAATAAATAAATAAATAAATAAATAAATAAAGATCAAACAAATAATCATTGTTTTCAGACACTTGGTTGACATCATTCGATACATTCTGTGCACCTGCCCGTGCAGGACAGGTCTTGTCATCTGGCAGATGCAGCTACACGTAAGGGAGGAAAATGTATGATCATGCCCTCACTTTCTGCCAGCCTTCAGGCGCCGGATCTGTGTGTAACCACCGTCACATGAAAGGAGAAATATCCGGCCTTTCCAGTGATCTGTGGTCAAGCAATGATTCATTCACATTTCCCTGGGGGCGCATCATCTAGAAAGCCCACGAACTATCCTCGCTTGCCAAACCCAATGAAAACACATGCCACAAGAAATTCTGTTTTTCAGAAGAACTATTCAGTGTTTTACGTGCAAGAGCAGCATGAATAGCGTTAGACAAGCACATTTATTACCAGTAGCTGCAGAAAATTTCGCCCAATGTGTTACATATTCGCAGACACTTCTCAAACCGATGTACTTTCTCAGCTAGACCGAGGGGAGCACCAGCTTCGTGCATCGGCTGGAATAATTCCGTTTAAGAAAACACTCACTGGCAAATACCGAACCAAAGTTTTGTAACCAGGCTATTTTCAGCGTGAACTTGATCAATCTGGAGTGGAGAGATGTTTCTCAAGCGACTTATCATTCGTATCGTCTGCTACTTCTCGTTATTCAAGCGTAGCGTTTCCTTGAGTCAATGAATGGTGCTTCCGCATTCACTCAGCCTAGCCAAGTAAGAGCTTGGAGACTTGGTAACTTTGCCGATATGGGCGAGAGCCTTCGAGTAACAGTGAAATAGTCCTAATTAGCAGATTGACCGCTTATCGCGCTAAGCTGACGCAAGTGCATGCGTCGTTAGGTTGTTGGACTGGAATGAACATAGATGTTTGCTTGCTTTTTTAAATTTATTGATTGATTGATTGCTTGATCGATGAATTGATTGGCTTTGGTGTTCCAAAGCAGCACTCGACCTATGAGAGACGCTGTATCTCAGCGCTCAAATTACTTTTGACCAAATTGGGTTCTTCGTAACGTGCTCCCAAATAGAAACACTTTTGCATTCTTCCCCCAGTGGAGCGTCACGCATCCACGTCCGTAGCTATACCCCCATCGCATTTTGTGCAAAGCGCAGCGCTGAAGTGGCACGCGGAAAAGAGCATAGAACACAAACAGGAGAAACGGTCGTAGAACAAATAAACTTCAGAACAGTAAGATGGCCGGCTAGGTCGTGCGACACTTTGTGCGACACACACACACACACACACGCAGAGAGAGAGAGAGAGAGATAAGTTTTTGACCACCACTACCACTGGCAACAAAACTCACGAGACTGCAGTGCTGTTAAGCTGGGAGCCGGACAAATGTCGGTGCGTACGTGCTAATCATATAAAAGCATCGCTCAATTGGCCCGGTTAGCCATCTGTGCAACTTTATTTGTGCGTGGTTTGTAGCATGCGTGGTGGAGACGCGGTGGTGAGTGGTGGTACATGGGTGCGTAAAAACGTGCAATATGCTGTCGCGCTGTCTAAAACCTGTAAAATTTGGGTTGCTGACGAGCCCTGCCGTAAATGACAGCGCTGGGGAGCGAAACGGAAGGGGGCCGAAGAGGACCATCAACGGCGGACAAATATGAGAGAGAAGGTATGAAAGCACTTGCTACTAACATGGCCCGAAGAGTAAGAGCCACAAAATGATTCAAAGATAAATGAATAGCCACCAGCCGGCCAAGACGGCTCTGCATATGCTGGTTACCGTGAAGTGACGGCAGGTATCATGCCTCTTTCTGTCTCTCGCTCTCTTTCTGTCTGTCTTTAGTGAATGAATGAATATGTGATGTTTAATGGCGAAAGGGGTCATTAGTGTTAATGCTTTCCTTGCTTAGAATACACAAACGCTCGCAGTTCAACTCTAACTCCGCAGTTAGGCACTCCGATCCGGTATTTTCAATGCGAATGTGCATGGGTACATCAGCCTAAGTCGAAATTATATGCTAAGCGAGTTATAGTTACATAAGCGAGTATATATATAGCGAGCATAGTTTTATGCTAAGCAACGGAGCTAGGCCTAGCGCGGTGCCCGGGCAGAACGATCGTGGCAGTACCGGAGCTGGTGTCAAGAGCCGCATTATTCGTCGTGGAAGAATGCCGCGGCTTCCCACGGAGGACATCAAAATTGTGATCAGAGTGAGGGGTGGTCTGAATATATCCAGGATATAGCCCCGACTGTGGTGGCTGATGCAATCAACACCGCTGCTTGCATCGCGAATTCCAAGCGTGAAGCGGATAGATAGAAAGATAAACTTTATTAAAAGAATAATCAGAAAAACCGCTAATGGTCGGGGCCCCTAGTCCAGAGCTCCGCTGGGTCTTGCCATCTCAGCTCTCTTTATCAGCTTGAGCTGGTCGTCGAGGGCCGAGCAGGACAGCAGTGCCTCCCATTGCTCCCTCGTGGGGTTCGTGTCTGGGTGTTCTATGTTGTGTAGTGTGCACTCCCATGTAATGTGGTACAGAGTTGGTGTGGCCCCACACCATGGGCATTCGTCCCTGTAGGCTGTGGGGTGTATCCGATGTAATATGTGTAGGTTCGTGTAAGTGCCTGTCTGGAGCCTACGCCAGGCAGCGGCATCTTCTGTCTTTAGGTTTCAATGGGGTGGTGGATATCGCAAGCGACGCCCTCTGTGGTAGTTGACGATGGCTGAATACTCGAGATCGACAGGGTCCAGGTCTTCTGGAGCCGGCGTGATGAGTGCTCGGTTATGTACGAATCCTCGAGCTGCTCTGTCGGCTTGCAGGTTGCCCGTGATGCTAGTGTGGCCCGGTATCCAAATGATGGTTTGGGTGGTGAAGTCCTCAGAGTCCTCCTTGAGTATTCCGGCTAGGGCTAGTGCAGCAGGGCTTCCAATTCTACCCTGTAGGAATTTGTGGCAGGCCTGCTGGGAAACCGTGATCGTCGTGGTCAGCACCCCCGAGGAGGAGAACGCAACCAAATATGTCAGGATCAAGAATATTTTGGTGGCGGGTCGTCCACACGAGGTAGCGGCATACCGCACGGCACCACATGCTACGTGATAAGGAGACGTTCCCCATTGTGACGGGCCAGAGGTGTTGCAGCGCAAGATTGTTAATGCAAGAAACCTCCTGGCGCTGGCAGCCAAGAGGATCAAGGACACCGGCACCGTCATAATTGCTTTTGATGGATACCGGGTACCCAACTACGTCAGGTATGACAATGCATTGCTCAGATGTACTTTATATCGTAAGCCGATCGACATCTGCTACGTTTGCGGAAGGCTCGGTCATCGTGCCGACGTATGTCCGACGTCAAGCGAAGCCGTATGCAGAGGATCTGGAGCCTCGAACCCAGACGAGCAGCATCAGTGCATGCCTAAATCCAAGTTGTGCGGCGAGAGCCATCTCATGGCAGGGAAGGAATGCAGACAACGCTTTAAAATCCCATATGTCGTTCGATGTCGTCGAAGAGAACGAGCACCCGCCGTGGTTGCTCAGTGGCTATGGTGTTGGGCTGCTGAGCACGAGGTCGCGGGATCGAATCCCGGCCATGGCGGCCGCATTTCGATGGGGCCGAAATGCGAAAACACCCGTGTGCTTAGATTTAGGTGCACGTTAAAGCACCCCAGGTGGTCAAAATTTCCGGAGTCCTCCACTACGGCGTGCCTCATAATCAGAAAGTGGTTTTGGCACGTAAAACCCCAAATATTATTATTAAGAGAACGAGCCAGAGCCGCAGGAGCCGGATGAAAAGCCCTACCCGGATCACCGCGGCGCCGAGCTACATTTGCCGAAGCTCGACAAGCATCCCCCCCCCCCCCCCGCAACCAGCCACCTAGGGAGGTCGCCGTCGACCCAGATTGCGGTCTAGGAGTCGCCACCATTTCAGGAGCTTATCGCGGAGCTGTTCCCGTAGTGGCTCCGGGGGACGACCTGATTCCATGGTTCGCTTCGAGCCCAGAAGCCGATCCAGGTCCAGATGAAGAGCCAGGAGACATCATCATCAGCAGCAGGTCGTCCACAAGGAGGGCTGCCCCACTTGGGTAGATCGGGTCCGCGGAGGACCATCGGAGGTGATGTCGACGTCGCTGCCACAGCGTGATGACAGCTTGGAAAAAATCACGAGATTAGAGTGTGAGGACGAGGCCACGAGAGATAACATTAATAGGCTAATGACTGAGATAACAAAGATTAAGGGCGCTAGGAACTCGCAACCCACCGCTACCGTTAAGCGGAAATTCTGGAAGTGCTAATGGCCGAGGGTAGCGACGGGTCACGACCCCCGAAGAAGTGGGCAATAGCTTGTGATCAGGAGAGCGTGCCACGTAATGTTAAATCATAGATGCGCGAGATGTTAACCACTCTCAGCGAAAATATCAAACAGTTAGACGATAGGATCTCTGAGATGCAAAGCAAGATGACGACATTAGAAGCAAACACCAACCAGCGGTTGGCCAAAGTGGAATCCTTTCTCGAGTTTCTTGTGGGCCCGGTAGCGCCACCGAACCCACAGATAAGTCTTTCAGGCCCAGCAGCTAGCAATGTAGCCACGATTCTATTCCCACCTGGGATCGGTGTCCAGCTCGTAAGAGTTGGCTCCGCTCCTTGAGATATTCCAAATTTGGCAGTGGAACTGTAGGGACTTCTCTGGGAAGCTGGCTCCCCTACAGCAATATCTACGCAGTTGTGAAAGGAAGCCCCAGGTTATCTTAGTACAGGAAACCCTATCGCATGGCAGCTCGATGACTGGGTTTCGCTCGGTCACCATGCAGTCGGGCGGGAGGGGGGTATGTACTCTCGTTAGTAAGAAACTCATTCTTGTAACACATAATTTCAATATTGCTGGCAGTAATAGTGAGTATGTCATGGTGGAGAACATACCTGGTCGGCTCAACTGAGGCAGCATATATGTTCTTAACATTTACGGTAGTCCCAACAATAGACGGCAACGGTTTAAGACTGTTCCGCAAGGCCGTAAACCTGGCAGGCTCAAGCCCTCTTATTGTCGCAGGGGATTTTATTGCCGCGCTTCATGCCTGGGGTTATAAATATGATACCAATAAGGGCAAGCATCTTTGGCAGAATGCCATGGAGCTCGCTTGTAAAACTAGGAGCTCGCTTAAGCATCTGCTTAACGAGACCAATACTAAGTCTAATCAGAGGCATGTCATTGGTAGAACCATACATGAGGCCGTACGAATGGCCTCTGAGGATGAGTTAACCAGCACGCTTGCTGACAAATATCTCCCAGTCGGCTCAGGGCGGTCTCCTGTACATCTCGATTACAAGGGCCAGGCCAATTCCTACCTGGATACGGAGTTTGGCGTTGAGGAGATTCGTAGGGCTCTACATGGACTCAATGGTAGATCCGCACCAGGGCCGGATGGCATCACCGACAAGACGTTGCGAAATCTAATAAATCAATCAATGATAAATCAATCTCATACCTCACAGAGGAAATTAATGAAATTTGGAGGAATAGAACCGTCCCATTGCCTTGGAAAACTGCTCTCGCAGCACTCATTCCCAAACCTGGCAAGACACCTAGCGCTGACAACTTGAGGCCCATCTCGCTTACATCCTGTGAGGGTAAGGTAGCGGAGCACGCGATTCTGAATCGACTCTCCCGGTTCTGGGAGAATAACGACATTTACCCACATAGTATGATGGGATTCAGACCAGGCCTATCCACACAGGATACCATGAAACTCATTAAACATCAAATCATAGACAACGACGCTAGCGACACTCCGGCCATTTTGGTACTTGATCTTGAGAAGGCCTTCGACAACGTGCTACATTCGCATATCCCAGCCTCGATATCTCGACTCAATCTGGGTGAGAGATTTTACAACTATGTTAGGTCATTCCTCTCGGATAGAAGGCTACCCTCCGGGTGGCCGATCTCGAATCACAACTGCTGGAACTTGGCGAGAGGGGCACCCCACAGTAGTCAGTCATTTCCCCCTCTGTGTTGAGTATAGCCATGGTCGACCTTAGCGGAAAGCTTCTCGAGCTTGAAGGCATCAAACACACTATGTATGCTGACGATATAACTATATGGTGCACAGGAGGCAATAATGGTCAGGTTGAGGGAGCCTTACAGGAGGCCATAGACACTATCGAAACCTATCTCGAACCCGCCAGTGTCAGATGCTCCCTCTTGAAGTCGGAACTCTTACTGTATACTGTATAGTCCCAAGAAACGTGGTCCAAGGCCCAAGGGGTGGATATCGTTAGAAGACAGAGACATTAACCTGTATACAAACAACGGTTGCCGCATACCCAGAGTCGATTAAATCAAGGTCTTGGGCATGATCGTTGAGTCAAGGGGTACAAATGGCAAGACTATAGGCAAGCTAATTGCTAAAACTGAAAGTGCCGTTCGTTTAGTTCGGAGGGTATCAAATCGGCATCATGGACTCAAGGAGGATAACCTCATTCGACTAATGCATGCCTTCGTTCTGTGCCACTTACATACGTGGCAGCCTTGCATCGATGGAAACGGGCAGAGCGGGATAAATTGAATACACAGCTTAGGAAGATTACTAAGCGTGTTCTCGGGTAACCCGTATACACTTGTACATAGCGCTTAGTGCAGCTTGGCATTCATAATACTCTGGAAGAGATCGCAGAGGCCCAGGAGCGCGCACAGCTAACTCGCCTCACTACAGCGAAGGCAGGGAGATCCATCTCGCAGGAACTCGGATATCACCCCGATAAAGTAGCGGAGGAGTTCTCTGACGTTCCTCCGTCGATTCGTGAGAACATTATGGTCCCGCCCATACCTAGGAACATGTACCCCGATCATAATCGCTGTAGAAGGAGGGCAAGGACGGCCAACCTCCTTAGGCAAATACACAGTGATCAGCGACAGGTCAGCTTTGTGGATGCCGCTTCTCGTAAGGGACTTCGGGCGTTCACCATCGTCACTGTCGATGGTCGGCAAGGAATTGCCAATGCTGCCTCGGTTCGGACGAGGGACTCCGAAATTGCTTAACAAATGGCTATTGCACTAGCCCTGCTGAATATCTCACGGGATGTCTTCTATAGTGATTCAAGGTCTGCAGTCAGGGCATTTAAAAAAAGGCACTGCTTCCAAACAGGCCCTCAGACTTCTTGGGGGCAAGGCAATCACGCACCACTTCAGTTATTCGTTTCCCGCACATCAAGGTCAGATAAAGGGTGCTCCTCCCAACCTCAACGAGTCGGCTCACGGGGCTGCGTGTGAACTTGCCCACCGCGCTACCCTCGACCAATCGGAAGCCGACTCCCCAAAGAACAGGGACACGCCCTCCACCTACAACGAGATTACTAAACACTACTATCTCAGCCGTAGAACCTATTTCATTCCTCATCCGCGGTTCAATAGAGCTCAAGCATTAATGCTACGTCTACTACAAACGAATACGTATCCCAATCCGTCGCTCTTGCATAAAATATATCAGAAAAAATAGGGTTAACCGAGGTGCCCAATTTTTATTAGTCATATTATAAGAAGCGAACAAACACTGACACCAATGACAACACAAGGGAAATGTCTTGTGCTTAATAAATGAAATAAAGAAACGACAAATCAATGGAAATTAAAGTGGATGAAAAAACAACTTGCCGCAGGTGGGAACTGAACCCACAACCTTGGCATGCGAAGGTTGTGGATTCGGTTCCCACTTGCGGCAAGTTGTTTTTTCATCCACTTTAGTTTCCATTTAGTTATCGTTTGTTTATTTCATTTATTACGCACAAGTAATTTCCCCTATGTTGCCCTTGGTGTCAGTGTTTTTGGCTTCTTATGATATGACTAATAAAATATATCCGGATACTTACACCAATGGTACTTGCCGCGATTATGGAGAAATAGTCACGTTAGAACACATGCTCTGACGGTGTGCCCGGTCACGCTCTATCATCGATAACAGCTCGGCCAGATGGGAGGCGGTTCTCCGCAGTCCTCTTCTGGCTGACCAACTCTGGGCTGTCCAGCAGGCCCACAATGCGGCCGAGAGGCTCGGCCTCCCGGTTCCCACGTAGGAGCGGCATGCTTCGTGAAGACTCACGATCTGCAGGACTTCAATAAAGTTTTAGCATACCATAGCACACACCCTCACAAGCATTGCAGAAACTGCAGTGCTTCCCTTGCTACTAACGTGCGAGGCCAGAGGGGACGCAGTTAGGACTGTAGAAAGGACAAGAAGGAGAGGCAGGGGAAGAGGCAGTTCCCGTAGAAGAGAGGGGTGAGGTGACGTGAGAAGGCAAGGAAGCTGGGGGGAAACAGGATGAGCTTAAGTTCAAGGTACAGCACAGTACTTTGCTGCTATTTCAGAAAAATTACCGCCATGCAAATATGTCAAGCGGGCAACTTACGCAGAGCGTGCAGAAGCACAGCCGCATTAACTAAACCGCACCGCAGGGTCCAGGAGACACTACGGAAGTGGTGGACCGTCAAATCAACACTTCTGTGCCCGCCGCATTAGCTTTGCGGCTATGGCATTGCTAGAGGTCATGGATTTTTTCCCAATCGCGGCAGACGCATTTTGATGGGGCGGAACAGGAAACGCACGTGCACTTAGATTTTGGGAAACGTTAAAGAACGTCATGGTGTCAAAATTAATCCGGAGTCCACCACTACGACTTGCCTGATAATACGAGTGTGGTTTTGGCACGTACAGCCCCGTAATCCTATTCAAGTTTAATACTCTGCCGCAATGTGATGTGCCATGTGAAGAAATGGCAACGCTCAACCCTCTCAGAGGTTATAAAATATGGCGTACAACAACGCCTGAAGCAAACACCTCTCCTTGTGTGTTCTGTGCACTACGCAGACAAACAGCAGTGGTGCACGCAAGGTAACATTTAACATAAACTCACCGCACTCGTGTTAGCCTAAACGTTGAAGAAGTTAAGCTTTACCCATCGCTAATTATCATATCACCGCTAATTATCGTCAATAAAAGCATCCACCAAGGAAAGCTTCGCTTACATCGATTCCCACATAGCGTGGTATGTGCGCAATTTTTTCGTTTCTTCTGCTTCTTCCTAAATTGCTCAGTTACTGTATATTAGTTTTCATGACTGGGATAGCCAGTTCTTTGGTGGCCTATTTTCCGATGGTCTCATATTTAATAAATAACAACATAGTGACACTGACCTGAATGTGATGCAATTAGACACAATCACCCCTACCGAGGCTACAAGGTATGCGAAAGTCACAGTTTGGATCAACGTTGCGCCGCCCAGAGGCACATGCGTTTCCACATCTCTCCACAAGGAAAACTGGAACGCCACGCAACAGCAGACACAAGAGCCAATGCGCCCTGACTGGCTGCTTGGAGGAGGCAGTGCAGACCGTTATAGCTGCTCGATCGGCTTTCGCGTTTCCGTCCATGCCGTATTGGGCGGGAAACCCTTGGCACATAGCACTGTGGTTCAGCCTACAGGACGTTCTTTGTAGATGTTTGATGTCGATCATTAATATAATCTGTCTAGCTTTTGGGGGGACTTGAGAGGATGTAGTAGCATTTACCACTCCCTAAAGATAACCCACATACTAGATGCTTTAAGATCTAGGGGAAACCTTCTCGAAGCGCAGCAGACTCAGCAAAATTTGCGTACTTCTGGTGGCTAAGGCTTCCTGAAAATATGGTCTTCACTGATGGAATCCAGATGCCAGTGGCAGATGACTCTGTTAGTGTAAACGCGGCAACAATTCCTATACGAGTAGCACAAGCTTAAAGTATGCAAGAGCTTGCAACAGGGTCGTTAACTGTGCTCGTGATGCTAGTCAAGGTCGTGGTGATCTCCCTTCCGTTGAATTTCAAGACGACAGCGGCGTGTATTATATAGGGAGGGTCTAGATTTGACTACCGGCTCGACCAACACGGTGCTAGGGTTCTTTCGCTTCGCTTTCGATGCCCGCTGCCACTAACGCTTAGCAATATGTTGAGACATCTGTGAGAACCGGAAGGACAACTAAATTGGCGAATGCGCTATATCGCAGATGCCTGTGATACTCTGGGAGGCAGTGGCGTAGCCAGGCGTGGCACACCAGGCGTGTGCCCCACCCTCTCCCCGCTTTCCACCTCCCCGTCCCCGGTCAAGTGAATGCAACCCCCTTACCACTCCTTCTAAAAAATATTTCTGGCTACGCCAATTCTGGGATGCTGGTGTGGGTATCTTATTTGCTGATCTTGTGCAGCTTTGGCGAGACTTTGAGAGATCCAAAAGCCCGGTAACACTTCCTCAGTGCACGAGCGATGTTCTTTTCTTTTAATTCTCTCATTTCACCGGCATCGCCATGCAGCCACCGCGGCCAAGATTAAACCCCCGACCTCGCAATCGGCAGCGCTATATCATAGCCACTGAGCTACCGTGGCGGGTTGTGATGAGAATACACGGAACGAAAAGAAACAGTTGCGTTGCCGACAAACGTTGTAGGGAATAATCGAGCTCCAAAAAATATTTTCTCATCTAAAAGGAGAGAGAGATGAATGGAAGACGGGAAGGTTAACCTGGGAAGAGCCCGGTTGCCTACCCTACACTGGAGGAAGGCAAAAGTGGAGTAAAAAGGAAGCAGCAGGAGAAAGGGCAGAGTTCAAGTACGCTGACGACAAAGATTATTTGGATGTTAATTGCTATCTTTTAGACGGTGGCTCAGTTCGATTGACTGCACCCACAGAACCACTCTTGTGGATTTCTGAATAAATGTTGTTTAATATTAAACAACGTTACAAGTATTCATAGCAATTACTTCTGAGCACAAGTTTAAAATAAAGAAAGAACTGCCGCACAACTTCGTTGTCCAAGCAAAAGATTCATAATAAAGAGTACTTAAATTAAGCGTTGCTCTCGAAGCTTTTACGGCAGTTTTGTTCGCGTCAATAAGTCACAATATTGAAGCCCTTGTTGTTTTCGTGTGCGCTCTCTAATAATACGGCGCCGATGGCCGTATTATTCCAGCATCTAACATATTCTGGATCTAATTTTTCCAACCCAAGTTTCTCTTCGCGTGACTTGCTGTAAGGCTTTTTTTCTGACTGGCGTAACATCTCTCAGCTTAAAAGGAACAGTAAATTTTGTTGTAACTGGTGGATTGTTGCCTAGACAAATAAGTTCAGGGAATTTTTCCCGAACATCTTTTTCACACTTAACAAGGCGGTCCGCGACGTTCAAGGACGCGCACGTCTCTTGCACCACAGTTAATTCATCATTCCAATAAAGATTTAACTTCAGTGTCTTCATATCTGGTCTCGAAAGTAAGAATTTATAGTCACATCCCTTCACGACAAGGGAGGAGGAGGAGGAGGGAAAGAGATCAGTAGAAGGCAAGGAGGTTAACCAGAATAACGTCCGGTTGGCTACCCTACACCAGGGAAATGGGAAAGGGGAAACAAAGATAACATGGAGAGAGAGGAGGGAAGGAAAGAAGGAAATTGTGGTGAGTTCGCTGACGTGTGTGGTCTTACAGAAATTGCATTAATAGTCACAGATGGTCGCACAAGCCCGTCGTCCTTAAGAAGCAGAAACGCGCCTTCACCGCTTTATGGCCTCCGGCCTTGATAAGAGACATTTGCTTTCACCCATTCATTTAAACAAAAGTAAAGCTTCTCATTGTAAGCCTTGTTTACCGGCCGAGAAGCTTTCAGGAGATACCTCATACCAATATACCCTGATGCGCCAGTGGATATCCTGGTCTATTATTGACCATTGACATGTCTCTATGCTGGAGGCATTTCAGACAATTTCGTGTGCTAATAAAGATGCTCCGAATACAATACAACCTGCCGTAGGACAGGAATAAACGACGTTAAGTTTCTTCGATGCAGCTTGCGCGCATGCTCCCCATGACCCCAGTCTTGACGGAAATTGCTGCCCAACCCGGCGAGTAGCAACAGCAGCAGTAGCAGCCGTGGCGGGAGCGGTAGCACGTGGGAGAAAACCCACGCGAGGGCGCTGCCAGCGCGCAGCGAGCCCAGAGAGAGAGAGAGAGAGAGAGAGAGAGAACGTCGGGTCCGCGGCACGAGCCGCGAGGGTCACCACTGCGCGACCGCTTTTTCACCGGGGAGGGCAGGGGCAACACACTCGCGGCGGTGTGGCCACCTTGTTCGCCGAAACTCTAGCTTCCCGCGCGACTTACACGCCTCTCTGCCTCTACGATTGCGCGACACTCTCCTTCGACCGGCGTGACGATGGACGGGTACAGTGAGCAATCGCGTGGTGCCGGCCCTGGCTGCCGACGGCGGTGGTGACAGTCTTTTGCGCGGAAGCCGGCTTCCACCGTGGCGCCGGTGTAAGAGCGCTCCTCGAGCGCAGGACGCTGCGGGTTCGGACGCGGCGGTGCCGAGTCATGGTCAGCCCTGGAAGAACCCTGCAGCTCCCCACGTGACCGACGCTACCGCAGGTAAGCGAACCTTCCGGGTGTGAAGGGTAGAACAGGGCTGCCTTGCTCGTGCGTTGATACCTTAGCGTCAAGCGGCCCTACGTTACATATGGTGCATGTCCACTGTAGAGCTCCTCGGTCGCTCGAATTGACTGTGACGTCTGTCCTGCGACACGCGTTGCAGAAATTCGGGAGGAGGCGGGCATTATTTTGCTTTTTTGACTGCGGCTTCAGCAAAATCAGACGTGATGAACACGCCTGATTTTGCTTTTCCCAAACGTCGCCTACATTTTCGCTGTTGCGTGTGACAAGCCGGCAAGGGAATATTGACGTCAAAGTTCGCGCAGCGCTCAGGAAGAGACGAATGATTGTGCTGCGAAGGAAAGGCTATTCGTTTTAGTACTATTAATATAACCTTACGTTAATATACGACGCCAGTTAAAGGTAACCCGTGAACCAGTGTACACTTGTTAGCAGTACTTGAGCGTGTCCAACGAAGTCAGCTGCTGAACAAGTTTGCTCAAGACACACTGTAGTCTCGACGCGTTGCTGAAGTTAAGAATGTGCTATTTGCCTTTTGTTCTGTGACAACATAATCACAAGTCGTTGGATGGATGGATGCGAAACTTTAATAAGGTCCTGAGGTACGCGACTCAGCGCGCTGCGGGCCGCTCCCACGTTGGGACAGCCAGGCCTTGCCCGACCGCCGCATCGTGGGCCCTCTGGACAGCCCATAGTTGCACCCCAGCATCAGGGCTCTTGATAGCGGAGAGCGTTACATCATTTATTTCAACTCCATAGGCGCGGAAAGGGGCCTTGCCGATCCGTATTAATCTGTGACAGGATTCTCAGTATGCTTGCACTTCGCGCTTTCAGATTGATATATACATAAACTTTAGTCGACATTGTTTGAGCTTAGCCTTCATTCACTAAGCTTACCAAACTTAAGTGCCACGTGCTTACAGGCAACCTGCGCGAAGGACTATGCTGTTACAGGTTAACTTGTCCAGAAGGGTGTGGGACTTTATCGCTGCTCTTCATTCGTCTATAGGCAAAATCTGGAGAGAGACGCACAGTTCTGCTCCATGTTCCACTTTCTTCGTTCTCGAGGCGTTGCAGACAGTACCGAAAACGAGGCATTGCGTGTTTTTGTGCTCTCTATACAGTCATGTCCAGTGCATCTTGGCGCGAACATAAACGCAAGTAAATCGAAGCGCTCCTTGCCTTAAGAAAAAACGGTCGACGTAATTACGGTATGCCACCATTTTCTACTTAGTTGGGCACTTCATACAGTCAGGAAAAAACAGAAGAAACAAATGCACGCTTGTGATAATGAGCTAACATACCCAATGGGGCTAAGAGGCTAAGTAATATGCGAACCTAATGTAGACGTCGTGTAATATACTTCATGACGGAAAAACGGCGGGGAAGACGGGACCAGAACGAGAGGACAGGAATAGGCTCTGTCCTGTCCACTCTCTTTCTTGTCCCATTTCTCGCGCTGTTTTTTTTTTCGTCATGAAGCCGTACTAACAAGCTGAAGTGCAAAACCTTTTGTGTACTATACTGCATGCAACAAGGGAAAATGACTCGGAAAAGGAATTGTCCGCGACTAGCGCAGCAGCATTGATCAGGCTCATCAACAGACAAGCCGTGCTCAGTTACGCGTATACTTCATTGCGTTGCAATGATAACGATTACGCTTTGTGGAACGAGGTTTAATAACCTTAACTATTAGATCTTATTGAATATATAGCCATAAGATGCAAACGGGACTGTTTCTGAGCGCACCAAGCTTTGGAGACTGAACACAGCTCCTTTAGTTTAAAAGTAAATAGTGGCGTTAGTAAGGGGTCGTGCTGCATCAACCGGCTCTGTTCCAGCTTGGGCCTCTTGTGCAAAACTTGGCATCTTTATATTAGCACGCTTACTTTTTTTTTACGCAAGCTGGCTACGTCGCTGGTTAGGCATTGTTAAGAACGGCCAGCTGCAGTGCAAAGTTTTGCCAACCCGTTGCGACTGTGGAGGCAACATCCCGGGAGCATCGCCGCCAACCTCTAGCCACGGCGTGACTAAGTCGACTTTGTGTCGATATCAATACGCGCATCCTCCACTCTCCGTCGCTTCAACTAGGATGCGTTGGGACTGAAGGAGTTCGATGAAGCAGGCTTTGTGCGCAACACGACAAAGCGGACCCGATCTCCTACGGGTGGGGGAGCTGCCGCGGGAACGCCGACGGACACTCCTTCCCACGCACCGACCAAGACGCAAGACAACGCGCTACCCGGAACGGCTCCCGAGTTCTACGAAGCCCCTCTGACGTCGGCTCCGGACCATCGCCCCTGTGTGTATGTGTGTGTGCGTGCGTGTGTGTAAACCGTGCCGTGGACAGGCGGCTAGTTTGCGATGACTAAACGGACGTTCGCATCACCTTGTATCGGGAGAGGACCGAGTGTTTAAAAACCGCTGTTGTGCGGCTGCTCAGGACACTCTCTCTCAAGCAGTCATGTTAGACTGATGTACTTTCTCAAACAGTCATGTTAGACTGATATAAATAATGTAAATAAGCCCATATTCCTCGTTCTCGATGAGAAGCAGTCCTTCCCTTCATCAACGTCATCAGCATGGATAAGTTGGAAGACGGCATGGGCCAGCTACCTTCTAATTCATGCCCGACTCCAATCTTGACAATGGATCACGAGTGATGGGATTGAGCCCCCAATCCTGACAGCATGCCTTGGCATCTTCGTGCTTAAACATTTCATCAACTGCAACTTGCGTGATGCAAGTAAGTTAAGATCATACGGGTACATGCGTTTTCCGCTGAAACGCCATGACTCGATACCATCTGGCTTCAAGCCTGCGAGACGCCCAACATCGGCATTGGGGTGTCTCCGGCAAATTCACGAGTGCCACTCAATTCCTGGGACTGCTGAGAAGGCAGACTTGTCACCATTAGCCTTGAAGCAGTTGTCTCTGCTTCTCCTCAATGAATCTTATTTTGACCGCACACACATTTCCACGGATGGTTCCACCAGTTCACACAGCTCTACAGGAGTAGTAGTTGTTCCATTGTACTCTTTGCCGTCTCTTTGCAGTTTAAATATTCACAAAATACTACGTCGGCAGCAGCAGAACTTGCGGCTCTTCAAGGTGCACTCAAGTACGTGCTCCAGCAGCTACCAAATCGTTGGGCCGTTTTCTGCGATTACAAAGCAGCCCTAGAAGCTCTGCAGTTTGCCCTACGTCGTGGGTTACACGGGCAGCTAGTGTACAAAATAAGGCACGCTCATAATCACGGGCTCGAGAAAGGCCACTACATTGTATTTCAGTGGTTGCCAAGCCAATGCGCGATTGTCGGCAACGACAGCGCAGTGGAAGCGGCGCGTTCGGCTCACCAAAAACATTAGCGGATTCCCCTACCACTTTCAAGAACTGATGCTGCGCGACAACTTCAATCACTTGCTCGCCACATCACACTTCTACGACGGAATTCACCGGGTTTCACCAGCTCACGCTTGCACTCTCTCGACTTTAACTTGCGACTTCGCCTGCCACCTAGACTCTCCCGTCGCGAAACTTTACTGTGTCACATGTGGTTGGGCGCCGCATTTACCAATGCCTATTCATTCCTAATAGGAATGGCCAACAATTCGGCGTGCAATTTGTGCGGGTGCGATGAGACTGTAGAGCACCTTCTCTGTCACTGCCTATCATTTGACACTCAACGATGTACTCTGCAAGCTAAACTCAGCCTATTAGATAATAGAGTGCTCTTAGAAGAAAATATCCTTGGACCATGGCCTATGCATTCTTACATGCAAAAGGCCACAAAAGCCCTTCTGCACTTCGTGAAGGATTCTGGATTGTACAAACGCTTGTGACAGCGGAGATCCTGCGGATGACTCTGAGAATGACTGCCTCTATTATTTTTCTTTTCTCTCCTTACGTATACTTCTCATTTCCCCCTCCCCAAGAGTAGGGTAGCCAACTGGGCACGACCTTAGTTAACCTTCCTACCTTTCCCGCTTTGTTTCTCTCTCTCTCGGCTGAAACTGTTCTCGTCGTACAGTCGTTTTATTTCCTCTCCGAGTCGTTGGACGTCGTGCTTTTGCACGTTTCTGTGACCCCCAAGTATATCTTGTGCTGATTATAACGAGTGCGACCACAAAATCATCCATGAAGTGTGCTATCATCACTGGCTTCCAATATCGTTCGATTTATTGCTCTTCACTGCGATACATGTGTCCAGAACGACGCAGTCACCTGCGAATAATTTTTGTTGGGCGAAAGAACTGTGCGGTCGAATGTTCTTTAATATTCTCTTATTTTCACTATATTGATTTGCTTAAGTATCAATAGACGAAGAAACATTCCCATATCACCACTGGAGAAGGGCAGACTTAGTGGTTATGTTTCCTCCAAGAAAGCACTTGTGAATTATCTTTGTTATTGACGTAGATATATAAGAAGATGTTGGCGCCAAATAATAGTGGGGACGCTTGATTCCCGTCAGATAGGTAAGATGGAGATCTATCACGGGCTCTGGAAACAATTAACGATGCCTAGTGCTTCCACTCGAATATGGAGACACGAAGTCAGAAAGGGCGAAAGACTGAATTCGCAAGAGAAAGGGAGAGAAGAAACGCGCGACAATATTATTCGGAGAGAAGAAAACCTTACACTCAGTTGCTGATCTTAAAATTTATTGTTAATAAGACTGGCCTGCATACGCTGTTTCAAAGGAACAACTGCGCGCTTTCGAAGCCGGCCCAGAATTCATTATACCAGGTGTTTTTTTACAGCGAAGTTGTTAAAGGCTACTTTCCCCACTATCGTGTCCGTGTGTAGAAAAAAAAATCCCGAAGATACTGCATTGCCGGGCCGACTCGCAGCAGAGGTGACGCAGGCGTTAAGCACTCCCCCATACGTGAGCCGATCACGAAGATAGTACGATGCCGGGCCGACCCGCGGCGGTGGTGCAGTTCGCCATTAGGAGGCCCACATACACAGCTTCGCTGGTCATCTTTCTTCACAGAGTGGCGGGGCACTGAGTTTTTTTTTTGTCAGCTGAACCAAGTTTTCAAAAATTTGCGTGTGGCAGATAGCACGATTCTGAAGTTTTAGCTGAAGTACTCGATGAGATGGCCACTGCTGCTACGAGAAATCAAAATGCTTAATTCAGTCACTATCATAATTGTACTAATAACTTTTTGATTAATTAATTTATGACACATATTTCCATCTACGAATTGTAGCCGGTGACTTCGCGTGCCATATCGATTTGGAACGAATTCTCAGTACTTCTTCAGTTTTGAGATATGGATCTTCAAAGTGTCCAACGAAATGCATTGGCGCTCCAGTTACTTTTCTGCTGAATACATAAAACAGCGCTTTCCTAAAAATAAATAAATAAGTAAGTGGAGGGGCATTGAGTTTTTTACCGCAAGTTTGACGTTGCATATCTCAGAATCGGTGTCATCCTCAGAATTCGTTCAAAGTATATATGCCTTGTAAACTCACTAGTTAGAATTCGTAGATTGAAATATATGTGCCGTAAAGTAAGTAGTTAAAATGATAATAAGTGTAAGTATGGTACTTAGTAAATTAAGCATTTTTGATCTCTCGTAAGTGTAATGAGCGCCTTATGGAGTCATATCGTTCAAGGGTTAGAACTGTGCTTTTTTGCCACAGGTAATCCTTAAAAAAATTGATGCAGTTAAGAAAAAAGTCTCAGTTTCGCTCGAAAGGCGAAGCATCGATTGCGATAGCAGTTTAGCAGATAGGTATACGAAGTAAGGATAGTAGTTTTATCGGCCGTATAAACTTGTAAACATTCGCTTACTAACTAAATTAACAAGCACGGTGTCGCGCGCGCACAGGTAAACATGAACACATCTCGCTCAATGGCTGCGGAAACTCGCTGTCAAAACGCTGGAGGGAAGAATCGCGACTGCATCAGCGAGCGAAGCGACATTCATGCTGTCTATCGCTTCAACGCAAAGCGAGCGCGGCAGACACACAGCACGCACAAAGCTACCAGCCGCCGTACGTACCTTGACTCTGCCCCCAACTCAGATCGTTCTCAATATACGGCTTCGCGTCCGCGTGCAGCCGCCGCATGCACACTTGCAGCCGGAGAGAACGTCGCCCCCCCCCCCCCCCATTCCCTCGCCTCCCCCGGCGCCTCGCAACGTTGGGTGCCTCGCGCGCCAGAGAACACGGCGCGCTTCCTTTTCGCAAGCGTCGCTTTCGCGCGGTCGAGATTGAGCCGCGATCGCCGGCTCCCCTCGCACGCGTTCACTCGCACATACAGAGTAGGGCGCGCGGCGACGATGTTACCGCCCTTGGGCTTTATACGAAACCTCATGGCGACGCCGACGCCCACGCCGACGCCGATGCCGACGGCAGAAATGCGCTTGCAGTGCCCATGTACTGGCTATCGCAATAAAACAACCTTTATATATGAGGATTCTGGATCAATACTGTATACTTCTTTCTACACAAGTCGGCGTCTGGGCTATTCGTGTTTGTTGTAGTCTAAAAAATTTTGTTGTGCGTTTTCTGCATTCCCGCTTCATCGCGGACAACCGCTCTAAAGATCACTCATGAAATTCAATGGCATTTTGACAGAAAGACTATAAAATATTAGAAAATGTGAACAGAACCTCCATAACAGTTGCTGCGAGGGAATGCGAGGTAGAGATTGATTTGCGTAGGAAGTACTCAGTTTCAAATGGTTAATAACCCTTTCCAGACCGTCTATTTGGCTCCATCCACGTCTATATATATATATATATATATATATATATATATATATATATATATATATAAACGCGGTAAGGGAGTCAGCATGGGGGGCTAGCTGTTCTTTATCCCAATATTATTCCCGACCACAACCTCCTTTTTTCTTTTTTTTTTGCTTACAGCGTACTGACAACTTCGTGTGGGGTATGGTAAAACCTCCTATCGCGTTTTTGCATGCCGTAAGTCACTTAATTAATCTGAAATTGGGAAAATCCCGAACGTCCCCGCTTTCTCGTGAAATGGTCGATAGAAGGCGAGCAACGGCAACTGCACACTCGTTATGCAAGACCAGACGGCCACCGACGCAGTGTGCATAGACGGTGGAAGAAATTCGTGGAAGCCTTTATCACTCACCCGACGATCGATTGTCCCGGGCCCTACCGTAAGCACGCTCGACGTCTGTTCGCCTTGGTAACGAATGCCAGTTATTAGGAAAAAACGAAGGAGCGCGCTTGAAAGCGCACGTGTTTATTTCAAGTTCGTCAGTACTATATGGGCAACGTTCTCTGAAACTCCACGTGTCAACAGCATGTTTGTATCTTGTAATGGTTGGTGATGTCGTTGAACCTTGTCATTCTGTCTTCCCATTCCCATACTTCGGAGGGCCCTGTCGAGGGGTCTACGTTCGTCGCAGCTCGGAAAGTCAGTCCTCGAGCAACGTTGTGGGCCGCCGTGTTAGGGTTGTCCTCTCCCGTTGAGTCGGTGGTGTGGGCTGGTATTCATATGATTTGGACGCATCTGTCTTCCCTTGTTGGTTTGCCTTTTCTGAATATGTTTAGCGCCTCAGCTGAGATCCGGCCGTTCGCGAAGTTGCGTACTGCCATCTGGGAATCGCTGATTATATAGTATGCGTTGGGTTGTGCTATGGCTAATGCTATAGCCGCTTCCTCCGCCGTTTCGAGGCGTGTCGTGTTTATAGTCAAGCTTGTGCAGCATTGTCTGTTGTGGTTAAGTACTGCGTTTATGTTTATAAAGCTGCGCTTGTGTTTGTAACGTGCAGCGTCTACAAAGACCGCGTCCTTGTTCCTTCCGTAGTTCTTTGCCATGTTCTTTGCCCTGCTTTTTCACCTGCCCTCGTGGTGTACAGGATGCATATTCTTAGGTAAGGGGGGTACCGTGAGTTTGGCCCTTATTTCCTTGGGTATGTCCCGTCTGCCTCCGTGTTGTGTGTGGTAGCGGATCCCTAATTTATCTAGGGTGTGTCTGCCCGCCATCGTCTTAGAGAGGCGTTCGTACTGCGCTATACGTTTGCGCTTCTATTAGCTCCTGTAGTGTGTTGTGCAGTCACAGCTCTAGGAGCTTCGCCGTGCTCGTGCTTAGCATGAGTCCAATAGCTTGTTCAGATATCTTCCTAATCCGGCCGTCTAGCTTCTTCTTTTCTGCGGCGCAGCATCTGTGGTATGCCGCCACATACGTGATCTGACTTATGAAAAACGCCTGGATGATTCTCATGACGCTTGCTTCTTTCATTCCCTGGTGCTTGTTGGTGATTCTCTTGATCAGTCGCATCGTCTGAAAAACTTTGGCTTCGATTTTGCGAATAGCTTATCCGTTGGTGCCTTTGGCTTCTATGATCATTCCGAACACCCTTATCTTCTCGACTTTGTGTATGGGTTGTCCATCTTGGGTCATAAGTTGTATGTCTTTGTAGTTTGTGGGTTGTAGTGCTTGGGAGGTCTCACTTTTAGCGTTGGTCTGTACAGCAATGCTCATATTTTTCGGCCGAGCATGTTAGATCGGTGCCTTCTAGGTATTTCTCGACGGTTCCAACAGCTTCTTGTAGTCTCTGTTCAATCGATCCATCACTGCCCTTGTTTATCCATAGCGTGATGTCGTCTGCATAGATTGTGTGGTTAAGTCCTTCGATTCTTTGTAATTTGCCAGGAAGACCAATCAGAGCCAGGTTAAAGAGCATAGGCGATATAACCTATCCGTGCGGTGTGCCTGCACTGCCAATATCCACTTTCTGGGACGTCAGATCTCCTACCGTGATTTTTGCTTCTCTATCCGTTAAGAAGTTTCGTATACAGTACCCGCCTTAGTTTTGTTACACGGTCGACTTCCGGATCAGGACCTGTACTATTCGCTTACGAGAGCGCAACCAACCATGGGGTTAAGCCGGCGGCAGTAGATTACTTTGTGAAGTGTATTGGCTAAAAAAAAAAACATTCTTTTTTTTTCAAATAAACACCTTCCGAACCTGTATATTATATTAAGCGGGGTTTCTCTTCTCTTAGCGCATTTATTGTATACTTTGTTGAGGGCTGTAGTTTACTTGATCTCTGACATACCAGCCAGTATAACAGCGAACATTGGCGACCTTATGCGTTTCATTATGAAGGCACTTGACTGCAAGTAGCATGTGTATAGACTCAATTTGGGTATGGTTATACAGGCTTCGCCAACAAAAGCGAACAACCAAAATCACTTCGTGTTGGCGAGGCAAAGCCAGATAGTGGTGGCGCCAGAGCAGAATGGGGCTATGGCAGTCAAAACCCCACAATTGAATTATAATTTTTTCATGCTCCGGGCATGTGTAGCGCGTTTACGCTTATTTTGAAGCGAATGGCTTTCTTTGGCTCGTTCGCTCGTTCTCGTGGTCGGCAGTTGGTGGTCGGTGGTCGAGCTTTTACCGCTGATACAAAAGGCGCCGATGGGAAAGGCGCGTGCTTTCGCGCAACCGTGTTGTGGAGCAGGTTCGTCGCCGAATGCCAATAGTAAATATATCAGATTAAAAAAATAATGAAAACTTCGTTGCGAACGTAGTCGTCAAAAACTTATTATGAGCTCTACATATGGCATCTACAACGGTATAAAATAAGTATTTTGTTACATCTCATTAAAGTGCCAGAGCTATAGAGGTGGTTACGAATATAGGCAATGGGCGTCAAAGCGAAATCTGCTGTTCTCTACAAAATTACGCAATGAAACAATGAAAGCTAAATGTCCTCGCTGCAACAAATACACCTTGAAGCGCATCGCTCCTATAATAAAGCGGATAGCTTTCTAGAAGCGTTCGGTTGTTTCCTTAGATTGACAATCATTGACGTAGTTTTCCCGACAATTATTTTTTAGTAACGAAGCGAACAAATAGATCTCCGTTCCGAAACTAATGTCAGCGTTTTGCGAACAAGTTTGCGATGGCAGCTGGCCAGGGAGGAGTGTCCCAATAAAACATGCGCCGATCACCGAACAGAGCGTTTCCTTCTGACAGGTCATTTCTTGTGCTGTCTTATCGAGGTCTCCATCACTTTGCTTCTTTGGACAAAGAAAGTAAACGCTACCGCGAAAAGACACCATCTGGCAGAAACTTCCACGCGAAAAATAGGGCATTGCACAGTTGCCTAATAAGTAGTAGAAAAGAAAAGGAAATGAAAAAAAAATACGTAAGGCTAAAAGACAAACTTGACAACGGTAACCAAGATTTATGCAAGAAATAATGTAGTTCGCCACTCCGGAGACATTTAATATAATTACGGCGCGCAGCACGCATGTGTATTGCAAGATAAATATAAACTTGTTCTTTCGTCTTGCTCTTAGAATCTGTTTTAGACATTTACATGTTCCAAGTCATCACTCGAAACGGGAATGGTAACTAGCACACACGCGGCCTGAATAGAAGGTGGCGCCTGGAGACCAGCCCGGCTAATATATTAAACCGGGTCGGGCCTCGCAAAATACATGCCGTGTTAAGTGAGGTGCTTGCAATGCAACGCCGTGCGGTCAAAGAGAGTCCGCGCCCTTCCCCCTCTCCCCTAGACCTCTCTCCTTTTGTTCCCGGACTTTTAACCCTACTTTACCCATGACTCACGTTGCTCTGTGTCGACGTGAAAGGGACTGGCGGCTCTGAAAACGGGGTAGGCGGAGGGCTCTGACCTGAATTTGACCTCGCGAGATTCCGCGACGTGACATCGGGCCACGCATGGCGCTGGGCCCTTTCGCACTCGCGTGGCCCTCTTCGCCCTCGGCGCGCCGCGCCCTTCTCATTGTTTTTGCGGAGATTTTGTTAGTACAGTGACGACGAAGGTAGGCGAGAAAAATGAAAAAGGAAGAGCAAAAAATGAAAGGGCGCGTTTCAAGCTGCGATTGATTGCTATACGCAGAAATTCGGTTATGAGAATGTCGCGCGCAATTTTTCTTTTTGGTTATTGTGCTAATTGTCCGGAACCGTCGCGGAGCGGGTGAACGCGGTGATTTACAGCCGGCGCCGCTCCGCGTGAACGATGACGCAGCGCTTTCGGAGTACATCGCGGAAATACTGGGCGCGTATACAACTAATGTGGTTGACGACAGTTTTCCCCGCCATTCTCACATACAGCGGTCTGCAGAAAGGCAGTAAGTGGACGCATGTATTAGCGCGAAGCAGTTTATTAAAAAAAGTTTTCTTTTCTTTTAAACATACTATATGTTTCTGTGATGAGGCTTCCCTCCCAAATAGTCACTCAGCATGATGCGGCTTAGCTTCATTGTTCCTGTGCATGAACATTCCTTTTTTCGGCCATTTTCGAGCGCAGCTCTTAAGCGCCCGTTCATGCGTCGAGTGTCGGCGTACCTGGCATAAGCCCAGCGGATGAAAGAGCGAACGTGGAGCGCAGCGGGAGATGAAAAAAGCAGTGAGAGCGAAGGGAACGCGAGGATGAAAGCGGAGGAGGAGAGTGTAGTGGAAGCATGAGGCGGAAAGCACAGGAGGAGGGTATGGCGAAAGCGTGAGAAGAAATACCTTATGCCGCGCAAGCGTAGGGTCTATACGTCGAAGACCACTACGAGATGGCGCCAGAGTAGCGTGCCGTCGCCTGTTCACCGATAACTTCATATTTATTCGGTCATTGCTATTCACCGGCTAACAAGCGTTAAACTTTATCCCTCGACGCACGATGCACCTGCATGTATCAGGAGTTTCTCCTGATACAGTTGCCTGAAGGCAACGGACTTGAGTGCCCGCCTATAGACAACCTACACTTAAGTTCTCTCTCTTTCTCTTTCATTCCCCATTCCCCTCCCCACGCGTAGGGTAGCAAACTGGACTCAGTCTAGTTAACCTCCCTGCCTTTCCGTCTTCCCTTCTCTCTCTCTCTCTCTCTCTCTCTCTCGAATGTTATAGATGGTTTTATCGGTTGGTTGTGGTCACCAAAGCTTTTCGTAATCTGATAGTATGTGCTACGCGAAACGTGTAGTACTTTCTGGAAGCCACCCGGGCACTAGCGATTACACTGGAACCTTCGACGAGTCATATATAAGAGCCGTAACGCTTGACCCGCACATCAGACTTTCTACGATCGCCGACTCTGCTATATGCCTCTCTCAAACCCTTTGCCTTAGTATATCGCGAAATGAAAATACGCATAGAGCTGCGCTCAACTTTCGCATTAGGGAGTATCGTTCTCGTCGGGGAATATTTTCATTCCAAGTTCTGCCGTTAAAGTCTCTCTTTGCTTGATGGTGTAATATCATTATTGATTTATATTTAATGGTTAGCGAAATATTATATGGCTGATGAGGCAGAATGAATTGAAATATTGGATGTCCTAAGAGCAACACAGTTGCTGATAAGAGGTGCCATGGGGCTCCGGAATAATTTTAACCACCCTGTTTACCGTGCGTCCGGAGATAGTCTAGAGTACAAACGCCTCTTTTACCACGACAACAGTTCTGTGCTCGAAACTAGGTTTGCCTTGTCCGTTCGTTTCTTCCGTGAGGCTGACCAAGACCGTTGTTGTCATCGACCTATTCTTTTCTTTTTTGTCGTCGTCAGGCCTCCTCGTCATCCCGAGCTTCATCAAGGTGGGAAAAAAAAAGAGTTTGTCCACAACTGGGACTTGAATCCGTGTCAGAGCAGCTGTGTTCATTTGGGAACGCTAACAAGTGCGCTATCACGCACAACAATGCTGTTTGCCAATTCGGGCGAGGTTTTACGCTCTTCACGCACTCTGAGAGCATCGGCGTCTGTGCACGTATTTCAGAGACCAGAACAAGCAATACTGTGGTGGACGCCGACAACAAGGAAACCTCGCCAACACAGCACAAAGAAAAAGAAACTTAAACATGATGCGCGAAGATTGTCTGAAACAAATATTTTCAAATAATAAATTGCTGGGATGCATGAGAAAAAAAGCAGGAACCTTTGGCTTAAGAACTGCGAACGTGGAGTTCCACAAAGCTGCACATTTGGGCTGAATATATCTAGTCTAGTTAGACATGAGAAGTCCAATGTATCACTATACAGAAAGGAAGTAGTGTGCATCCAGAAAAATATAATTGTGACTTCCTTATGTGAACAAGACGTGTTGTACACGACACGTTCCCGTGAGTTGTTCACATTTACGCGCCTCTCTTGGTGAGTAAATGCCACCTAAATGTGAACCCTAAGTATCACCCAATATATGTGGTAACTGGCCCAATGACGATGATTAGCAGAGTAAGGGTATGATTAAATCATCACCGGTTTGGATGGTTTGCACAGGTTGCCAACCCGGGATAAAATTCAGGGTGGGAAGAAACGAAAATCTCTTCTCTGTCAACAACAAGAACAACAACAAGTATTGCTAAAATGACGATTATACATGCGTGAGAAGCCATGTGTGCAGGATCTCAAAAGGACACGTGATAGGCTCGTCAGAAGCGGAGGGGCAGAGCTGACAAACCCATGTCAGATCATTCAGGACTCTTCCAATTTCGTAGTTTCTTTTGAAAAATAGAGAGTGACTGCGTGTCGTTTCCGGGTATTTACATGTGGAATAACTCACTTATCTGCAGTCGCGCTAACCCTATTGCTTACTTCTTGCAGCTTCTGCGGAATGCAGGGAAGTTCTATAGTATGTTAGGGCTCCCCTATTTCTTTAAGACGGGTAACCGGTCAAAGACCTGGTTACATAGTTGTCTACGTCGACCTCTTACTGAGTTTTCTCTTGTTTATGAGAAATAAATTGAGCGGTTTCACATCGTTTATGACAGGCAGTGAAAAGTCAGTAGCAAAGACTTCCTTCTCCGACAAGAAATTACAGGTTCAATGCAACCCAAAGCCAGGTACTGCATGCACCAAGTGACTCATTTTTGATACCACGCACATACCTTGTATAACTCCTGTACCACCTCCATCCTTGCACACGTTCTACGTAATACCGTAGCAATCACACCTCTCTGACTGTCACTTGGTACCGTCTACACAGTTCATCTTACCGAAATTCTCACTTGTGACTCAATCCTCGAGAAAGCTTCGAGAGTGCATGAGCTCGGACCTCGCCCATATAGGCGGGGATGAGATATAGGCGGATCACGGATGACTAACTGCGCATTTGTAATGAAAACTATGTGGAATAGGTTTACGTTATCGCGACCACGGTGGGACGTTTTCGATACGACCTCATCCGTTCTGTCACAGCAGCAGGGGGCGTTCTGGCTTTCTTAGCAGAGGTAAGCCGATGCGAAGCCAGATGTCTCAGCTTCATATATAAAATATATGAAAATAAGCAGACAGAAGCGATGTCTGTTAGAAGAGCAGTTTATAAGAATACCATAATGAATACGACTTCACTTCATATGGCATTAAAAAAACATGGGGGTTCTGTGCGCCGCCACGTATACCAGAAATAATGAAGGTGCGCACGATGCTCCACAAAAGTTCGCCCCTCTAATTTCGCTATGGATGACGTTAGCGTAAACAAGTGAGGGAAAGTCGTAAACGATTTCCCGTGCTATTCTTGTACTGCGAGCCTGGTGGGCTATTTTACGCCTTCTGATTTTCAATCAATACAACGAGAGAGATAGAAAAAGATATATTTGTCCTTTCCCAGCAGACACGCCGAAGTTGTTCTCGTCAACGCGCTTGTTCAGATCGCGCTCAGTCAAATTTAATTATTTGCCATTACGTGACGTTTGTGCCTACTTTAGTGCCCCGTTTGCAGAGTCAAAGTCATCGCAAAGTCGTCGCTGCCTTCCTGAAAGGATCGAGAAGCCATGCTTACAAAAAATTGTAAAACAGTTTTCGAGGCTTTCAGTGCCAATAAAGACAGTTTCGGCCGGCGGATGCACACTATCGTCCCCTATACTGCTACATACACATACTGTATATGCTACATACGCTATATACGCTACATACCCCGCCATGTGCGTTTCAACTTTCGTGCTGCGAAACATTAGAGGAGCAGAGCCATCACCGTGGTTTATTATTTTTTTATCACTCTCCCTCTTTCGCTCTTATTGTGACGCGTTTCTTCTCTGCTTTTCCGAACGAGGTCGACGATGACGCTATCAAAGAGTATCCCCACGAACCCTATAGGCGACTGACGTGACATTCTCTCATCTCGCTGCCACGCCACATAGCGACACATGCAACAGGGTCCCCCTCTGGCCACAGCTACCGAGTAGCAAAGTACATGGCCCGTCACCGTCGTCTCAAGGTTAACGCCGAGCGCATTTTTTTTTCCTCTCCTTCCCGCGCCCTGCATAAACGCATCGCTTAGCAGACGATATCGAGCGGCAAACAAATGTGAGCGCGCGCACATGCACGCATTTGTTGGCACGTTTGCGCGTTGTCCACGACCTTCATTAATAACGCCCGGTGGTTCGAATCGACGTGCATGGGCAGACAGGCAGGTGCTATGAAGCGGGTAGAAAGGAAAAAAGAAGGGAGAAAAGTGGGTGGGTGCGATTCGCTCACTCGTCACCATTTTCAGTCTGCGTGCGCGGCCATGACAGCCTTTAGACGATCGTATTTCTTTCTTTTTTTTGGTCAATTAGGAGCAGAATCATGAAGACAAATGCTGGGTTGGAAACATGACATATCCCATTAAGCCTGCAGTCGGCAGTCGAGGGTCTTCTAAGCGAGGAGTGCCATACTTTCGCACAGTGGCGGTTGCTTCTGAAGGTCTGGCGTACGCACCAGGGTGAGTATTTTTCAAATTGTTCGTGTCTCTCTTTTGTGCTTAGCTAATTTGTTTATGAAGACGGCACCGGGAAATACAATATTGTTTGCCAGGTTGTACCTTGTGATATAGGAAACTGCAGCTATGTGAGTATCCGAACGATGCATATCTGCTAGCTTTTCTTTGGTTCCCCAACCCTCCTTTTTTAGTAGGCCTTGCAACGCATCTTTGGAATTAAGAACAAAAATGTACTGGCGGTAAAGTGTTGATTTACTATTGTTAAATACAATATTTATTTGGTTCTCCCCTCAATTTTTGTGGAAAGACTGTCAGGCCGAGTAAACTGGGCTTATCGCAGCGGAAGTGTAAAGAGGTCGACCTGGTGGGTCAATCCTGACACCAGTGCACGATATGGGCCCTGGCAAAATATTTAATGTTGTTTGTAACGCTGTCTGGTCCTGTAGGCAGCACAACGTCACAGCACGACACACCTCACAGCACTAGCAATTAGACCTAACGAATGATGGTCCAGTATATCTTAACAAACCTACCGGGCAGAGGTCGCTTCACTTTGTCAATTACCTTCCAATAGTTCGTGCCTGATTTTATCGTTGCGCAGGCCATTTCACACGTTATCGGCATTTTCGCCACATCAGAGTGAGAAGGACTGTTAAGCTCTAGACAATCAAAATACTTTAAAAAAATAACACAGGACAGCCTTGCACACTCGAAGTGTCAAAAATAAAGCCTGAAACGTCAGAACACAGTTTGAAATCTACACCTGTTGCTGCACGCGAAACGGCTTGCGTAACATCACGCCTCCTTATCGCATTTTTAGGAGAGACTGGTCTGATGGACATGTGGTGAAACACCACAGTGATTTCATAAGAGACGCTCGGGAGGAGCAATCGCCGACCTGACCACCACCACCACAACCACCACCAAGCTTATCACACAACTTATCAAATGATCGGCTGCGCCAACTATTTCATGTTATGATGTGTCACCGCCACGTTCTCTGTTGAGGTCTGACAGCGGCCACAAGGGTGTAAAAAATAAGCAGAAATAAGAACCTGGAAATTGCAGAGGTGCTAATTTTAGCTTTTATAAGACCTTGCAGAGCTCTTATTGCAGCAGTTATTGCAGAGTCATATATGAGAAAGTTTAAAAATTGTCCAATTGAACAAAAAAAACGTATAAAGGTTTCCAGCAGGTACGAACGCGAGCACAAGTAGAAATGGACAGGACTGGCCCAGCAAACTACTCTACTGAACAAAAAAAGAACGTCCTCTAAATCAGTAGACCCTTGGTGCTTTCGCATCAATTCCTTTTTCTTTTTTTGCCTGCTCGATTTTTCTAAAGAAATGTCGTTTTTGTTTATTTCGTGGTTCTCGCTCACCAACTCAGTACATTATATTAGGGTTTGATGTTTATGGGCAACGAATTTCCGTCTCAACACCACGCATCGGTGTGCTTTCATTTTTTCTCCGACAGCGGTACACACTAGCCCGCCCCGACACCTGTTATCGAACTGCGCCAGCGTCATTCGCTTCGACCAGAAGCCGCGGCGTGTTTGGTGGGCCAGTGCGCCAAACTGGGTCATTTCGGGCGATCGTTAAAAAAGCGAAGGAGAAAAAAATGATTGCACTCTTAGTTCGCGTCCCCATTTCGTCGGAAATCTGAAGCTGCAGACGCAGCGACGCAGCACAGGCTCGATGTTTAACCGGGCGTTCGATAACGGCTGCGTTCATATTCAGGACATCCGCACAAGCGCATTGATTTGCCTCCAAGTGCCCTGCCTATGGAGAAACGCTTCATGCCCACGTTGCCGCCCGATTCTTATTATTCTAGTTTCTCCAAAGGCGTGCCCAAGCACTAGAATATATATATATATATATATATATATATATATATATATATATATAGTGAGAGAGAGAGAGAGAGAGAGAGCGAGAGAAGTTATGTTTTCGATCGGCCTCAATACACCGTGCCCGCATTTCGCTGAAGCCCCAGCTTTATGGCAGCGCTAGGACACGTCGCGGCATTTTTTTCTTAGGCAAAATAATGCTATCTTATCATCTAACGGGCTAATTTACAGGTTTTGGTTGCTTGCGACGAACCCGTACTTCAAACCTGTCATATTTAGTAAACTATATTTTGAACTGCACCATCTAGGTAACCCCACCGGGCATGATAGGCACTGGTTCAAGCATGTTTATAACTATGGGCTGATGGGATCAATTTCTGAAAGCTGTTAAAGCCCTTTTTCCAATCTGGCGGTTTCCAGGGGCGACGTATACATGGTTTCTAAGCATGACGTACTCTTACGTAGCGTTCTTTTTACCCACTCTCGTTACCTATTCTTGCAAACCTAGATCACGTTTGCCGTTGCGGCTCTTATATTGTTACTTGCATTTCTGTGCTATTCGCTTCCAATTTTCCACGCCTTTTGGACGTCACGAGAAAAAGATTTTACGGTCAGAACGTATTAAAAATGCCACTGAAGGCACTTCATTGTTTGCAAAGTCAGCTCAGTTGCAGGCAGTGTCATATTACAGAGGTGCATGCTTTACAGGGGCTTTTTTGTGAACCTGTAGTGGGTGCTCGAGTTAAAGGGACGCGAAAGTGATATTGTTTGTGCTGTATTGGTAAATTGCCGTTCTCCAATACTAAAGAAGTCACTCTTACCCGAGGAGATTCTTGGTAAACTAGAAAAGTAGCCAGAAACGAAGCAGTGGTGGTGACGCCGCCTTGAAATTTCTGCACCAGATCGCCGTGACGTCATAGCTTTTGACGGCGTCTGCTCGGGACTAGCTTACTCTTTGTCGGCAATGTTGGACTGCATTTTATTGTAAAAGAGGGCGCCAGCGACTAAACTTAGCAAGTTTAAAGAACATTTACTCGATCACAGCACCTAAACTGCGAAGAGATGATTTGAAATCCGTGACGTCACACTGAGTTACCGGCAATGGGGTTTCGTCTTTTGGCGCGAAGTCCAAGAAATTGAGTTTTCAGCATTAATTTATTTTCTAGTAAACATCCCATTACCACAAAATTAACGAAAATGGAGCTTTAAAGGTATCTTCATCAGGGTAAACTGATTTGGGGTGTCTCTTTAGCATCCATTTAAATAAAATACTGACCGGTTTGTCAGCCCATACGTGCTACTCTGCGCGGAAAAGGAAGAGTGCAAAGAAATGCTGTAGTGAAAGGAGGCACTAATCAGATATTGTCAGGATTGGGGTCCCAATCCCTTCGCTCGTAACCCGTTGTCAAGATTGGAGTCCGGCGTGAATTAGAAGGTAGCCGGCCCATGCCGTCGTCCAACTTATCCACGCTGATGACGTTGATGGAGGGAAGGACTGCTTCTCATCGAGAACGTGGAATATGGGTTCATTTACAGCATTTACATGCAGTTCATCAGTCTAGCATGACTGCTTAAGAAAGTGTGTCGAGCATCCGCACAACAGCGGTTTATAAACACTCGGTCCCCCCTTGATTCCAAGGGGACGGAAACGTTCGTCCAGTCATTGTAAACATCACACCTCTCTCCGGGACGGCTTGCACACACACACACACACGTACAGATTCACGGTCCGGTCCGGAACCGACGTCACATGGACTTCGTAGAACTCGGAGCTGACCCTCGCAGCGCAACCGGGTTCTCTTCGTCGAATGCTTCGTCGAACGGTCGACGAAGCCTGCTTCGTCGAACTCATTCAGTCACAATGGCGACGAGGCTAGAGCGTAAAGGTGGCCTCCCTTGAAAGTTGACGCCGGCCGTCGTCGCAACTGGCTGGCAACACTTGCACCTCAGCTGGGCCGTTCTTAACAATATGCTTGCACGGGGCACTCCGTTAGGTGGAGGAGAGCATTACGTCAGCTTCATCTTCTGATGTCAATTCTTTTTGCGCTACCTTTACTGAGGAATTCGGAGTTTGTTTGGGGGGGTGGGGGTGGAGGGGGGGATAGATTTGCACGTACAAAAGAGGGAAGTCCACTTAACACCTGAGAAGGGCCGGGGTCAGAACTTAAAACGCTATTGAGGCTGAGTTAAAGACAAAATCGTTTGAAAATGCATTCCTTAGGAACTTATTTATTGGTTCATGTTATTTTGCTGAACACAACTGACACTGTGGTATATTGCGAAGATGCATATTGTGGAAATATATAGAATAAGAGCCTAGCAAGCACGTAGATGGTCTAATTTGTTGTCTACTGAGTGTAATCAGATTTAGCTAAGTAAAAACAAGACAAAGTGTTTATTGTTAAATCGAAGAATGGTATCGTTGACAGAAATCACTTTAAACTTTCAAAATTTAATAATCCAAGCCACGTTCACGGTCCTATTCACGGGTGTGTTGCTTGGCAGAAAGCTGTCGTCAGTTCCACATAATTTTTCTTTTATTTGTGCAAGCTTAAGTCATTCTACCGGTATATTGAATACGTTACGACATTGCTTGCCTTATAAATATGAAATGCCAATTATTTATAGCCCTTTATCACTGTGGTTTAACATGTTACTGGTCAGTACGGTTCTACTACGGCACATACACGGACCTTATTCAAGCGCTACAAAAGCGAGAAATTCGAGGGATAGAAAAATCTTAAGCTCACTGGAAGCGCTACACTTTAATTCTGTGCATACAAAATAATGCACATATAAAACCTTTATAACTAGATGTTAACAGTGCAATTATTGTTTCAATGCCGGGAGACAGGTTACTCTTCCTGGGTAATCAACATTGCTCGAACAAGGGATGTTGCTAGAGCTATCGTTTCGACAGAGAAACTTGCCTTCATCAGGGTACTTGCTGCCCTGACCAAGGCAAGTCCCTCTGTTGAAACGTTAGCTCCACCGATGCCCATTGTTCCAGCACTGTTGACCCCATGAAGTCTCTGTCTTCCTATAATCATCCCTCTTGTGTAATTCTTCCTGTTTAAATATTCTCACGTCGTAGTGAAGGTGAAGAACACAGTAGTAAACGTGGGAAGCATGAAATTAGCTCTTTATTGGGCAAACCTGTGGCCTCAAAAGCAAGTGACACTCAAATCACAATAGCGGCGAGCACAGTCGCCAGTCGTCGAAACCTGATCTGCCGGTCAAGCAGATAAGATTTTTACAGCTATTTTTAGATGACTCGTCGAAGGTTTCAGGGTAATTATACTGGTGCCCGTGTTCCTTCCAGAAAGTACAGCACTATTCGTATCGCACATGCAATCTCATTACATAAAGTTCGGCTACAACACAGACAACAGATAGAATCGGCAAACATGATCGAGAAGGTTCTGTTACATGCAGGTGCGTCACGTGCTGTGCGAAAACAAACGTTCGTTAGCTGGTGAAACGCGGTCACCGGAAAAGTATTAGCAAGTACTCGTTTCAATGTCGTCCTTTTAAAAAGCATTGTCCGATGCTGCAAACAGAACATTCTAAATGAAACAGAACATGTAGAAGCGAAGCTAACAAAACGAGTAAGAATTAAAGTTTTCACAGGGCAGTTCGTTAGCGTGCGTAACGGCTTGACATGCACTACATGGACGGCTTCAGTTCGTGCACAGCGCCACTGTGTTCGCGTGACACCGCCAGGCACAACCTTATAATCAAGTGGACCAACACGTCGGGATATCTTGTACGGCCCTAAATAACGTCGCAGAAAATTTTCCACTGAGTCCCCGACGGCATATTGGGGTCCAAACCTCCACACGATTGCCGGGGTGGTATTCCACATAGCGTCGTCGAAGCTTGTAGTGTCGGCTGTCGGTCTTTGCTGGTTCTTGATACCCGGGTGGGCGAGCTGTCGGGCTTCTTCGGCAGGCTGAAGATAGGCGGCGACATCGAGGTTATTTTCGTCGGTGTCGTGCCGTAGCATGACGTCGAGCGTCATCACCGGGTTCCTTCCGTTAATCAGCTTAAACGGCGTAATTTGCGTCGTTTCTTGCCCCGCCATGTTGTAAGCGAAGGTTATGTACGGAAGGATGGCCTCCCACGTCTCGTGCTTGACATCGACGTACAAAGCTAACATGTCGGCGAGGGCCTCGTTTAGTCACTCCGCAAAGGTCTGTGAGTTGTAGGTGGTTGTGCTCCTTCTCCTGTGTCCTGCGACTGGTTGGTCGTTCTTCCAGATGGGCAGCCCGGGGGCCGCCCATCTCCAGCAATGCCATCACCATCACCAGCATTACCATCACCAGCAATGCCGGTATGTCCGGGTAGCCACTGGAATATAATTTCATGCCCTTAATCGATAGCTTGATGGCAGTCTTCCCTTATCTCATATGTCTGCTGCTCATGAGTCTTGTGATATATGTAGGCGAAAATGCAGACTCTGAAGTGCTGCCTTAGAGTAGCAAAAGATGACCCATTTCTGAGGTGTCGCTTGCAGCAGGTATTTTACAGCAACACGCAGGCAGGGCAGCAAGATCTGCCCCCGTTGATGTTGTCATGTTTGACAGCTTGAATTTGATTATAGTTTTCTTAGCCGGAATGACAACGGCATCTGAAGAACTGGTAGATGAGACCGAACCATCGGTATAGATGATGTAACGGTTGGTGTCGGGCATCTCAAAAGGGGCAGCTGGCCCATGCCGTTGTCTCAATCATCCAGGCTAAGGACGTTGTTGAAGGGTGGAACATGTTCTCATCGAGGACGTGGAGTACTGGGTTTATTTACAATATCTACATGAGGAGTGCAGAACATTACGTCTCAACAGTCTAGCATGACTGAATTGATGCACACTGAGGAGCCGAAAAAGTCTGTTTAAATCCCCTCTTTCCTTCCTAGATCCTTAGACCAGGGAAATCTGCCGTCCCATCTTCATCTAGTCGGAGCGTTCAAAGTCACCGAAGGATCCACGTTGAGGGTGAGGGGGCACACAATCACTCCGGCACCTTTGTTCACTGAACACACAAAAAGGAGGGGAGCTTCGTAGACAGGGATTGTCAAGCTTGACTCAAACTTGCGCGTCCTGGTTCCTGGGATGACCCAGCAATTAGCTGAAGTGTCTCTCAAACGACCGTGGCGGTTACCGGAGTCCGGGAGGCAACGACATAGAACGCCCTTTTCCAGGAGTTTGTTGTTGTTAAAAAAACTTTAATCAAACAGAGGTGTTCGGGGCACGCAGGCCCCTGGGCCCCCGCACGACCGTACTCCACTCAATTGTTTATGTTCCGGAGGTCCATAACACTGGCAGCCCGGCTGGTCGCGATGGTCTGCGTTGCCGGATCCTCTGAGCGGAGCACGGTCTCCCAGTCCTCCCACGATGTCAGGTGCTCCAGGCCCCGCGGGGGAGGGTCCGCCGGGCAAAGCGAGAGGATGTGTATGGCGGATGCGAACGGTTCGGGACAGAGGGAGCAGGCGGGGGTGGGGGAAGAGGGATGGTAATGGGATAGGGGAGGGGAGTGTGTGGGTCTGGAGTCGCCTCCAAAGTGTCGCATGTCTGTTGTCTAGGGATGGGTGAGGTGGGGGGTAGATCTGACGTGCGGCTCTATAAGCCTGCGTCAGATCGCTGAAAGAGCGCATGCACTCCTTCGTGAATCCCGGATCGGAGGCCACCTGAGCCCGGTTAATAGAACCTCGGGCTAAAAGGTTGGCAGCCTCGTTTCCGGGATTCCCGGAGTGCGCAGGCACCCATATCAGCTCCACATGCTCCTCGTGATGTTGTGGGTGCATGTTCCTCGGGAGCGGCTTAATAAGCAGCTCATGGTGGATGTGGCGTGGGGTGGCGGGTAGTGTAGGGTCGTTGGCCTGTATCCGGATCCCGAGGGAGTCCAGGATGTGCCGCCCAGTAGATATATGTGTCAGGCGAATGTATTGCTCCTGTCGGTGGGCTTCTACAAGTTCCCCGATAGTGTTGTGGAGGCCCAGGCTGAGTAGTTGGTCTGTGGGTGTGTTAAGGGGTAGTTTTAGTGCTACTTTGTATGCCTTGCGTATTAAGGCATCTAGGGCATTAGTATCCTGTCGGGATAAGTGTAAATATGGGGTTGTGTAAAACACATGGCTGAGGTCGAAGGCATGGATGAGGTGACATAGGTCGCGCTTCTTCATGCCTCTGTGGTGGGCTGAAACCCGGTGAATGAGGTGTGAAATCGCACCTGCAATGTGCTTGAGTTTTTTCAGGGTGGTGGTGTTTTTACCATCACTCTGGATAGGGAGTCGCAGTATGCGGAGGGTTTCAACCTCAGGCACTGGGCGTCCGTCCAGATGGATCGTGATGGGGGAGCATGGGGAGCAGCGATTACGAGGTCTGATGAGTAGTAGTTCGGATTTTTCTAGGGAGTTTCTTGCTCCCATCGTCGGTGACAGTGACAGTGAACCAATGTACACTCGATCCGCCAAACATGTCTCGCCTTGCTGTCGCCGCAGATCTGTCCGGGGGGCGCATTGTTGGCTTCACGAAGCGATTTGTCGCAGTGTTACAGCAGAGGCTAAACGGTTACTACCCCCGCTGGCCGATCGTAACAATGTTTATTCAATCCCCACATGTCTCATTCATTAAAAGCAGCGTCATCTATTTCAGAGCTGTTTTTGGATTACTGGCCTTCTTCTTTACACCAGGAATACTTATGCGCACCTAAGGCTGTCGGATACTCAAGGGGAATGAAGGGCTTGCTGCTGGTGTGTATCCCGATGGAAGACGATCTGGAGAGGTGACGATAACTTCAGTAAGCGTGGCACGAGGTATCTGTGAGGGCAAGAACGCCAAGTGATGATGGGGGACGCGAGAAAGATGACGGATGTGTACCTTGAGACAATCCATAGTGACGTATCTTTGGATGGGATGACCTTTGGCGAGCACGATTGTTGCAGGTGTTTGTGTGATAAGATAGCTCGCCACCTTTGGCAGCGTCAGCAGTTACAGCGCCGCTGTGGCACTAGCGATGCGGTCTATAAAAGCCACTGCTTCCTGATAATAAAGGCTCTTTGGTTGTTGTTTGTTGAAGGTGAAGGACGCACACTTCTTTGCGTCTAGTCGCGACGAAAACATGGCGTCAGAAGTGGCACCCGCCGATCTTAGGCACCACGGCTTTCGGACGTGAGACTTGCCCTGAAACGAGGACACCGCGGGCCCACTGAACAGCGCCAGACGCCGGACAAGCCAACAAGTACTTTACAAGGAAAGACTAAGTAAGTTGGCTTTGTCAAACGACTGGCCCCCCTGGAAACAGCGATTTCTTCGCTTCCTAACTGCGCCTGGATTAGACGGGAAGCCAGAAAAGAGTCAAGTAGATGCATTGGTGTATCTAGTGGGACCTCAATCCGAAGATATCTTCAAAACGTTCAAACTTGAGCCTGCCGACCAGAAGTTTGAGGTCGTACTGCAGGAGTACGAGGCCTACTTTGTTCCTCGACGGAACGTCATTTATGAAAGGGTCAAGTCTAACACCCGAACGCATCAAGACGGCTAATACGTCGAGGATTTTGTTACTGCGCTGCGCTTGCTTCCTTCCACGTGCGACTACGGGGAGCTGCGAGAAGGTTTAATTCGAGATCGTCTCGTGCTGGGTCTTCAAGACCGTAAGATCTAGAGAGCTCTGCAACTCGATCCGGACCTAACACTACAGAAAGCATTGTTGGTAGCACGACAGCACGAGACCGTCAACCAGTAGGCAGAGCTTCACCGCGTGCGAGAACAGGAAGTCCACCAAATACAGTCCCAGAGGAGTACGCAACAAGTGGGGAAGAACGTGCCTCCGCCTGAAAGTGGAAGCAACGTTCCCAAATCATGCGGCTGGTGTGGAAGAAACAGGCACAATCGAGCGTCCTGTCGAGCGAAAGATGCAGTCTGCAGAAATTGCGACAAAAGAGGGCACTTCGAGGTGGTTTGCCGACCAACCAGAGCTGTCAGGAACGTCGAAAACCGGACCGAGGTACCAGGCTTCCTCGCAGTCACATCCCATTCATCCGCTCACAGGTGGGAAGTTCCCGTTCTTGTTGAATCCTCGAATGTGGTATTCAAAATAGATACTGGCGCGGACGAAACGGTCATTCCGGCGGAGCTCTTCACTCGCATCTTTCCCGCATAAAACTTCAACAAGCAAGGCGCCGGCTTCAGGGACCCGATGGTAAATCCCTTGCCATATCTGGTATGGCTGCCATGAATATGACGTTTGCGGGAACGAGCAGCCGCGAGGAAGTGTACGTACTTAAAGGCCTCCGAACCCCTCTTCTTGGGAAACTAGCGATAGAAAGGCTCTGCATACTACCACAAATCAACGTAGTGAAGAAATTGGACCCCGAATCTGACTTTCCACAAGTGTTCCAGGGACTGGGGACCTTCAAAGATGAGTATGACCTCAAGTTGAATCCAGAAGCAAAGCCTTTCGCGCTGTCGTTCCCACGTAGAATCCGCCTGCCTTTGTTAAAAAAACAAGACAAGAGCTCGAGCGGATGCAAGCACTAGGCGTCATTTCTCCTGTCACCGAGCCTACTATATGGTACGCACCTCTGGTTGTCGTTCTTAAACCCTCGGGTTCTGTTCGAATCTGTGTTGACTTCACAGAACTCAACAGATACGTTCAACGAGAATGGCATCTTATCCCCGCCGTCGAGTACACCATAGGAATGCTACGGGGAGCCAGCAAGTTTTCGAAACTCGACGCGAACTCGGGTTTCTGGCAGATACCGCTGAGTGAAGGGGACCAAAGAATACACAACTTTTATCACGCCGTTCTTTCTATATTATTTCAACTGACTTCCGTTCGGAAGTTCGTCGGCCCCCGAACATTTTCAAAGACGAATGGGACAGGTTCTTTCAGGACAGGAGGGAGTCGTCTGCCACATGGACGATGTGCTTATTTGAGGTGCCACGCAGGCGCAGTATGATGAGCGATGGACCGATGGAGTGATGGACCGCCTTCACAAAGCGGGAATTGCTTTGAACAGAGATAAGTGCGAGTTCAGTGCTACCCAGATTTCATTTTTGGGACATACAATCGGGAACAACGCAGTGCGTCCCGATAAGCAAAAGCTTGAAGCGGTGACATAAATGCCACATCCGACGTCCAAGACAGATTTACGGCACGTGATGGGCATGGCAAATTGTCTGGCCCGTCTTGTGCCCCGCATGGTGGAAAGCCTTCAGCCTCTTTCTTCCATGATGAGCTCAAGACAGGACTTCGTGGGGGTCCCGCGCGGGAAGCCGCCTTCAAGAATTGGAAGACACTTCTTTCGCCGGACTCTGTTCTGGGGATCTACGATTCAAACATGGAAACAGTGGTGACAGCAGACGCCTCATCGTACCGTCCTGGAGCTGTCCTGCGCCAAAGGCAAAAAGATGGTCAGTTAAAAGTGATTCTTATGTTTCCAGAACTCTTACAACCACCGAGCGGCGATATGGCCAAATTGAAAAAGAAGGACTCGCCCTTGTGTGTGCTAGTGAAAAGTTCCGTGATTATGTCATAGGAAAGCGGTTTAGCCTCTAGACAGATCACAAACCCCTCGTATCTTTGTTTGGGTCAAAAGGAATTGCCGAACTAATACCGAGGCTACAAAGAATGCAATTGCGTCTGATGCGCTATACACGTATGACATTGTGTATGTTCCAGGCCGGGACTTGACGGTGGCGGACGCGCTTTCGCGGTTACCTCTTCTACAAACGGAATCCCTGGAACTGGAGTACGAGATACAGGGCTATATGCGATTGCTGGCTTCGTCAGTCCCGGTAAGAGCGCCGAGTTTACAACTTATCGCCCAGGAGCAAGAGCAAGACGCAGTATGTCAAGCTCTTATCAACCTGTGCACAAAAGGCTAGCCAAGCCGTCGAGACGTTGGGTTTGACCTGAAGCCTTACTGGAATGAGAAGCAAAGCATTGCCCTTGTTAAAAACCTGCTCATGTGCGGCTCTCGGGTAATGATCCCATCGACACTATGGCAGCACGCCCTAAAATAATTCACGAGGGACAGTTCGGAATCGAAAAGTGCCGGGCACGTCCCAAGAGCTCTGTTTGGTGGCGAAGTATCGACGCGGACATTGAACGACTTGTTAAGAACTGCCACAGCTGCCTCAAGCAGAGCACCAACCGAAAGATGCTTCTGCAACAGACCAAGTTTCCAGGTAGGCCATGGCAGCGCATTGCGACGGATTTATTCTTTATTGAGGGAAAATGGTGCCTGATCATCACGGATAATTTTTCACGATACCCGGTGCTCGTACCGAGGAATAACCTGACTTCATCAGCAGTAATAAACCACTGCAAATCCATTTTCGACAGACACGGGATTCCGGAAGTAGTTGTTTCCGATAATGGGCCGCAATTCTCAAGAGCCTTCGGCGCTGAATTTTCTAAGTTTGCATCAGAGTACAACTTTCAACACGTGACGTCTAGCCCTCATTATCATCAGAATGAATGGCAGAGCCTGCCGTGAAAGTTATCAAGGGATCGTTAAATAAAACTGCTGACGCTTATAAAACTCTTCTGGCCTACAGAGCAAGCCCACTGAAGAGCGGATACAGCCCCGCCGAGCTGCTCATGGGGAGACGACTGCGTACGGCCCTGCCCACGTCAAGCGAAAGCCTCCAGCCTCGGACACCAGACTTCAAACTGGCAGCTTTTGAGAGGTCGCAGCGTCAGCGCCAGAAGAGAGAGAGACTAGTACCGACGCCACGGAGTGCGCGATCTGCCCGAGCTGTCCGAAGGAACAGACGTATGGATCGTAGACCTCCAAAGAGAAGGAGTCGTTCGAGGAAGCACCGACGAGCTCAGATCGTACTGGGTCGACTCCGGGGAAACTTTTCTACGCAGAAATCGCACTCACCTCGTTTCGCTGCCTCCGACTAGTTTAGAAGACGGCTGAGGAACAACGCAACTGACAGCGGAATCACCAGAAATATGCAGTAATGAAAGAAGCAGCGTGCAAAAGTGTAACAATCACTGTCACAATCACACACGAAGCGGAAGGTGTGTGGCTCCTCCAGAATGATTTCAAGCTTCGTAACAAGAGTGGCCTCATTAAAAAAAAAGAAGAGGAATATGTGTGATAAGATAGCTCGCCAATTTAGGCAGCGTCAGCAGTTACAGCGCCGCTGTGGCAGTAGCGATGCGGTCTATAAAAGCCGCTGCTTCCTGGTAATAAAGGTTCTTTGGATGCTGTTTGATGAAGGTGAAAGACGTACACTTTTTGCGTCTAGTCGCGACGCAAACAGTGTTGACGCGCAGTGACGAAGTCCTAGACACGTGCGCAATGCTTGGCCCTGTAAGCTCTCCAATGTAAGCCGTCCCTCTTTCGATGATCATGACTGCCGGGGCACAATGTCGTAGTAGTATCTTCTCAAGAAATAATTTCGCTACTTCGGCCGCGCTACCTCTAGGCAGTGCTTTCATGTAAGCGCAATGGGTGAGGTAATTGGTGGCCACTATGATCTACTTATTTACTGACGTTGATGTCAGAAAAGGCCCCAATAAGTCCGTTTCGATCTGCTTGAGCGGTCGGCGAGAAAGTTCGATAAGCTTTAGTGATTCCCCTGCCCCTTGTTGTTGGTGTCTCGCATCGCTGACAGTCTCGGCAGGTCTTTACGTATTGAGCGACGTTGGTGGCGAGGAGCCGCCAGTAATACTATTCCGGTATTCTCGAGAGCGTGCGGGAGAAACCGAGGTACCCAGCAGTTGGGTCGTCGAGCAGGGCGTGCAGAACTTCTCGCCGCAATGCTGATGGGATGACGGGAAAGTAGATCGCTCAAACTGGTGGAAAGTTCTTTACAAGGACGCCGTTTCGCAAGGAAAACGAACATCTGAGCCTAAATACTATTGGAACAAAGTCGGTATTGCCTTCCAAGTACTGAGCATGGCTTCTTAGTTCCAGTTCTGGTGGTGGTAGTGGTGCTGCTGCTGCTGTCATACATAGCCCCAATTGTTCCGCCTGAGCCTCCTCTAAGTGTCATTGAGTGTGTCACCAGGAATTCAAGAGCCCCGTGTCTTTCAAGAAAGCAATCGGCAGTCGTTGCTGCTCGCTGCTGTTCAGCAAAGTTGTCGGCGCTCATTGTTTCCAGGAAGGTATTCGTCGTTTTGCGGTGGCGGGTCGACGTGGGCGCGAGACAGGCAGTCGGCATCAGAGTGTTTCCGTCTGGAGTATTAGACCACGATGACGTTAAATTCTTGCATTTTGAGGCTCCACCATACTAGGCGCCCCGAATGGTCGTTTAAATTTGCCAGCCCAATTCGATATGGTCGTTCGCGACTTTGAAGGGCCTACCATAAATGTAAGCTCGAAATTTCGCGGTAGCCCAAGTGATGGCGAGGTATTATATTTCCGTCGAAGAATAATTGGCTTCCGCTTTCGATAATGATCGGCTAGGGTAAGCTTTAAAACCTGTCTTCCGTTGAATTAGCAAGGCGCCGAGGCCTACTCTATTTGCATAGGCGTGGATTTCCGCATCGGCGTTTTCGTCGAAGTGCGTGAGTACTGGTGGTGACTGCAGGCGTCATTTAAGCTCTTGGAATGCTTTGGCTTGCGACGTTCGCCACTTGAACTCGACGTCTGATTTCTGCGCTCTACTATCTTGTCGACGGGCTGCGATAATTTCACTATGGCAGCTGTTTTCTTCAGGTCCCAATGGACTCCGGACTTGCTGATAACATGGCCAGGAACAGCTAGTCTTTGTAAGCGAAGTGGCACTTTTCTGGCTTCAGGGTGAATCGGGATGACTTAATTGGTTTGAGAACGGTTCCAAGCCGCCCGAGGTGATCGTCGAAGTTCTTGATGAAGAGGACAACCTCATCCAAGTAGATGAGGCATGTTTGCCACTTTACGCCTGCTGAGACCATGTCCATCACGCGCTGGAGCGTTGCAGGTGCTGTAAGGATTGGGGTCGGGCATGAATTAGATGGTAGCTGGCCCATGCCGTCGTCCAACTCATCCACGATGAGGACGTTGTTGAAAGGAGGGACTTGTTCTCATCGAGAACGAGGAATATGGGATTTATTTACAATATCTACATGAGAACGTTACAGTTCATCAGTCTAGCAAGACTGAAAGAGAATGCACAGCCAGCAGCCGCGCAACGGCTGCTTAAAAACACTCTGTCCTCCCTAGATCCCTAGGGGAGGGAAGACGGCCTTTCAACGTTCGACCAATAGGAGCGTCCAACGTCATCGTAGCCGACCCGCCTTTGAGAAGGGGGATTTGCACACTCACTTCCGCACAGGTTTCACTGAACACACCGAGGTGAAAGGGTTTCTCGCAGACAGGGGTCCTGCCCCGAGCAGGCGCCTCTTGATCCCAGAGTTGACCCCACAGCCAATGACCGCCGCGTCTGTCCATTGACTGACTGCTTCTGGGGCCTGTGAGACCGCACCGCAAAACATCTTCTTCCAGGAGTTCCCTAGCTCCAAACAAACCGTGATGGTGACGGCGAATCCACTAACAATGCTTGGTCGGCCGACCACGTCTAGACCTACCGGCGCCGTAAGGCCGTTGACGAGGCGCATTGTCGTCCTTACAAAGCGAGTCGCCGCAGCCCCCGCAGGCCAGCCCCCGCAGGCCGCCAGCCCCCGCAGGCCGATCGTGACAGCGCCGAGCAAAAGCCGAACCGTATGATCTTGAATCTAAGAGGCTATTCAGCGCGATTAAGTCAAGTCTTTTCTCGGTCCCTCTCATCGACTTGGATCTGCCAGTAGCCAGTCTTGGGATCCATCGACGAGAAGTATTTAGCGTTGCAGAGTCGATCCAATACGTCGTCTATACGTGGGAGGGGCTATACGTCCTTTTCAGTGATCCTGTTCAGTCGACGATAATCGACACAAAAGCGCAGGGTTCCGTCCTTTTTCTTCACCAAGACAAGAGGAGACACCCACGGGCTTTCGGACGGCTGTATGATTTCGTCGCGCAGTATTTCGTCGACTTATTGCTTTATAGCTTCACGTTCTCGTGCCGAAACTGGGTAAAGGCTTTTGCGGAGTGGTCGAGCGCATTCTTCGGTTATAATGTGATGTTTAGCAATTGGTGTCTGTCTAATTTTTAATGATGCCGAAAACCAGTTTTTATATTGGTGTAAAAGACTTTGAAACTGTCCCTGGTTGCGCATGGGAAGACTTGGATTTATGTCGAAAGGTGGTTCAAGAACTAGGGCCGTCGAGGTAGATGCGGCAGAATCCGAGAGACATCGAGAAATTGCTGGCTTCCGCTATTTTCTCCATGTATGTAATCGTCGTGCTTTTGCCGACGTTTTTGTACTCTGGCTGTATACGGGTTGAAGTTTGCCAGCATTACTTTCGATTTTCCTCCGTGAAGTGGAACGGTCTCTCTTGTGACGCAACTTTCACGGTCGAGCAGTAGACGTTGGTCGCCCTCGACGATGCGTTCTACGTCTGCGCGCGTTTCGGTGCCGAAGGAAATGATGATATTGGAGCGAGGTGGAATACTGACAATCCTCGAGCACACTCAAGGCACGGTGACTCAGAGAGCTCTCCGGCTGAATCACTTGGTCTTATGATAGCATTATCGCCTTGGACTACAGGTGGATGATTGCGCCATGTTGGTTCAGGAAGTCCACGCCGAGAATTACGTCTCGCAGCATTGTTGGAAGATAACGAAGGTCGCAGGGTAGATATGGCCATGAACGGCAATTCTAGCGGTGCCTATTCCAGTTAGTGTTATGAGGTGCCCTCCAGTTGTACACAGGGAAGTACTGACGCGGCGAAGCATGTAGTCGCGCTGTAGTCGCGGAACAATTGTTGATGTCGCTGCCCATGGTTTCTATACTTTCATTTATTATTTTATGTTGCCTTTGCTTTCTTTCTCTCGATAAATTGATTATAAGATTACCCCACTTATTGTACCTTACCTGCATTGCCATATTTATATGCTATCGTGAAGAGTGTGCACGCGTAGTTGTCTACGGTGAAATCAAGTCGAGCAAATCGCGGAAGGATGTAACGATACTATTGCATTTTTTTGCCTTTCATACTTTGTCAGCGGTCCGAGTGGTGCTTCGCTTACGTTATCATCAACATCGGCCGGTCGTGAGCGGTGGATGATATGAAAACAAGAGAATCGAGCTAAAGGAATCGCTACATTTGTGGGGATCGGGGAAAGCGCATCACCGTGTCGTGTACAACACGGGCCAAGAAATTCTTCTGCGTAATTGGGATGCACCTACAATTGTGGCCAATTCCTCCTTCAAACGACGGCGCACAACTGCGCATGCGCGAGGAAGGTTTCATATTGCAGCTACGGTAGCACGCAGTAAGCGGGCAGACTGTGGTTGGCGAGCGCAGCAAGTGCGTGTGTGCGAGGCATAGGCCGCGCCGAGGTGTAGGAAGTGTATGTATACTTGGAAGATTGCGCGATGGCGTTAAACATTTTACAGAGGTGATATTATTTTGAAGGTTACTTATTAAATGTGGTTTCGTTGTTGCTATATACGTTCGTTACTGGTGCTTCTGGCAAGCGAAGTACTGTTCTGGGACCCGAAACAGAGGCGAGGACGTTTCAAGTTATATCGCTCCAAATGTACGTCATCCTCACTTTCTTTCGCAACGTCAGTCAACGTTTTTACAGCAAAGCTACCCTCCGGCGGTGCTCAATGTCCGTCCGTGTACGCGTCGCGTCGACACGGAAACATTTTCATCTCCAGTTTCTCGCGAACGCTCTGCAGCTGTTAATCTAATGTAGGTATATTGAAAAGAAATTATACTGAAATTGGCCGCTAAGATGACTCCATAATTATGCCGAGTTTCATTTACTCGTCCTTATTAGTTAGTTCACATTGAAGTTGTAAACGTCACAGAATTCCCGTCTGTTGTCAATACATGGCCACCTACGGAGGAGGGAGTATGGTTACAGAGAACGGCTATAACTCTTGTGTTAATAAAACTATCCCGAAACCAATTATATGACACTTAGCTGCTAGGACGACTCTAACAGTACGCCGAGTTTCATATACTTTTCTTAATTACGTAGTTCACAGTGAAGTTGTAAATATTGTGGAATTCCCGTGTGCCATGTGGCGGCACTTTCACTCATCACTACTTCATAAAAGAGTAAGAATAAATCGCTCCAGAGTATAAGATGTATTCGTTGTCGCTGTCCTTCATTAATAATAATAATAATAATAATAATAATAATAATAATAATAATAATAATAATAATAATAATAATAATAATAATAATAATAATAATAATAATGCCTATATATACACAGATGCGCCGATTGAGGTAAAACAGACCACAGCTTCGCTGCTCGTTCTTCTTCACAGAGTTGAACGGCTGATCAATTCTTTTTTTCTTAAATTTTGAACTTATATTTCATCTTAATCATCTGAAATAGTATGCCAGGCATTTGGCTAAGCTGACATCTCCAACTCTCAGTAAAACATTTCTCTCTATCTCTCTCTCCAGCATTGCCAAGGAACTGTCCAGGCTCCGCTTTGGTAAAGCAGACGGAGTCATCTGAGGTCTGACCACTATAGGTCCGAAGCGCGTCCAAGGGCGGCTATCACTAGTACATTCTACGACACAAGAATGTGGAGAAGGCGCTAATGCGAATGACAAGCTATACAGAATTGCGCGGCTTCTCAGTGTTTTCAAAGCCACCACGGTGGATTTACGACTACGGGGTTACGCTGCTAAGCACGAGGTCGCAGGATCAATTTCCGGCCGCGGCGGCCGCATTTTGATGAGGGTGAAATGCAAAAGCGCCCGTGTTTCGTGCATTGGGAAAACGTTAAAGAACCCCTGGGGGCCAAAATTATTTCGGAGTCCTCCACTACGGCGTGTTTCATAATCAAATCATGCCTTTGACACTTCAAACCACGCAAGTTTTCAAGAATGACGCCACCGCATAATCATTGGATGCTACTATAAGGTCATAAAGACAACGCTCCAACGAGGGCATTAGGGCAAAAAATGGAAGCTACATTGCTACATGTTGCTACGAATGGTTACTTGAACATTACAACATTTCTCCTCTGCTGAGGAGAGGAATCAACCAGCATCGGTAGCTCAGTGGCTATGGCGTTCTACTTCTGAGTACGAGGTCGCGAGTTCGATTGCGGGACGCAGCAGCCGCATTTCGATGGAGGCGGAATGCAAAAACGCTCGTGTACTTGGATTTACGCGCGCCATAAACCACCCCAAGTGATCGAAAATAATGCAGAGCCCCCACTGCGGCGTCCCTGATAACCCACTGCGCTGTTACGGAACGTCTAATCCACACAATTTGAGGACACGAAACAATTTCTATGATTGCTTTATTGATCTGTTTCCTGGAACGGAAATCAATAAGTACACGAATGAATGAACGAATGAATGATTAAATACCAAGGCAACTGTTCGAGCTCCCATTCCTTCCACTTTATCTGTAACCTGACTCCCAGAAAGCGCGTACACTTGGTGGACATATGATTTTCTCTATCGCTTAACTACAGACCGAAAAATGAAAACCAATTTGAAGAATTCCTTCTCAAGTTTCCAAACAGGGCTGTGAAGTCCCAATCTCGGTGAGATATCAAGAATAGCCTTGGGTCAACGCAGGCACGGAACCCAGGCGGGGGGCCCGGCCCTCCCCCCCCCCCCGCCGAAAATAAGCGACATATCCCCCCCCCCTCTCCCTGCCCACGCCACCACTCCTCACACACATTCCTAAAGATCCGCCAAATCAATGGTGAGACTTGACAGCTATTCGGCGGTCAACATTATGCTGCCGTTTTCACTCCTTTTCGATGGCGGTAGTTATTGGCCTCTCCTGGGATGTGAAGGCCAATTTTCTCATCGATTCGGTGCCCGCGCGATTAACTCGAGATGTGTTAAGTTGTCACCATCTATTCAACGGTCACGCGCATCGCTGTTGCTTTGTTAGTTCAACCTTCTTTGTGTAGAGTCATGCAGGGACCAGGAAAGGGATTAGGTTCGCGGTCAGCTGGTCTGTGTGCTCGTGGAACGAGTTGCGGCCGTAGAAAACGCCAGTTGCGTTTAACTTTTCCTTTCGCTTCATTATTTCCTCGAATGACGGCTTGCCGAGACGCTGGCGTCTGTTGCATACCTCATTGCTTCCGCTGATGAAAAGACTCTTCAAGAACAGCAGACGCTCCGGGAGTATCAAGTACGACGCCATTTTAAAAAGGCCGCATGACGACGATTTTGTTTGCTTCTGTGATTGGCTAGCGGAGTAACACAACCATGCGCGGTCCGTGTGCCTTATGTGCCAACTGCTGTATTTTTAAGTTGTACTCTACTATAGTAATCTTTATTTTACGATTTCTTCCTGCGGGAATCTATTTGACGTAGTTCCTTGTTCGACAAGTAAAGGAGAGGTGTATCTCAATGGTGTACCTGTGAGGTACACCTTATTTCATTTCTATTTTGCGGGTTTACACGTCTTTAGGGCGAATGGTGGGCGTTATTCACACTTGTACTAGTAAAGCTGCACGCCCTCCTCATTTGCATAGGAAAGTTACCTTGGGTTGCCCGCCCCCGCGACCCCCCCCCCCCCCGAAAAAGAATTGTGCGTACGTGCCTGGGTCAACGCTTATCTTATGACACACATTTAAATATATAAATTACGGTCGCTGTCAGAGCGCCCACTTGTTCAAACGCACAGTGACTAGCACTGGCATTACAACGCGCAAATAGTCTGGCTGCAAGACGTATCCCTCCAAATTTGGCACGTGCAGCAAGGTAGTTTAGCAAGATCACCTTTATGACACTTGTATGATGAAAGTGTAGGCGATGACCATATGTCCCCTTTCGCACCAAGCAGCAAACAGGGAAAGTGCTACATTGTATCCACTGGACCGAACAAGCACCGGCACGCGATTTGCTGGACAGTTTGTCCGCATGCGCAGCAAAACAAAAGGAAAGCAGGAAAGCCAGAGGCGTACAGAGGCGTTCCGCATTAGCATGATCTCCAAGCGGTACCTGCGTCATCGTTTCCTAGCCGCAGGCGCAGAGTAAAAGGCCTGCTGCCATTAGCATTCTCAAGGTTGCAGGAAACGCGACGCAGCGCGGCGTCGAGCATCGGGCGAGAATGGCGCTGCTTTCGGTGCGGCCTAAGATAGCTGATGCGGGTACGTAAAGAGGCAACTTGAAACGGCACGACGTGACTTCAATGCGAAGACCAGCATAGATACAAGGCACGCCGAATTTCTAGAAAGGACGGCTGGGGCTCCACCCACTGGCCCCTGCAGTCCAAGGGCCACTCCCCGCACGTGCGCGGTGCCTGTCAGTCCCGGGACCCGTTTCATCCGTGTTTGACGATGTTAACTTGAGCAGATTGTAACGGCAAGCGTTTGCGGTACGTGACGCTGTGCGACCAAACGTCGGTGATGAGGAGTCTGAACGTATCATCAGCACTGACCTACATTATTCGAGTATCCGAGGGCGCTGAGGTACAGTCGCGGTCAAAAATACGCGGCCCACGGCTCCAGTCGGCGGAGCGGCCGCGAGCCGCACCGCGGCGCTCGCGTCGGCGCTGCGAGAGTTTGCGCTCTGACGACAGGTATCTCCCTCGCTATCTCGAAACAGCTGAACGATGCACTTGAACTTTATCAACCGTGTTACGTATCCGCCCGAGAGCGAGGGAGATACCTGTCGTCAGAGCGCAAACTCTCGCAGCGCCGACGCGAGCGCCGCGGTGCGGCTCGCGGCCGCTCCGCCGACTGGAGCCGTGGGCCGCGTATTTTTGACCGCGACTGTACGTTTTTACGTGTGCTTTCATTTCCGGGCCTCTGTACTTATCGTTATTATTATTTTATTCCCACTGTGCTGAAAACGCTTCGTATGCAGTGGAGTAGCGAACGAACGACTGCTTCAATACCACCGTGGAGAATCCTACAAGTTCAGTTCGCGCCTAAACAGAAAACTTTTAAACGTCCGTTTTTTTTCCACTTACTGCTTTGAAGCAGACCTAAAAGAGCTTTTGCAAGCTTGCTTGGCAGAAGCTGTTCTGAACTCTGAGAGCGCGCAAGTCCCCAGCCAACTACTTCCGCGCATGTTGCACATTTAACATCCTGATAGCCAATTGCAATCGGATATGAATACTACTCAATATATCGACCACCAAACAAAAACGCCACATCGATCGTCATGCTTCCATTTGACTAACGGCTTCTTCGTACTTGTGCCTGATTAAGTATACCGAGCACTCTTTGTGCATCGAAATATTTTTGCGTGCGTCTCAGTGTGACCCACCATATTTAGGACTGTAATGCTCGTAATCCAGAAGCTTTCTTTGGAATTCTTGGTCAGCACCGACTCCTACTTATTTCCCTTCATTAATGCCTCCCCGTATTCCCTGTTTAGGGTAATCAGAATACAGCGTTTTAGGCCGTTGAGGCAAAAAAGGAAGGTGCTTTCATATGGCTGTCAGCGCTACTTTATGTTGACGAAATTATAGTGCGCGAAAAGCTATCCGCGTATACATTGCGCACCTGGGGTGCGATCGGAGATGGTTGTTCGGCGCGTTCGTTCGGTTACCGGCGCGCGCGATTGGCCTACTCCGCGCCGACGTCGCCTGCCGCGGGGCGCCGCCCCGTTTTTGGTGACGTCAAAATGACGACACGCTCCTGTCAATCATCCGCCCACCGAGCATTTCGTCCGAACGCGACGAGAGTTGAGAAGTTTGGAGCGATCATACGGCTTCGCATGGCGCGTCTGGTGGATTGGATTGGATCCAACAGGCGGCCTTTTCGGCTGCGGAATGGCACGAATGGCACGTTTGAATCCGATCCATAGTTTAATTCTAGAAAATGGCGCTTCCGTTGGAAACTTCGGTTGTTTCGCTGGCGTTTCTAGAGGAAGGAGGAGACTGGGTGGGGGTGCGAAACGCGTTTGAAGAAATGGCAGAAAGTGAATTCCGGCGTCGTTTTTGTTTCTCGAAACAAATAATTCGTTCGTTGTACAGAGAAATCGACAACATCATCGGTGCCAGCGAGCCACTGGGATGTTGTGGCTGCCTCTTGAAATGTGCGCCACTCTTCCCGTCGTTTATTTTTTTCTTTTTCCTTCTCGCTGTGCGCGACACCACCTAGGGACGACGCAAAGAACCTAATAGTTATAAATTGCAGTAGTCACACGTACTGCTATTTGAAAACGTGTTTGGGCTTGAGAAGAAAAAATACGTTTTTTTAGACAAAGATTTCATTCAATTGGAAGACGAGAAACATTTGGCTTTGTAGTATACTTTTTGCAAGCAGACGACAAACGACGGAGGTAAACTTCCGGGGAGGTGACCGCTTCCTGATTGGCTGCTCTCTCCGCCCCACTGTCACAAATTTTGCATACTGCAACTTTATGACGTTGCAGCAACTGAACAGAACGCGTATCGAACAAAATATCTCCGATCGCGCCCCTGATGGCGCGTGATTTATGCGGCTAGTTTTCGCACTGCTTTTGCGTAACTGTGCACTTCACTGTGTACGTGGTGTTTCAGCCGAGATGTTTGACAGTGCCTACAAAACAAATGATACGTACGAAATACATAAGCACGTTATAAAAATCTATCAACAGGCTATATTATCATGTGGTTAGTCAAAATCTAGAACTAACCTTCCTTACCAGCGCATTTTATGTATGCGATAGCTTTATACTTACAGCGACCAAATAGAACCGTCTTTAGACTCCAGAAGACTCCACACTGTTCGATGTTGCGGCTCGCTTCAATGCTTTCGAATTCGGTGAACGGTACCACAAGCTTAATGCCTCCCACGCGACGTCATAAAGTCACAAAAACTCACCGCGTCAAAGTGACGTTTACGCGATAAAGATGCATTAATATGCCGAACAAAACTGAATTTTCTTCTGAATAGCCGCAGGCTGCCCCGTTCCGAAAGGATTTGGATTTCGCTAGCTTGCTGGCTCCTATGAAATGTTTCTGAATATCCCCGTCATTTTGTCGTGGTGGACTATATAAGTTTATGATAAAAGTGCTTTTTTGTTTTCCCTTTTTCTTTGGAATTATCTCTGTCACGATGTGTTCTATCCGCGTGTCCAGAATTTCATCGTGTGCTACGGCGACTAGTTTTTTTTACTAATTAAGGTGGCCATGCGATCTTTTTCTTGGAACGCGTATCCCTTGAGTGTCGGCACGATGTTTGTCTCCTGCAGCGCGACAGGAGCCAGCAAGCTAGGGAAATACAACACCCTGCTTATAATGGGCGACTTTATTGCCAGGGGGCAGAGCTGGGGATATCAAAAAGACACTAAGAAGGGAACGCAAGTTAGCGACGCAGCAGAAATCACAAGCTGCACCCTCTTAACGGACGCAAACCAATCAACGCGCCTAGGCAACAGCGTTAGTCCCGACACATGCCCAGACCTGACATGCGTCAGGGGAGCTAGGCAAGCCACGGGGTAGAACCTGCTGGAGAACCTGAGTAGCGACCATTACATTATAAGAACGCAAGTGTCAGCAGAGAACATCAAGCGGAAGATAGGAACAGCCAAAATAACGGACTTGAACGCTTTTCGCAAAGAATGCAAGCACATGGAGGCGGCGATAACCTCCATAGAGGAATGGTGCAAACAATTTAAGGAAATCCAACAACAATACACCCAGGAGGTCGAAAGGTCAGAGCAAACACCGGAGGTGGACTCGCGACTCCTCAGGCTATGGGAGGCAAGGCGTGGACTAACAAAAAGGTGAAAGAAACAACGACTAAATAAGAAGCTAAAGAAGAAGATAGCAGAGGTTACCAAGGAGGCAGCGGAATGCGCAGCCCAACTCACAAGACAAAGTTGGCAAAAGTTTAGCGACTCGCTGAATAGAACCCTCAGCACCGCAAGGATCTGATGTATCCTCAAGGCTCTGATGGCCCCAACCAAGACCAAGTGAGAAAGTAAGAAGGCCATCCGAAGACTAGTACACCAATTTGAAGGGACAGAAGAAGAGCTACTTGAAAAAGTCCGCGTAAAAAGCTACGGGCAAGATAAGCCCGAAGCGTACACGGAGAGATACCGAGGTGAAGAAAACCCCGACCTAGACAGACCCATCACCAGGGAGGAAGTTTTCGCAGCAGTTAAGGCATCGACCCGGAACACAGCAGCAGGTGCGGACAAGATTAGGAACGCACTAATCCGCAACCTAAGTCATGAGGCGGTCACACAGCTGACGAACTTCCTCAACGCACATTGGGAAGCGGGGACACTGCCTGAGGAATGGAAACATGCGGAAGTAGTTATGATCGCCAAGCCAGGGAAAAAGCTACTAGTAGAAAACCTACGGCCGATATCACTCACTTCGTGCCTTGGCAAGTTGTACAAGCGAATCAGGACAAGGAGGCTACAACAATGCATGGAAGATGAAGATCTATATCCCCACTGTATGGTCGGCTTTTGCACCAAGTTATCAACCCAAGACGTCCTACTACAAATTAAAGAGGGGGTTCTAAGCAACATCCCCTACAACGGAGAAAACATAATAATGGCACTTGATGTCAAAGAAGCGTTCGACAACGTCAGCCATGCGGCCATCCTCAAGGGACTGGACGATCTCAACAGCGGGCGTAGGATCCACGGCTACGTGACAGCGTTCCTATCAAACAGAACAGCCAGGGTGGGATTAAGAGACCTGTGGATGGACAAGTTCCACACGCCTAACAAAATAACCCCGCAGGGATCTGTGATCTCACCGATCCTTTTCAACATTGCAATTATTGGGATAGCCCGGAAGCTGGAAGAGATCGACGGCATACATCACGCCATTTATGCCGGCGATATCACCGTCTGGACTAACCAAGGCTCGCTCAGCCAAAAAGAAGAACGACTATAAGCCGCAGCAACATGCGTGGAAGAATGTGTTAGGAAAAGAGGCCTCGCCTGCTCGAGAAGTCAGAGCTCCTGCGAGTCAGAAGAGGAAAACGCTCGGAAGAACAAATTAGCGTCACCCTAGAAGGACAAAAGATACCAGAAAAAGAAGCCGTCAGGATTTTGGGAATGTGGGTGCAGAGCAATCAACGCTGCACACACACCATAAACCTACTCAAGCAAGCGACGGCACAGGTGGCAAGTACGATCACCCGCGTCTCGCAAAAAAGAAGCGGCATGAAGGAGGAAGATACAGTCAAGCTGGTTAAGAGTCTCATAATCAGCCGGATTACGTACGCCCTTCCATATTACAGCACAAACAAAGGCGAACGGGACCAGGCCGACGCCATCATATGGAAAACATTCAAAACAGCGCTTCACCTGACGGCCAACACCTCGAGAGAGAAGCTGCTGGCCCTCGGACTCCACAACACGTTCGAGGAGCTCAAAGAATCACAATTAGGGTCGCAGCTACTCAGACTCCAGCAGACTACCTGAAAAAGCTTCTAAAAAGAAAGCTCCTAAAAAAACTGGGGCACAAAGAAATTGAAAGGGAAGAACAAAGAACGGCAAACCTACCCGATGAGTATTGCAGTACCATCACGGTAGGGTCCCTGCCAAGAAACATGGACCCGAATTTACACACAGCCACGTGGAACGCTAGGGTAAAATATGTAGAAAAATACCTAGCAACCAAGGCGAACACGGTATACACGGACGCCGCGGTATATCCTCGAGAACGTAGGGAAACAGAACAAAAAGTCGTCGCGGCAGTAATAAACTCGGACTATAGGGCAATCGCTTGCGCGTCGGCACGGGGTTGTACGGTAACCGAGGGAGAGGAAATGGCTGTTGCTCTAGCAGCTGTGGAGGGCTACCGCACAAATAGATAATTCTAACAGACTCCAAGGAAGCATGCCGAAGCTACATTAACGGCAGAGTCGCTCAAAAAGCGCTCCAAATCTTCCTCCGCGCTGGCCAACAGAATAAACGCATTAGACACACCATCTTTTGGGTACCGGGGCACACTGAAATTGAGGGCAACCAAAGGGTTGATAGGATCGCTCGCGAGCGTACAAACCGAGCGGACCTAAACAGAGATCCTGAGGACTTCATGACAGTGATCCCAACGTACTCTGACATACTAAATTACCATAGAGGGACGAGTATCAGATATCCCCCGTCTCACAATACACTCACTCAACAACAGGCAGTTTACTGGCGAAAACTGCAGAGAGGAACTTTCCCAAATTTACATATACTATGCAAAATGTTCCCAAGTCAATACAGGGACACATGCCTGTGGTGTGGCGCAATACCCACACTTTATCACTTCACATAGGAGTGCAATACGAATAAGGCACTCCACAATATAGAAAATCCAAGTGCAGAGCAGTGGGAGAGCGTGCTCTCCAGCGGCGAGCCTAGCCTCCAACGGAGGCTGGTGGATCATGCCCGACGAGCAGCCACGCTCAGTGGTGCCCTGGAATAGGGGCGCCAACCATGCAGGCCGGAGATCGTCATCAACCAATAGAAGATGAAGACATCCAGCCCGACCCGCTGAATTACTCTGTCTAGAGCAATAAAGTTTACTTCCTCCTCCTCCTCCTCCGAAAGGAATAAAAGATGGCTGCCGCCGATCGCTCAGGCACTGGCTACTGGCACCTGTGGGAGTGCATGGGTTTATTTGCGTGTGATAAAACTTTTTGCGTGGCCGTGTAATGTTTTCGAGCACTTTCGGCACGTTTGCAACCTCGTTCTGCCAACTCTTCTTTACTGAGGATCCGTTTTAGCGTCATTCTTAAGCTTCCGTCGCATGCCACCGCGATTGTCGACGAGCCACAGCAAGCTAAGTAAGGGAAAGCGGTCCAATCGCAGACGCCGGCACCACCTTCTTCATCCGGTTATCGATTTTTGGTGTAGTGGCTAGTCTCTATCGAATCCCTCTCCACTTGAGCGTGCTCCTCGCCTCTTGTGAGCCAATTAGATAAGGCAAGTCGCTCAGTGTAGGCAATGTTACTCGTTTTTCAAGCAAACAAAAGTGACCTCCTATGAACCAGGAGAGTGTTTTATTGGTCTGTTCAGACAACCCTGCGGGTGACTGCCCGATGCTTGCGTTGGCGTTTACGCAAATTTGACGTAAGGAGATTGGAATAAAAACACATTGGAATAGTTTTACGTTATAGGGCCCCACGTCACTTTGACGCTATGGGTTTTCGCGATTTTGTGACGTCGTGTAAGAGATAGGCGAAGTGGATGCAGCCCGGAAAAGTTTGACCAATGGCAGAGTATTATGGCCAAAAGGCGCCGAATAAGAAATAATTATTTTTCTTTCGTTCAGTATAATCATGCATAATCCGTGTCCGCGCATCATATCAGATGGGGCGTTTTCGCGGTTTTCGTGACTTCAGGTGACAGACTGGCGAAGTGGGGGTGGGCCGAAAATGTTTTGATCAATCATGGAGGGCTGATTGCAGAATTGGAATAGAAAAGTTTGGAATGGCTTTACGTTATAGCACCCCATGTCTCGAAAAGAAAAAATGCTATAGGCGAATCAGGACGATCGCTGCCATGTGAGAGCGGCGATCATGCCGCTCTCCAATACATCCGTGAACAGCGTGTCCTAAAGTTACGAGGTTTTATGTGCCAAAACCACGATTTGATTCTGAGGCACGCCGTAGTGGGGGACTCCGGAAATTTGGACCACCTGGGGTTCTTTACCGTGCACCTAAATCTAAGTACACATTTACTTAGATTTAGTTTCGCCCCCATCGAAATGCGGCAGCCGTGGCCGGGATTCGTTACCGCGACCTCGTGCTTGGCAGCCATACACTATAACCACTAAGCAACCGCGGCGGGTCAACAGCATGTCCTCTGGCCGTGCAAGTCGTGCTCTTTGGTGACCTATTTTCGCTTTTGACGCGCCCAGTGAGAAGAAAACGATCTACCCAAAGCTGCGCAGCATGTAAAATCAGGCGAGTCGGCATAGCTTCGTGGTTGCAACAGCGCGAATTGACACAAACTGAGTAAGCGTAGGGGAAACCACATGGCGCTGTGTATTTTGCATTGATTTCTTGATAATGCTCAAGTAGCTATCGAATACTCTGAGCAGTGGTTACAAGTTTTAGCTTAAGGTAAACCTCCCCAGTTGGACCTGCTATAGGCCAATTAGATTTTGTTGGTTAATTATGCGCCAAATTAAAATGGCAGTGAGCTATTTTAAGTGGCTGCTATCGCTGTGAGAGGGCACACGACGATATCCTCATGCATTTCGTCTAATTTATAATCAATAATAGGCGCCTCATCGGTGACGTGCTGTATCTAAAGCGTTGCGTATTCAACCCCTATTATAAGGTACAGCAAGATTATAAGATACAGCGGAAAGCATCTTAATGGAAGCTAAGTACAAGCTTGCCTGCGCATGTGTACGTAAGGTAATAGTACGACCTTTTGACTGTCTTAAATTAGGCAAAGGAAAAAAAAGAACAATGTATATAAAATTGCAGTACGCTGACGACAATGGCCCCACTGTATGCCAGGCAACTCAGTCCTTGATATGGAACCATGTCTCAGGGCCGTGTAAAATTTCCCGCCAGCCGTGCGCGTCGTATCCTGACCTTTTTTTTTTCAGTTGACTCCACGCGTTTCATCGAGATCGATGAGCATATATCGGGCTGCTTCCCTGTGTGCCACTTTATGGGCGCAGAGGCCAAGCCGGCGCACGAGCCACGCACTTTCTGCTTCGGCCGCCTTCGCCGTAGCGGAAGCACGCCGGGGACCGAGACGCGAAAGGGGCGGCGTCCTCGACACGCCATGTTTGTCCATTGCAGTGAACGGCAACGTTCAAGGCGGCTGCCGTTCCGTGTGCTCTTGTTTTATTTCCTATTCTCATCCACGAATGCGAATCACCTGGCCCGTTTCCTAGAAAACGGCACCGCGACACATCACTATGTAAAGGCCACCTCAATTCAATCAATCCCTACGCTCGGGGTCTCCACGCTGTCATTTCTTCGACTCTTTCTTGGTCCTTCTCGTTTGGCTATCGATAAATGAATCATCACGGGAAACGCGACTGGCTTCTCAGACCGGGTCGGTGTCTGACAGCCGAGTACGCGCCATCTTCGCTGCGTTTGCGTAAAGGAGGAGGAAAAAAAAGAAAGAAAAAGAAAGTGCGACAGTAGCGATTGGTTGCTTGTCATGAAAGCGTGTCGATGGCGCTTGTGACCGCTAGTAGGTGATGAGCAAAGCGTGCGCACGTATCGTGCCTCGAAAGACAAGCTGTAAAATGTGACATACCAGATTACTTTCGTTGAGACGAGTCTATCTGAAACGCTTGGATTCTAGTCGAATTCGAAATAGCGCCAAACATGACCCAAAAGGATAAAACAGCGTTTTCCACATTCATTGTATTGTCACGTAGTAGTGGCTTTGAAAATCACAGCAGCAAAAGTGTGCATAACTGAACTATATCTTAATTGGGCGAACCTGTGCTCAAAACTCATGTTACACTCAAAGCACTGTTGTGGTGAACGCAATCGGCGATCGTCGAGATCTGATCTTCGAGTCAAGTGCGTCGGCCTTTTATTGATGAGTCATCGAAGATTCCAGAATAATCGCTGGTGCGCGTGCGTGTCTTGCAGAAGGTTCCACACAATTCGCGTCGTACATACAATCAGGTTACACGGCTTCCGGTGGCAACAGACAAAGGATAGAACCATCGTTAATATTTGAGAAACTTCCGATACATGGAGGTGCATCTTGCGCCTACTTTGAATTACACTTGTTTTAGAGCGCTCAAGGCAGCACTGCACAGTCGCGTAAGGTCGCATTGACGCTGTAACTTTAGGTTAAGTGTCCTCTACGGCGATATTCAGCGTTCATTTTACACCACGGAGAATAAAGCCTATTGGCTGCCTTGCACAATTCCTAAAGCGCTGCAGAATGCCCTGGAACGACCAAAGATGCGAGCCGTCTATCTCTATAATAATAATAATAATAATAATAATAATAATAATAATAATAATAATAATAATAATAATAATAATAATAATAATAATAATAATAATGTAGGTACTAGATCGGCGTGAGCTATAGAAACCCGGATTATGACGTCATCTGCAACTAAGTGTTGTGAAATCGTACGTACCTATGCCTATGTCGCGTGGTTTACGTTAAAATGACAATGGCATTTATACTACGTTGAAGAAGCGTCGAAACCTGTTCGACCTGGGCCACTCAGAGAGACGGAACAATGCCGCCCTTCTTCGACGTAGCGTTAACTGTTACGAAGAAAGTAGCTAGAGGTGCAATGTAGCCGATCCTGGTGGCGGAGCAGTCTAACACAGCGTCGGCAAGCGCTAGCTGCCACGAGAGAAGAATGCGAGAGACGGGCACGTACGCGCGCCAATCGTCTCCAAGAGATACTTCGCTTTGGCGCGAGAGACGTATATACGCTCGATTGTGGCCTAATGCCTAGAGCATCAGGCTGCTGTACTGGAAGGGAGAGGTTCGGTCCCAGCATCGGTCATGCACTTCTTTTCACTGAAGAGGCCCGAAACGATGCGAGACAGGAACTCACCTACATACCGCAAGGTGCCAGGATATGAGGCAAAGTATGATTAGCATTAAAATAATTCAGAGCATTTCGGTGGCTTATAAAATCGGCTATTCTTGACGAGTTGGTGTGCTTTCTCTGTAGCCAATGTATTTGGTACATGGCCGTACCCCGTTACACAAAGATGGGCTTTGACTCCCTCGCAATATCTTCTGGTAGAACGCAACTTAATTAATTTATTCTTATTCCCGTTTGTATGTTGTTTCAGGAGTTCTTTTCCTTACACTGAGTCTTTGTCACAGGTTTACTTGAGCAATGTGACAACTGCATATGCTTGATAGTGTATTTAGTGCCCAACTTCTATTACATTGAACAGGTGGCTATTGGGTGTCTTTTTGATTAGCTTACGTTCCTTCTCGTGAATTTCATTTCTTGTGTGTCTGTGGCTTGAGTTCTTTGCACCTGTGTGGTATGCGCACGTGTGGTAAGTGTAGAAGATAAGGAGGGGGGGGGGGGGGGGAGTTCATAGCTGGCTTGGGAGATATGGCGCTAAGGTAGCCTCTATATTTTTTTCCTTTTGTCTGCAGCTATTAGGCAACAAAGATGATGACGACAGCAACAACGATGACAACAGTGACAAGGAGAATTCATTAGTTTCGCTGTGCGTAGCCTGTGACCTAGTTTTCATCATTTGTATATTTCTTAATACGCTTCACTTCGCGAGCACACTTCACCAGCTTTCAGTGAAGATAAACGGAACCCAGGGGACGTGATCGGAAGTAGTCATAACACAGAGGAAATTTGACGGCACTTAGCAATCAAGTGAGAACTAGCGCACTTGTAAGCAGGAGAGATATATATAAGAAGGAGACGCAGGGAGGCTAACCAAGGTCGCGCCTGGTTGGCTAAGTCCCCTACACGTGAGAAAGGGGAAAAGAGATATGAGAAGGTAGAAGGAGAGAAAAGAAGTCATGTGCGCACACATGCAGGTGAATGTTCACGTATATAATCAAAAGCACCAATCTAGTCGAGTTGCCTTCAAGAAGCGCATTACATGGTTTTGGTAAAGGAAGAGCTTTATTAGAAAACACAGAAGGGTACGAGCGTGGCATGTTGCCGAGTTCACAGTAACACATGGGGCTTTATGGGATAAGCAAGCAGAGAAGCACACCACGCAACCGTACACTATGGCAAGCATTGGAAGCACAGACGTCGACCGCACTGCAATGCGCTGGCCAATAGACACACGCTGAAGTTTGCTTGTCGGGCCTTGTTGGCAAAACACAACAGCACCGCACAGAACCGAATGAAAACGCGCGTATCAGCAAACGGATGCACTTCCCGGTTTCGCACAGCTCGCAAAAACAAACACAAACTTCCGGGATCATCGGGCTCTCTCCACAGGGGACACGTGCCGGACCGATGGTCCAGAGATGTGCTTGATAACGCGGGTAGAAACTTCGCGCCCCGCATGTGTAATCTGCACTGCACGCCGTGGCAGTGCTGCGACCTCGCTTGCAGCACTTCCCTACGCGGAGAAGCGGGACGACGAATGAGCGAGCAGTGTTTCGCCAGCGCTTTGCTTCGTTTAGTTTTCCCCCGAAAAACGACGCAGCTATTTCCTCGGTTTTTATTTCACTTTCGCTTTTTTTTTCTTTTCCTTTCATGAGTTGGCCGGATTGACGTCAGCTGGCCGGACGACAACGCGGGCAGCTGACCGTTTAAAAGGAGGAGGTCATTTTTGGACCAGCGACATCAAATCTGACCACGCCGCAGTGCGCACCGCCCACAATTAATTCCCGCGACGTGCGCTCCCTCCTGGATGCGCAGACTCACTCCCTCCTTGCCCAAACTCCCACCCCACACCCTTTTATTTTTGCTGTTGTTTAATCGTTTCTTCATGCATTGGCGGGTCCTTCTAAGCATGCTTCTCTCCTTCTGACCTCCCTTCCCCCTAGCCCTTTCAATTCAGTTTTCTTTAAAGGTGATTTTCTGATCGAGCATTTATTGCTGTAACTATTGTCTCACTTTGTTTTTCTTTAACATATCACACGTACTCGCAGTTGAAACTTCGCCAAACATACGGTTTGCTCGTTCGTTTTAATTCACCTATTCGCTCGTTAACTGTGTCAGTCAAGAAAGGCCACTGTATCATTGTTTGTGTACAAGCATGCCTCTTCGTCGCCTGTTCCACATGAAAGATTATGTTTCTTGACACTCAGCCCTCACATTAGTCCCCGAAATTTAAGCTTCAATCAATTTGTGGGAACTGTTGCCCTCACGTTTTTTACTCTTTGTAGCTCTCACCATTTTCTACACCTTTAAAAGGGGCGAGGTTAGTAGAGTTCCAGTCGGAAAACTTTGCGATGCCTGAATGCAGCATAAAAGGACTATCTTCAAAAGGTGCACGCGCAATAGCCAAGTGCTTGAGATTAGAGTTATTGTTACTCAGGAAGGACGATTTGAACAAGAAACATGCTTAGGTCAATCGTGTGTCTGGCGCACCCGAATCATGCCTATATTTGACCAGCCCAACTCGAAACGTTACTGATATTCTGATATATTCGCTGTCTTCATTCTTTTGTAGTTTACGCAGTTCTGCCCGCTCTCTAGTAACGGTGATAGAATAAATGAAGAGTTACTGTCGCTGAGTTATCTAACCCTTTCAAATTCTAACTTCAGTTCGACACTGTTCACTTGACTTCGGATCTACTTTATTAAGAGAAAGCTTTAGCTCGGGGCCTGCTATCTAAAGGCATGGGAAAGAAAGAATAGCTTTTCATGGCAAACCAGTGTACCGAATTTGATGAAGATCGTTACATTTTATTTAGGCCGCCTATATTTTTATGTAGTAGTTGAAACTTGCAAAGTTTAGAAGAACGAAACTATAACTCTGCAGCTCAACAATAAGAAATGCCATCACAATCCTGAAAACCTCATTTAATAATACACCTAAGTGGACCAAATTGATATAATATACACCCATGTGGAATTTATTACTAATTTGGGAATATGAATTATGAAAACCTTTTGTAAACATTGAAACAAAATCAAGTAATCTGTAAATTAATATGCAACTGTTGCACGAGCCTTTCCGAAAAATAAGTGACCATCAGAGGTTGCTTTAGGATGATTATGTAAGTGTTGACATGTTTACCACCACCGAGTATAGCCGCTGATTAGAGTTTTTCTCATTGTGCATAATTTCATATCTCCTTACTGTAAATATTGCCCTGCGGTAATGTAATAATAGTAGATTACTGTGCTACCATACGGCCAAGCGTGTTTCCCCGCAGAAATAGGGTGCAACTAAATCTTAAGAATTCAGCGTGCCTTGGTTAAGCACACAGTCACAAGATATGGCTAGGCACGCACCCGTTGCTATCTACGACTTATGTATCACGACAGTGTAGTAACGATAATAGAGAACTTAGCCGCGACATTCCAGTGTACGCAAGTGCACCTGGTTGCACAATTGAATTGAACTGAATTCTGGGGTTTTACTTGCCAAAGCCACGATTTGATTATGAGGCATGCCGTAGTGAGGGACTCCGGAATAATTTTGCTCACCAGGGAATCTTTATCGTGCTCCCAATGTACGACACACAGGCGTTTTTGCACTTCTCCCCCATTGAAATGCGGCCACCGCGGCCGGGATTTGATCCCACGACCTCGTGCTTCGCAGCGCAACGCCATAGCCGCTAAGCCACCGCAGCGCTTGCGCGGTCGCACAATTATACGCTGCTGCCTTGCGCTTGGCGCACTTTGTCGGATGGAAAGATTTATCGTATGGTCAGGTGCGCCTCCGAAGGTAACACGGTGTGACGGGAACTTTCCCGGAAACCTGACCTTTTAAACCAATATCCTACAATACTCTATTTACTAGAATGTGGTGTTTCGCCAGTGAAATATAAAAAAGAAGTTCGGGAATTTCCCCAGGCAAAATTTTTAAATGCATCGTTCATTAACAAAGTCAGTACGTTTTGCTTTTATTCTCTATTCTAGTAATGTTACGAGTATTCTGTTTTGAAATGCAAAATAATTTGTTCTGAACACAGACCAGGTTTTCTACTCTCTGTGCTTATTGCTATTGCCAGTGTATAGTATTCATTGCTTTGCGTTACTGCTTTCATATGTCACAAATCTGCAGATACCGTTACGTATGCAGTACGTGTGTACTGTATTCAGCATATCTGTTCTTTGCACATTTCGCTAATTATTTGTATTGCGGTGAGAAAGTTCTCTTGTTTTCAGGGTGTCATGGCTAAGCCAGGCGATCTTCATGCCTTTGACCATGTCTTCTGAGGTATCTTTACAAAAATTGCCTAGAATAAATAGGAAATAAAATGGGAAGAGAAGAGTCACGCCCTCTGCGGTAACCCAGTGACTATGGCGTTGCGCCGCTGACCACGAGGTAGCGGGTTCGTTTCCGGCTGTAGAAGTCGCATTCTGATGAAGGTAGAAGGCAAAACAAAAAAAAACCACTCGTGTACCTTATGTATCAAAGAATCCCAGATGGTCAAAATCACTCAAGCGTCTACCACTACGGCGTGGCTCATGATCAGATGGTGGTTATGGCACGTAAAACGCCTGAATTTAATATTGTTTATAAATAGAATCATGCCATATTAGCGCACGCAAAAGCGACTCATCGTACGCTAAATCTTTCTGTAGTGCAAAACTAGTTGGTGCAAGGCAAAGCATTACCGGGTTATCGTACGTACGACTGATGCTGAAACGCAATGGGGCTAAAAGCTCTATACGCACATGCCAGATTGAACTCCACTAATTTTGTTTCGAAGATGGCAGAAAAATACGCAGCGAGAACGTTTTTCAAGACCACATAGTGGAGACCAGGTATGGGCGTTGTGCGGAGCATCAAGCTTTCTCAAATTGAAATCATCCAACGAAAAAAATGTTAGAGATGTTCAAGTTGCAGAATATGGTAAATGTCATCGAATGCGAATATTCGAGAAAAAAAGACCATCCAATATCGAATAGAATAGTTGAAACTTCTAAAGAAAAATGAAACGAAAAGTCCTGTGTAGTCTGGTCGGCAACAAATAGCTCGTTTGCATTATCTGACATATGTAATGTCGTTGACAACAGGATGCCAGGTCAACTGAGAAGCTTGTAAATGAGAGACAAATGAAAGTATCTGATGCATGACGACAATGACAGCAATAAAAAAACGAAATAGCACGTCCCAGGTGCATGCAGTAGAGTGTAGTACTCGTTACTACAGCACTACAGCACCACGCATCGCTTTGAATGAATCCAAACCTGCAGTTATTGGCAAAATAGTTGTTTTGTATAAAAAGAGACAGAGCATTCATAGGCTGCCTACGACATGCTTACTCAATGGCTGGTAAGTATTTTGCATAAGTAATCTCCTCCATGTGTTTGCTGGGGATAAATTTGCAAAAGCTTTGGTTCGTAAGCTTTGTTTGCCCATTGGCTGGCTGCCTTCACTAATAATATGTGCAACTTCACAATAGGCTGGCACTTGCTCTTACGAGCGTAACACTTTCTGTGTGAATATGTGCCCGGGGATCGCCTGCGCAACAACCGCCGTTACTTCTGCGCCACAATCATTCAAACAAGCCTCCATTTGCCTCAGTCTTTCTGCCTGTTGACTACGAGAAATGTTGATGTCTCTCCTATGTAGTATTCGAACGAAACTAATACTCGACAACTTCCAACAGTAAATTTTCGAACCAAGTACGAATCAAATAACAAATACTATTCAATTTGTATTCAAAATTTCAAGTATTTGCACACGCTTCAATTAAATAGAAGGCACAAATGATCAGGGGATCGTTAGAGCAGGTTCAATCATGTTCCGAGCTTAGCAAAGTCCGAAAGGTTAGGAGCAGCTTGTAATGAGCAAGCAAAACTGAGCTGAAGTTTTTTTGTCTCAGTACGCCTTTGTATACGCTACGCGCTTACTTGCACGTATTTCTAGGTATCCACGCATGCATTTATCCCGCTTTTGACGTCATTTTGCGGTCCACATACGCCTTCACATTTTTTCGCTGTTTTCTGTTGTCACTTTCTTCTTAACAGCGAATTGGCCAGTTTCCTTCCCCCCGCCCCATCCTTTTTAGAAGGACTGCGCATCAACCACGTTCAGTCGCCATGGTGCAGGCGCTCTCCTCCACCGTGTCCACTTTAATGAATATGCAGCAGTGACACCCCCTCCTGCTCCCGATGTAGCAAACGGGAACAGCTTCTACAGGCGGACGTCGCTAAACAGGAACACGTCCTTCTCTGGACATAAACTAGCCTCTCACGTCAGGCACGTGGTAAGAAACAGTCGGGTTGACACGGGCGACGCCTGAGCCCTTTTACGCGCCCCGTCTCCCCGCGCGCGCCCGCATACATACATACACGCAGAGTAAGTTAACGGCGCACCGCGCGGCCTGCGGGCGAACTCACTCGGTACACTTCGCGCACGGTCCAGTGACCGCAATACGTGGACGCCAAGCCCTTCTCTTTTCTTTACGCTACTTTTCCACTTTGCCCATCGTGGTCTTCCTCTATCTGAATCCTTCTCCGCCACTGCGCTCCCCTTCCTCTCTACTACCCACACGGGAGCAAGAGACGCGCCCAGGTATTCACCGTACTCCAGCTTTCCTCCCCCGCACATGCCAAGTAGCAGCAAATGCCGCTGTGCGCATCGCTGTTATGCCAGCGCGACCGCCTCGGGCTAGCTCCATGCCAGGAATACGTTATGCAACTCGCGCGCGGCGGACGAGGGATAGGTCAGAGCGCGCTTCTCTCTTCAGCGGAACCCGCGTTTTTCGCCGTACAGGGCAGAGCACGTCCGATACGAAAATGCCTGCGCACCAACAGTGCCGCTTGCATTGCCTTGCAGCGGACGCACAGGCGCGTTGGCCAACCCCTCCCACACGCTAACGACGAGCGCATGCAGGGCTCGCGCTACGGCACCGCACCCGTCGCTGCAGATGCACTAACGACTCAATCGTTCAGACAAGTGCGAATCGCGTATAACTTCGGACAGCGTCCGTGTACGTCACATAAGACTGTTGCGCCTGCGAGTGGTGCGTGAGCGATGAACCTCTTACGTCATCCTTTTCGTGCCTCACGCATGGCGCGTAGGCAGAGAGAAGGTCGTACGATTCGACTTTTGAATGGCGGCGATACACGCTTGATCGTGTGTGCCGTGACTATAACCGATGACGACGCAAGTATCAGATAGGGATTTCGTGAATCTGCAGCCGCCTGCAGCGTGTTACATCACCGATTTACGTTTGTCATTTTAGCCACTTTTAGGCGATAACCGCGACGCGTTGGTGACGTTCCCACTGATTGTTGCGGCAAACGTTGGTTTGTTTTTTAAGGCGACTGAGCAGCAGGTTGCTTCCGGACTGTGTGAGTAGTTAATATGACACTCGCAGCAATCAACCTACGCTTGAATACCTTTCGCGAGGTTCGAAGCGCTCATCTCAGTTGTGTGTGCACTCGTCCTGGTACGTTATGTATACGAAATGGGTGCTTTCTACAGTCGCTCACTGTGATATAGGAGTGCAGTTCAGTATCTCATCTCTGCTGTGAGCACCGAAGGTAATGTTTATTACGCACGTGTCTTTCTGGGGCCTTTTTTCCGTTTCGTCAACGAGACAAAGCCGTTTTGTTCAGAAACCATTATATATATTTTTATTTATTTATTCAGGTCATCTGCTGCTTGAACGACGGCTGCGGTGTTACCTTCTCATCAGAAGCGCGCGTAAAGACCCACGAACATATTTGGGTAAATCAATCCTACCATTATGATAAAAAGATTTCTTTTCTTTCTTAAGCTCGTGCCATCATGCAACCATGTCAGTCTGAATGTTCTGCATCCAAGGCGGCCTCATGGACTGATTAATCATCACTATCAAGAACTACGCAGATATATTCGTAGCCAGCGCAAAGCCCACATCATCATCATCATCAGCAGCAGCAGCAGCAGCAGCCGCCGCCGCCTATTTTTAAGTCTACTGCAGGACAAAGGCCTCTCCCAGCCATGCAAATTATCCCTGTCACCCATACATTATAACATAATTCTCAACAAAGCTGAGACCACGCCAGTGAGATAAGTGCTCGAGGTGCTTTCGAATTGCACAAAGTGAACAAAAATGAGTTTCATATTGTGCTCTCCGACAAATAATATTCGGAAAAACCGAAAGGAATCCGTAGCTTCAAGTGTGCTTGTGCGCCCACTACGTAAAACTGTGGCTTTGAACCGCACCCCATCTTATGAATGAGTACAGCGGCTATGAAGACTGTGTTTATGGGCCACACTGTGGAGCGTCGTGTACTGTAGAGTCAAATAAATGCAGGCCTTCGCGAAGCCCAAGAAATGTTTCTAAACGGCACGCACTTTGCGGCGATTGCATGCGAACAGCGACTCTCGGCTTTCACTGTTTTTGGGCGTCTGGCCAAAGCGCACGCATGCACAGTTTGACGAATCGTGCGTGTTGCCTATAGCAACGGCAAGAGAACAAAAGCCGGTGGCGGCAACGACCGGATAAATTCGTAAGTGGGCCCTCCGTGACGGGCTGGTGGCAGTTGATTGGCGTGGTACTAACAGGGCGGCTGCTGATTGCTGCCGTTGCATGCAAGCGCGTGGCAAGCGCTGTGCTACCCGTGGCAATGCAAAATAGATTTCCTCTTAGCAAATTGCGTTGTTGAGCGAGTTGTCACGTGTTGAGAGTGAAAACAACGTGAGTTACAGAACGAGGACAAGGAGAGACACAGAATTCACGCTCGACTTTGTCCATAGCGTATACTAGAAATCATCCCGTCAATAAATGCGCACGTTTAGCGTTCAGACGTGTTCGGATTGGAAGGCTAGCACATCACCGCGGGAGATAAGTACGCGTTCGAAAGGCCGACGTTCGGTTTCGCCTCACACGATTGGCCTAGATTGACGACCCGATTATCCAGGTCGGGCCGCGATATCGGCCCGACCTGGATAATCGCATGAGGCGAAACCAAACGTCGGCTTTTCGAACGGGTACAAGATTGCCGCCCTGCTCATCATATTTATTTTCATTTATTTTTACATACTGCAGCCCTTCTAGGGCTATGGCAGGAGTGGGGAATTATACAGGTGTATAGTGTACAAAAATGTGCGAAGTAAGCAGGACGAGAGAGAGAAAAAAACAAAAACCAATAACAGATCAATGACATTCAAGTTTAAGCAAGAAATCGTCCAACGGAAGAGAACGAATGGTACCAGGCAACGAGTTCCAGTATTCAATGGTTAAAGGGAAAAACTATATTTAAACGCACAAGTTTGATCGTGACCGATAGAGTACAATATTAAGACGGTGATACCACCTAGATGATGAAGGTTCATCAAATTTTATGTATGTACTAAGGGTAGATGAACCTGGTAGCCTTTTTCTGAAACATTTTCAACTTCACGGTGTCTGATTGCTTATGTGGATTCCATACCACACACGCATACTCTAAAGGTTGGCGGATAACTGTTTGGTAAGTGATGACTTTAACTTTTAAAGGAGCGGTGCGCAGAGTACGCCGTACGTAGCTTAGCTTTTTAAGTGCTTTATTACAAATATAATTGATATGATGAGGCCAGAACGTGTTATTGGTAAAATAAAGACCCAGGTATTTATACTCGGACATTTTTTCCAGTGCGCAACCGTTAAATGCATAAGGAAACGTGGATGGAAATATATGCCTACAAAATGACAAGTGCACGGTTTTCTTAAAATTGATAGTCCTTTGCAAGGTTTTGCACCATTGGCAGAAATGATCAAAGGAATTGTTAAGAAGAATATGATCTTTAGGTGAAGTGATAGTTCGATAAAGCACGCAGTCGTCCGTGTATAAACATATATTAACAGGTATGTTAGATGGTACATCATCGATTTACAGCAAGAGGAGTAACTGCCCCAGAACGGAACCGTGCGGCACGCCGGTTGTTACGTCAACAGCAGAAGAGTTAGTGTTCCTAAAATAAACGCTTTGCAAATGGCCGGTGAGATAACTTGCAATTCAGTGAACAAGAGAAGGATTGTTAAATATTGAGTCAAGCTTGCATAAAAGTTTGTACTGAGTAACTGTATCAAAAGTTTTGGAGAGGTCAACAAAGATCGGAACAATTTGGTAACCTATATCAAGCGCTCTAATAATGTCGTGACTAAATTCTTTCAATTGAATGGTAGTACTGTAACCACGACGAAAACCGTGTTGAAAGTTAGATAAAATATTGATACATGTATATTGCATGTTGCTTGTGGCCGATGCAGCGCTGGCCAGTTCAGCCGACAGCTCGAGAGCCAGAGAGCGTTCATCGTCTTCGTCGGGGCGCCCGCGTGCATCGTCCACAAGAAAACATGCAATATGCATGTATCAATATTTTATCTCACTTTCAACACGGTTTTCGTCGTGGTTACAGTACTATCACTCTATTGATAGAATTAGGTCACGACATTATTACAGCGCTTGATTTAAGTTACCAAATTGATCCTATCTTTATTAACCTCTCCAAAGCTTTTGATACAGTTACTCAATCCAAACTTTTATGCAAGCTTGATTCAATATTTAACAATTCTTCTCTTGTTCACTGAATGGCAAGTTTTCTCAGCGGCCGTTTTCAAAGCGTTGATTTTAGGAACACTAACTCTTCTGATGTTGACGTAGCATCCGGTGTGCCGCAGGGTTTCGTTCTGGGGCCATTACTCTTCTTGCTATACATCGGTAACATACCTTCTAACATACCTGTTAATATCTGGCTCGCGAACTGCTCCGCGCTCGCCTCCTGACCTCACAAGAGAAGCAACGGCGTTTGTACGATCGCCAACACAGAGACGTCCACTTTTCGCCTGGATCTCTGGTAAACTCCTGTGGTCACCGACGACGACGAAGTTCGAAGGCGGCTTGTGGGCTTTTATGAGTCCGTCTTTTTCGAAGCTTCCGAGCCTTTTTTGGTCACCTAGTGGTGTAAATTTGATATTATCGGATCCGTGAAGAAGAGAAGATTCAGCGGATACCTGATTTTGAGGTGGGCCACCCCTTTTTTGGACTTCATTCGAACTTTTGTGCTCATGCCACGCTGGCCGAGAGCTAGCGTCTGGTAGACCTAGCGTGGCATGGCAGCAATGCACGTTGAAGGGTACATGCTCCCGGCGGAGGACTTTACTGAAGACCTGGGATGGCGGACAGTGTCCAACCGAAAATCTAGAACTACGACGAGGCATGGATTGGGTGATGGCGGTTCGCCAAGTGAGATGCCTGAACGACGGGGCGCAGGTGAACGGCGCGGAGGCTCGGCAGTCAAGAATCGCATTGTGAAGGCGTCGCGCATGCCACCGATGCCACAAGAACACATCAAAATAGTCATTCGCCCACGGGGTGGACTGAATTTGGAGAAAGTTAGCTCTACAGCGGTGGGCAAGGCAATCGTAGAGGCGGCAGGCCTCGTTATTGAACAGGTTCGGGAAGATGTTATTTGCCCGAACTTTATGCAAAATATCTTGGTGGCTAGTACGCCAGAAAGGAGCAACGCTGAACGATATGTGAGACTCAAGTCAATCAGAGTGGCAGACAAAGATTTTGAAGTCAGTGCGTACGAGACGGCCCCACACACTACGTGTAAGGGGGTCATTCGCAATGTAGACATTATGGATGGCCCCGCGACACTTGAGCGGAACATTGTTAACGATCGCAATCCGCTGGCTATGGCGGTCAAACGAATCAAAACACAGGATCCGTCATCATTGTTTTCGACGGGTTAAAGGTGCCAAATTTCGTCAGATATGGGCCAACTCTGGTACGGTGCTTCCTGTATCGAAAGCAGTTGGATGTATGTTATGTGTGTGGCAAGCTTGGACATCGGGCGGATGTCTGCCCAGCACCCGATTGTTTTGAATGCCGAGGATGCGGGACTCGGAACCCTGAAGAGGATCACAACTGTGTGCCTTGTTGCAAGCTTTGTGGCGGACGACACCTGACCGCGGATAAACAATGTAGACAACGATACCAGCTTCCCTACGTCGTGCGTGCTCGACGACAGGAGAGAGCCAGGGCGGAGCTAACGGCGGAACAGGAGGCAGCCGAGATGGTGCACCTTGTGAGCGCCCGCCAACGCTCTAAGGGACGCTCGCGCTCTAGGAGCCGCTCCAGGTCGAGGCAGCGGCCATCTTCTGGGACTCGTACGACCAGGAGCCGATCCGTTTCTATGGAGGCGCGGGTGCGCTTTCCTGCAGCTGGTGGCGGCGGCGGCGCAGCTGGGAGCCAGACCACCTGGGCTGACAAGGTCAAGGGTGGCATCAGCGCCGGCCGAGCGCGCGAGCAGCGCCACGAGCATGTGGATGGTAATAAGGATAGGGATAGGATTGCGCAATTGGAGAGAGAGAATCGTAGTTTAAAAGCAGCCATTGACGGGCTTATCAAAGAGATAGCTGAACTTAGGAACGGCTTACCTTCCGGTAACAGCGATAGCTTAAGACAGACTAGGAAACATGATGACTCGGTTGAGGTACCCAGGTCTGTGGAGGTCGCGGAACAGAACATGGCGGACGAAGAGACGCCTGCTCCGAAAAAGAGGGCCTTATCCTCGACCGTACGGATTCAGGGCAAAGTCGGTTCCGAGCTTAAAGCAATGATGGCGACATTGCAAGAAAGTGTAAATCAGATCATTAGTAGACTGGAGCGGATAGAAGAACAGGAAAATATCACGGATCAGAGATTAGGCAAAATTGAAATATATCTAAACGAGACAGTGGTCCCTGTTATGGAGCGGGAGTGCACTCGGCCGCTAGCCCAGCAGGGTAAGTCGCCGAGTGGACTTGAGCTCAAAACTAGTTCACCAAATTTCCGTGGTCAAGATGGCTCTATTAAATAGTTCATTTAGTATTTGGCAGTGGAATTGTAGGGGGTTCAATCATAAGAAGGCGTCTCTGCAGCAGTTTGTTAGAACGCATGGTGTCAAGCCTCAAGTTATCATGTTACAGGAAACACTGACGTCTAACGTGACCTTAACGAATTTCAAAACGGAAGTTAAGGATAATGAACAGGGCAGAGGACTCGCTACTCTCATTAATAGGAGGTTGGCGTATATTAGACATGATCTTCACATGGCAGATTGCAAGATTGAATATATTATGGTGGAAGTAATCTTAGGTCGGCAAAGATCATGTCAGAGGAGCGTTTACCTGCTAAACCTGTACAGTAGCCCCCGGGACACGAAGCAGAGTTTCAAATCTCTCTTGACCAAGGCAACCAATCTGGCTAAGGATGCACCGTTGCTTATTGGAGGGGACTTCAATGCACCATATCATGTGTGGAAGTATGCTTATAGCACTATTAAGGGGGAGAGACTATGGCAGCAGGCACTAGACTTGAATTTAACTCTGATTACAGACCCCTCGTATCCCACCAGATGTGGCACGTCGACATGTAGAGATTCGACACCTGATCTCACTTTTGTTCGGGGGGTGGTGGATTCGTCCTGGTCCAATTCTAATATAGATTTTGGTAGCGATTATTACATACTTATGATTACTTTGGTAGTGGCTAATAAAAAGGAGCGCACATTCAGGATGGTTGACTGGGATGCATTTAGGAAAAGAAGAGAGCAGAGAATCGATGATGAGGGAAATGAGTTGACCTTGGAACAGTGGACTAGTCAGCTTAAAAGTGACGTTGAGGCGTCCACTAAAGAGGTTAAGACCGATATTGACACGGAACACATGGATAGTCGCCTGGCACATTTGTTGGAAGCAAAGCAGTCGATGTTAGCGCGATGGAAGGGTCAGAGATTAAATAGAAGGCTTAGAAAGCGTATAGCAGTGGTTAATCAGGAAATTGAAGACCATTGTCGGGTACTGTGCAAGCAGCAATGGGATGAAGTGTGCAATTCTATTGATGGTCGCATTAAGAGGGAGGCGCCTGGAGTTTGCTCAGACATTTACTAGATGAGACAAACACTAAGTCTAATCAGAGGACTGTGATAGGTAAGCTGGTCCATCAGGCGTGTCGGGACTCCACGGAGCAGGAGTTGCTAAAGGATTTGGCTCAGAGATACCTTCCGTTGGAGACCTGGCACGATACACCTGATGTGGTTTTGGAATATAGTGGAGACGAAAATGCAGCTATGGACGCGGAATTTACTGAAAGTGATATAAGGATGGCGCTGCAGAATCTTAATAGTCGATCGGCATCAGGGCCGGATGGCATTACGAATAAAATGCTGCGGAATTTAGACGATGGGTCAATTGAGTTCCTTACGCGGCAGATCAATTGCCTATGGAAGGAAGGCTCTTTCCCGGAAGAGTGGAAACTGGCAGCTACTGTTCTGATACCCAAACCGGGGAAGGCCATAGGGCTTGAAAATCTCAGACCCATTTCCCTGACGTCGTGTTTGGGAAAAGTCGCTGAGCATGCCATTTTAAATAGGCTAACGCGTTATGTTGAGGGCAATGGGGTCTTTCCGCACTCGATGATAGGATTTCGGCCCGGCCTCTCGACTCAGGATGCTATGATCAGGATTAAGCATCAGATCCTTGACCGGCGAACAAGGGATACTAAGGCACTAATTGGACTTGATGTGGAAAAAGCTTTCGATAAAATCCGACATTCTTTCATTATACGGGTGCTATCGGACTTGAATTTGGGGCAGCGGCTTTTCAATTTTGTCAAGGCTTTCCTTACGGATCGAAAGACATGTCTCAGGTTTGGGGAGATAAAATCGGAAGTCGTTAAATTGGGTTGCTGTGGTACTCCGCAGGGATCCGTACTCTCGCCTATGTTATTCAATCTGGCGATGTCGAAGTTGGCTAATAGACTGGACACTGTCCAGGATATTGGCTATTCTATCCACGCGGATGACATTACTATATGGAGTGTCGGTGGTAGTGATGGAGAGCTTGAGGCTAGGCTGCAGCAGGTGGTAACGCTTACGGAGGAGTATCTGGGTCTCATGGGGCTCAAGTGCTCCTCTAAAAAGTCGGAGTTGTTGATCTTCAAATCTAAGAAGCTAGGTCGTAGGCCGAGGGGTTGGGTACCGGACGTTGAGCCTTGCATTAGAATTCATACTAGGGAAGGGTCGGTGATACCCAAAGTTGAAGCAATCAGGGTCCTGGGTTTTGTACTTGAAGCGAAAGGATCGAACATTAGAACCATTCAGCGTATTACCAAGAAAACGGAGGAGGCCATAAGACTTATAAGAAGGATCTCTAATAGACATAGGGGTTTAGGAGAAGAAGGTGCAATGCGCTTAGTTCACGCATTTATTATGTGTCATTTCTCGTATGTGGCAGCTATGCTAAATTGGAATAGGGGGGAGAAAAATAAATTGGATGCATTAATCAGAAAAGCCATCAAGGCTGCGCTTGGTCTGCCTATGACTACGTCAAACGATATGTTGTTACGACTGGGTTTGCATAATACTTTAGATGAAATTGCTGAGGGTCAACGTTCCGCACAGAGGGAGCGGTTGCTAGGTACACCGCCGGGTAGGTATATATTAGAGTCAATTGAAGAATCGGTGGCTGTGTCGCACGATAGGGTGCCCCTACACGAGTTGAACGTGAACCTTAGGGCAAATATCATGGTTCGTCCATTTCCGCGGAATGTGCACCCCGTGCACAATGTAGGGAGGCGGGTCGCGAGAGCTAGGGCTTTGTTACGAGAGGCAAAGGATCAGGAGGAGGAGTCTGCGTTTGTTGACGCCGCATGGATTAATGGTAAAAATGCTTATTCGGTGGTGGTAGTAGATGGCAAAGGGAGCGTTAGAAATGCTGCTTCCATTTATACCAAAGATCCAGGGGTTGCTGAACAGGTGGCTATTGCTCTAGCACTAATTGATTCTAGAAGAGTTTTGGTGTTTAGCGACTCGCGATCTGCGATTACAGCCTTCTCGAGAGGACTTGTTGCGGAACCGGCTAACAGACTGCTGCAGGGTAGGGATATCACTTCGCATACCGTTACTTGGTTCCCGGCGCACATGGGGACAGTGGAGGGAGCCCCGCGTAACCTCAACGAGGTGGCGCACAGGGAGGCACGAGGATTAGTGTGCCGTGTACTCCCTGAAGGGGCTGGATCTCCCGCTCCTGAGTACAGGGACCAACTGTTAACCTACAACGAAATCACCAAGCACTATTACTTAGGGCGCAGGGCATTCCCGTTGCCACATCCTAAATTAAATAGGCCGCAGGCGGTTACATTAAGGCTACTGCAGACACGGACGTACCCTAACCCTGTCATCATGAATAAAATTAATCCGGACTGCGGGGTTTCAGTCTATTGTAGTAAGTGTGGGGGTTTGCTCGATTTACAACACATGCTGTGGCGCTGCTTGGCGTTGGCCGGTGATGGTTCTCGAGGTGAACAGTGGTGGCAGCGAATGCTGCACAGTGAAGTGCTGGCGGACCAGCTTAGGGCTGTCCAGAGGGCCCGTGTGATAGCAGAGGGGCTCGGCCTCTCTGTACCGACGTGGGAGTGGCCCGCATCAGTCCCAGACTGATCCCTCAGGACCTCAATAAAGTTCTTCATACCATACCGACTCGTCGCGTTGGCCTGTCAGAAAAACGTCTGTCTCGGTGCACAGGCCCATATCGAGTGCTGCGGGCCGTGACTCCAGTTACCTACGAAATCGCCCCAGTCAGTACCAGTGCCTCATCTGTCCCGAATTTCACTGATGTTGTGCATGTCGCATACCTCAAGACATATTACTCTCCGGTTATCACATATTTAGACGCCCCGTAACGGTGCTTTCGTCGCCGGGGGTAATGATACATGCATATTGCGTGTTTCTTGTGGCCGATGCACGCGGGCGCCCCGACGAAGACGACGAACGCTCTCTGGCTCTCAAGCTGTCGGCTGAACTGGCCAGTGCTGCATTATCTTTTGTAAATATTCTTTTTAAATATTCTCCAGTCTCAATCCTTCGTTCACGTAAAAATATTGTTATTAACAAAGAAATATGAAATATGTCTGTGTAGTGTGTGCTCCAACATTTTGAACGAGTAGGATAATACAGAGATCGGCCTATAATTCAACAAACATTAACTGTTGCCAGATTTATATAACTGAATAACTATTGCTGTTTTCCATGACGAAGGGAGTATACTAATTGATAGTGATTTCATGAATATGAGCGGTGGGTAGCGATAATATCAAAGAGAATAACGATGAAGAAAAGTGTTAGGACTCTTGGCCAATCCCCGCGAGTGGGTAAGCGCCAAACTCATCCAGGACATCATCATCATCATCATCAATCTCATCTGGGCCACAACTCTTTTTCGTATCAAGGTTCAGGATCATATCAAGAACACCTTCCTCCGAGGCAAAGGCATCATCAATAGGTGGATACACATCACTGCTGTAAGGAGGAATATCGCGTTTGTCTATTGTGAATTGTGAAGACAGATTGAAAATGCTCATTAAATGCTGTGGCGATTAGCTTAGGATCACTAGAAGGTGCATTGTTAACAATAAAAGTATTGCTAGAGCTTACATGAAGAAAAATTGTACTCCAGAATTTTCTAGGATTACTGCACAATAAATTAATGAAAGTAGCATTATAATAAAAATATCTTGCTTCCTTTGACTTAACGCGATGTCCATCCTTACTAATATGAAACTGTGCTGTAGCATTGACGTCACCCGCCCGCTTAGGTGCCTCAATCTGAAAATACGACGGGACATGTGTAATAATTCTCTAGTCATCCAAGGGACCTTTGGGTTTTGCTTCTTAGTTTTAAGAGGAACAAAGTTTCGGATGCACCTAAGGACAACATTTTGAAAGAACGAAACTAATATATTAACATCGCAGGACGAGCTAACCTGTTCGAACTGTTCGAAAGAATTACATAACACATCAATAATTGAGACCTCATCAGCACGATTGAAGTCGTGCAAAGTATTATAAATACAACTAGATGCAGGGACGCTAAAGAAAAAGGACACTAGTACAGCTTTTTGATCCAACAAACCGTCTACAACCTCGCATTCATACCCGTCATCAGGAAAACACGCACTTACGAACACAAGGCACAAAACGGCTGCCCCTCGGGTGCTGCAACGAACGATCTGCTTTATACCAAATGAAAGTGAAAGGTCGAACAACTCTTTGCGCAGCAGGACATCGTGACCAGATACAGATAGACTTGGCCAGTCTATACCAGGAGCATTGAAGTCGCCCATTAATATAACATTTGCAGAAGAAGCGTTATGTTCGTTCATGAAATTTCTTAATGTGTGAAGATCTGTAGGGGTTGATCCTGGAGGGCGATAGACAACACCAGTTAAAAGAGTTTTCTCATGAAGAATAACCTTACAACAAACTGCCTCAAGCTCATCAAGCCCTTCAAGCACAGAAAAGTTGAGGTCAGACCGCAGGAACAGTGCCACACCCCCGCCTCTTCTTCCATCTTTGCGATCATTCCTAACTACAATAAAACGGGGTGGTGATATTTCTGAGTCACAGATTTCGTCATGTAGCCACGTTTCGGTGACTCCGACAAGATGAGGCGAGTAAGTTGTTGTTAAGGATACGAAATCAGAAAATCTATTTGTTAAACTTCTGGCATTAGTATTCAAAAGCACAGGTTATCACAAGAATCTTGGCATAGTCAGTGTGAACCAGCTCGCTGAGCAGTTGGGTGATCCTTTGAAGTAGCAGAAGTATTGATCAAGGTTTTGGCACTGTGATCCCTTCTGTATTTTACATTGTCAATGAAGGCATGATCATAGCACAATCGGGTTGTGTGACCATTTTTCCTTTAAGAAGCGGTAGCTTCCCACAGACTTTTTCTGATTGAACGTACGCGAGCCGAGAAATCTTCAGTTATATGAATATCAATGCCCTTCACTTTAAATGAATTTTTAAGTACAACCAATTTGCTTCGGTAATCCAGAAGCGCAATGACGATGGGACGCGGTCGATTGCCATTTCTTTTGCCTATCCTATGGCATCGTTCGATTTGGGAGCATTCAATCTTTAATGGTCCTGTAAACAATTGTGGGACCTGAGTAAGCAAAGCTTCGTTAGTTTCTTTTGTTGGTTGAGAAATTCCATGCAAAATAAGATTACTTATTTATCGTAATATTACTTATCGACGTGATTTTTCTCGAGTCAATGCCATTAATAGTTGTCATGCATGCTCTTCCGTAACATTCGATGTGGGGCTGTCTCACTGAAAGACGTGTTTTTTGCTGCAAATTAAAATACTCATGAAAGGAAGACACATAGACGACGGCAAGGGCGGCAGGGGTAATTCGAGGGTAATTCAGGGGCAGCGGTAACTTCAACAGTTCCCTTCAAACATATCTCACTGAACAACGGCTCGAGTGAGTACTCTGTGCTTAACTGTTCTCGAAGGTGGATGCGAAGGGCGCATTCGTGATGACATTATCATTGTCCGACGTTTTGTCATGAAGTTTTTCCACATTTGTACGCTACCGCTGTCAGTGTGCAGGAAACGATCTACCTGGCGTGCTTCTTCTTCTTCTTTCTTTTTTTTTGCATATCGTCAGCTTGCGGGATCCGTAAATATTGAAATTAATATTTCGGCAACTTTTCCGGGGGCGGAAAAAAAATCGCGCACTTTGCTTAGGTTGCGGGAAGCTCAATGAGCACAACTAGATGCAAGTGAAACTTGCGCTTGACGTAGCTCGGATATGTTACTCCGTTTCCAATGTTCAACTCTTTGGAGGCAAGCTTTCAGCTCCATCTACCAATAATAAAAAACGTTGCCTGCTGCTACCATGCAGCTTTCAAATGTCTAGTTTCCGAAGTTCTTGTGTTTTTTACGGGCACATTCTGGCTACATAGGTGTAACAGCTCTTATCAGTCGTACGTTGATAGGGAAGCGGGGTCCTTTCTGTACCTGGTAGGAATATGATAGCCCTGTCTGCGGGTAACGTATGCGGTGCCCGTCTGTGCATACACACGCCTCTATTTATAAGCACGATGCTTTCCGCTGAAAGCAAGGTGTGTAGCCCTTCGTCTGTTCCTATTTCTAATCGTTCTGTTTAGCCTCGTCTTGCCCCTCCTAAAGATTCTGCATTCATGGTGACGCCTTCGCACATTTTTCGGCGTGCCTGCGAAATAGAGAGTGAATGCAGGCAATGCTGGAGGTCACCAAAATTTATTGTTTTTTTTTTTGAAGCTCTTGCGAGACTTTTTTTTTCTGTTGACGGGGTCCGGCAATACTTATATCCATGGCAGGGGACGGCGTTGGAAGGCTACCGATTACACATGAAATAATAATCATGCTTTCACTGTAATGATAAACGTCGTAACAAGTGTCGAAAGCGTAAAATGTGGATACATTTTAGCAAAGACAAAGTATATAATGGATGAAACCTCGCGTTTATTACTATAAAAACTGAAGCCCTGTTCCTGCCCTCCTCCCTTTTGTTTTAAGCCTCCACCTGTTTCATTTAGCGTAGTCCTGTAAGAGCAACAAAAACTGAACGAACATTGAAACAGCAGCAACTACCCGACTGCGCAATCAGGACATCGGATAAGTGTGAGAGCTAAGGGAATCGTGATGTCTTTTCTCTTTGGTAATTTAGCAATCAATTGGGAATGCCAGCGACGAGAGTTCCGAACAATTCCAATGTCATCGAATCAATCACTCAAGAAGCGATGCCTAGCGAAGCAGCCGTTTGGGAGGTGCCTGGTTCAGTGCACCCGATACACAAACTAACACAGGGTATAAAGATTCAATCGAAGCCGAAGACAGTGAAACGCGTGATGTAAAAACAGGAACGACGAACTATGATGATTTGCTACAGGTGCTCAAGATAGGCTGGTCCCATCGGTGCAGAGACGGGGGCGCAAGATTGAAGCGAGGGTAGTCTCTAGAGAGGCATGTTTTGGCATCGATGCACGACTATTGGTAAGGGGGACAATTCGGTGGATACGCTATAGAACAGGGACCGAATTCACGAAGCGTTTTTTTCGTGGAGTTGTTTGCCATTGACCGGCCACCTTCGCTGATAATATGTCCGATATCATGACAGGCTGGTATCTGCTCTTGCGAGCGATTTCAGCTTAAGCACTTCGTGAATACCGGCCCAGAGAGAAAGACAGATAAATAAGAAGGAAAGGCAGGGAGATTAGCCAAGATCTGGCCCGGTTGGCTACTGTACATCTGGGGTAGGGCAATGAGGGTTAAAGAGAAGGAGGATAGAAGGGTAATAACTTGCAGCGCTTATCGAGGGCAGCCAAACTCTGCAAGGGGCTGCAAGAACTGGCGGGACGAATGAATACCCGTGATAGCGCTCGGCCTGTTCTTACAAAATATGCTTCCCTCCATTGTTCACTCGTCATGGTTTTATCGTCAGCTGCCCCGTCAGGAACCCGCAGTCTCTGCTAGGGCCCCGTGCCTGCAGATACCTACAAATAGGCGCTGTCTTCACGTGCAGCGTGAACAGAGGGCACTGAGCCACGGGATGTTCATCTGCGTACTGATTCAACGAACCATCCCGTCGTGTGAATCCAGTTTTAATGCTGCAACAGTTCATTAACCTGCGCCTAATCCTCTAATTTGTTATTGATTATTCTGTCCTCTACTGTAATGGTTGACATTCTGCAGTTGCTCTCGTTGAATGATTGTTATTCGTTCCATTAATTATTCTGTCTTTCCTGCTCCCCAATCGACAGGTTCAGCTCCTAAGTCCCATTGGTCGCACAACTAGGCCGCAACACGAGCTTTGCTTAATTTCACGGCAAAATTTGCGACACAGTGATCGCCGTGCCACGAGTCGTTATCTGGGCGGGGCGTGGGTTCTTGACATTTTGTGATCACTGGGGCGCACAGACCGCCGGTTTTTTTCCCTAATGATGGCCGCCGGCGCCACACGTGTGGCCACGCTAGCATCGCGCATACCGAGGAGTAGATGAATAAAAATAAAAGGAAGTCAGCGTGAGTAAACGCAAACACATAGTGGCGTGTAATGGGCGCGATGGGAGGAGCGGTCACGGAGGCGACGCAGCGAGAACATTTTCATTAGCGCGACTTGGGGACGCACCGCCCATCAATTGCGGCTTCCGGGCGCGCGTTATAGGCGGGCAGAATAGTAAGGCCTCTCGCCCTCATCTGCCTAGTGCATGAGGTCAGCCGTGGCCACGTGAACGGAATCGTCCCCGTTCGGGAACGCGTATATGGAAAATGGCGCTCCTATTGGCCAGTTGCTCGCGAGCTGCTGCGGCTTCGGGCAGATAGAAAAAATTCACGGTCGCCAGATGTTATTCGTTTCTTGCGCTGAAGTGTTGGAAAGTGAACAAGTGTCCGTAAAAAGGAGACCGACTATCTGGGCCAAAGTGATTCGATTATGAATATATCGCTCTAATCGAAGATATCAATCGCCCGTTCTTTTCTCGTACAGAGCCACGCGGAGCAAAGAGCTGAAAAATATTTCGGACTAATCTTCAAAAGGTTTCTCGCAAATAAAATATGCTTTGCAACTACACCGCGTATTTATTTCGTTATAAAATCCCATAAATGCCAAGATTGCAATAATAGCGATAATTAGAACATTTTAGAGAAGTTTAAAAAAATAATCATCACCGTCCTTTATGAAAATTATACAGAATATCCACACAGGACTGGTAAATCTAGCGCTAAAAAAACATGTTGCAGCATTATATATTGTGTGAGAAAATTCACCATACTTTAAGATTTATGTGTGTTCATGCCAATGATGTTTCTCGTTCTAATATTTAAATAAATATCACGCTCATATTGAACTCTGAACTCATTCTTTTTGTTGCAGTAAAGAATAGTGACTCAGCCTGTGTCTTTTTTGCCTCTATGTAGCCATGAAATGAGTTGAGCATGAGTTTTCAGGGCTGCTGCATCCGTATTCACAATACGATACGTTGAGGTATCAAGCACGCGACAGCGCGTACAGCAAGTTCCTTTAAGACTGTTTGGGGAAACCTATTTCTGGCACCTCTGCTATCGGAAATGCTCCCTGTGTACATGAACGATGTAGCAGCCTACTGGAAAAGCGCGATGACGCCACTGCAGTGGATGAGCCGGCTGGGTATGTTCAGATGAAGACAGTCGCAAAAACGGGTCCCGAATATTTTTTTCATTGTCACTTAAATATTTATATTACGCATAAAAAATCCTTCCACACCGCGGAAGTGCGACTACTTTTTTCAGCGCACTTCTTTTTTTTATTTCTCACGCAAGAAGTCTCAGCTGAGACAAGGTGCGAATATTTCGTTGCCGTGTCACAAAATTACGCAAACTTTAAGAGCGCATGGCTTAGAAGGCACAGTTTTCAACAAGTTAACCCACATGGAATAAAGGAAAATTGAATTTAATTAGTCTTAGCATGGTGAGGAGAAAAGAAACAGCGACCCGCCGTGGTTGCCCAGTGGCTTTAGTATTGCGCTGCTAAGCACAAGGTTGCGGGATCAAATCCCGACCAAGGCGGCCGCATTTCGATGGGAGAAATGCAATAACACCCCTGTACTTAGATTTACGTTCACGTTAGAGAACACCAGGTGGTCAAAAGCAATCCGGAATCCCCGCTATGACATGCCTCATAATCAGATCGCGGTTTTGGCACGTAAAACCCCATAATTAAATTTTAGAAAAAACATCGAATGTTCCCTTTTAAATGCCAAGATGAAAATTGGGGGCCGATTTTCATAGTAGTTCAAGAAAAAAATGCAACTCTAAATATTTTACGTGCTTGTATGGAACGCATCTCACAATACGGCATCTATGGACAGAACTGTTATATTCAGGAGCGTAGCCTTTGGTACTCCTGAATAGCCTTTGCTGCAACCATCGAGGCCATTCAATGCGCAAGCGATTTTGTGAACATTGTAGCTGGCAAACGTGAAAACATTTTCTTACTGGACATGAAGAAAAACGAACAAGAAGCCTTCAGAGAACGGAAGAAAGACAAATGGAAAGGTGTCAGGCTGGTGGAAGGAATTCGCACGACCCAGGTAGCTACGTTGCCTCATATGCTCTGGGAGTGCGGGTCGCTGGGCCCGAAGTTCACCAAGGAAGAGTGGGACGCCCTCCTGCGAAGTCCCGTCTTTGAGGATCAAATCCTGGCCGTCCAGCGCGCCCGCGATCGGGCCGGCAGACTAGATCTGTCAGTCCCATCGTGAGATTAGCCAGGTGCGCGTTTTATCGCGCTTTGCTGGACCAAATAAAAGTTTATTCACTCGCTCACTCACATGTGGAAGAGCGTAAAATTTTACCGAGGGAATTCCTTGTACGTAGCGCTGTGTGCAAACACGAAATGGAAGAAGTGGTGAATATGCAGTTTGGAAGGCTTGATTGCCCGACTGATTATTACTGGTTGTGGACAATGCAAATAAACTCTTTCATAAATCCTAAACGTGAAGCTGTGGTTCTTGCACTTTCATACCAGTTCGTCATACCCTGCCTTCGAATCCGCGTTGCTAATGGTAAATTAGTAAACCTCTTTTAGCCTCGTGATAGGTTTTTCAATAACCCCGTATTAGGCTAATACTCGGGCTGCATGTGCATTACTACAATCAAATCCAGCCACCGCGAAGTTCGTTGTTTTATAAACAAAATCAAGACAAATACGCCGTTGACAATGATAATTGCCTTCGCCGTTGAACAATGAAGCGGATCACAATTCCTGGTCTATATCGAATATATTTCCTATTATTAGATTACAGCAACACATTTTTGCAGGAAGTTCATCACAAGACGATTCTCAAGTAATTTTCGAGGAGGTGGAAATGGTTTTATTTGAAGAAAAAAAAAGCTTAGTGCAAAACTTACTTTTCGTGCCCTGTTTTTCGAATTTGGCATACATTTTCAAGGAAACGCAACAAATAAGTGCACACACTATGCTCTGTAAATTGTGTCGAATTTAACGAATAAGGGAGGGAAAAAAATTGGTGTTGAATCCTTAATCCCAGGCGCCTTAAGAAACGTCCAAATAAACCTCTAACTTTTTTACGCACATTCGGGCGAAGAATAATTAAATTTATTTTGCCATGATTCCGCGTGAGAGACGGTATGAATGCGAACTGAAACGCTTCAAGTGTAGAAAACTACGTACTCTATACAACACGCTCTTAAAGTTTGCAATGTTTTGTGACTCAATGACGAGATTTTTGCTCCTTGTCTCAGTTAAGATTTCTTGTGTGTGAAAAAAAAAAAGGTGTTAGAAAAGCAACGGCAGTTCCGCGGTGTGGAAGGCTTTTTATGCTTAATATAAATGATGAAGTAAAAATGAAAGAGATTCGGGACCCGTTTTGCAGCTATCCTCATCTGAGCATACCCAGCTGGCCCATCCACTGCAGCGGCGTATTCGCGCTTTCCCACTAGGCTGGGCCATCGTTAATCTACAAGGGGAGCATTTCCGATAGCAGGTGTAATTAGAGATCAATGCCAGAAATAGGTTCCCCCGATTAGTCTTTCAAAAAGTTGCTTACGCGCTTTCGCGTGCTTGCCCCCTCAACGTGGGATGACGATCTCACATGGATCTCACAAGATAAAAAAGCGCAACATGTTTGGCAGTACTAGATTTATCCGTGGAGTTTGCGTATTCTATAGAACTTTTATAAAGGTCGGAAATGAATATTTTCTTAGACGCCTCTAAAATATTCCAATATCGCTATTGTTGCAATTTTGGCATTTGGGGAATTTTATAACGAAGTAAATACGCGGTGAAAGTTGTGTACCATTTTTTCTTTGCAAGAAATCTTTAGAATATTTGTCAGCAATATTTTTCAGTTTCATCGCCTTAGTTCATATGGCCCCCCAAAAGAACCCTGATTTTGTGTCAGTCAGAGGCAGTTGCTCAAAAATGAAACTGTGGCACTTTTTTTCAAAACTTGACTGTGAGCGACATAAATTTAACTTCTCATTGACCGGTACAGTACTAGTGGTGTAAATTTACGGGAAAGTTTTGGTGGGGTACAACGCTTTAATTTTAGAATGATAGGCTTTCGAAATTGTAAGATCTGCAAATTGTTAAAACGCTCTTTCTCCCCATTAGCGAAATAATATTTCTTTTTCAAGAAATCCATGCTACGTTTTGCATGACGAAAGTTGATTCCTTTCTACATAAACATTTTCTCACGTCATATAAAAGTGCCGCTGAAAACTAAAGATAGTCGGCAACCACCCTTAGTCCCTGCTTGTCTGAACACATACACACCGTGACTTGGTGAAGCAGATACGCGGCACTTCTTGTACAGAATACAGTGTGTTCCTAGTCTACAGTGCCCTTGAAGCCACGTTGGCGAGGATGTTCACCCCGTTCTTCTCGAGTGCCCGCAACACAATACTGCCATCGTCGAATATTCACCGTAAAATGCATGCATGTCCTGTGGCCACCACCATAGCTGCTGAGAAGAGAGCGCTCGTCGCTTTATTAGTCTTCATTAAAATACAGAAACGTTAGGCGTGTATTAAATCTTCGCGTCCGAATCCACTGTCAGAAGTGTATGAACGCAACAGATTACATACGGCATGCGTAGTGTTCCGCAGTGTCATAACGACGTCAGGAAGGACAACGAAAGCTCAAAAGCCTTGGCGGAGCGTCACGTGAACACTAACGACATCGTTGACTCTAAAAGCGTCTACCAGAAGTCTGCTTTTAGAGGCATTATTAATTTGATTGAGGAATACGCGATACTAATAGGATGCCGGGTAATCTTCCCGATATATAGGAAACCAGCGCAGTCCAGGGAGGGCTCGTGAAAATGGTCTTCAGCGCCGTGAGTGAGCAAGCGCCGCAACATTTAGTCTCCCAGACAAATGCGGGTCCGCAGGGAGTAGTTTCTTTCTACGTCTTAATGAAACTGTATTGAGATTGACCCGTTTTTCTTTTTCATTTCTCTCAGGGTGAATATTAAAAACGGTGAATAGACTGCGATCATCGAGGATGAATTCACTTGTGAAAAGCACCCTATAAGCGACTTTAGCAAAAAAGAAACTGGGGGCCACCAACACCTGCAAGAGTATGCGTCCGATAGTGTAACGTCACGGCTTCAAAAGGATCGACTCACTGTAAGAGTTCTTTCATGCAAAATAACTCGAGAAAGGCGAGTATTGCTTAAAGTATAAATTGTTTTCTACGTTGAGAAAACGATACCTGACAAAGGCAGTTCAGAATTTCAGTGAAATACAATTCACCAATGAAGAAGCTATAAACGCCGTCGGAAATTACATAAGCGATCACTTGTTCCACTTCTGCATATTCCAGGCCCAAATAGACCCAAATAAAGAGTTACTTTGTAAACAAGACGACGTTGGCTTCAATGGAGTCACTTCGGTGTCCACGGCGCCCGAATTAAAAGCGCGTCCATGGAATGGCCACAAGTCCAGTATGTGAGGTTCGTGGGTGCAAAGAGACAACAGCATACATTCTGTGTGATTATGGTCGTTTCATTGCCCCCCTCCAAAAAAGTGCTCAGCACCACGTTCGACAAGATTGACGACCGTCCCCTTACGGAATCATTATTCAAAAGACGCGCAAAATAGCAGAGACACGGACAGAAAAGGCTACAGGACGAGCGCTATAGCGACAGGACGAGCGAATTAGCGCTCGTCCTGTCGTCTTCTCTGTCCGTGTCCCTGCTATTTCGCGCTAGTCTTTTGAATCATGAGGACACACCAACTAGCCCAACTTTCCGCCTTGATCTCCTTACGGAAGCCAGCATTCTTGCACCTTTGTCCCAGCAGACGTCGGCCGGAACTACTTTATAAGCAGCGCGACTGATTGGGAAACTATAGTGTGTCCAAACTCATGCGTTCTTTTATCTTCTCTTGTTTTCGCAGCTTTTCTCCCCTCACCGCATCCTGTGCAGAGTAGCCAGCCGGACACTCAATCTTGTTAACCTCTCTGCCTTTCACCTCGTGCTATCTATCTATCTATCTATCTATCTATCTATCTATCTATCTATCTATCTATCTATCTATCTATCTATCTATCTATCTATCTATCTATCTATCTATCTATCTATCTATCTATCTATCTATCTATCTATCTATCTATCTATCTATCTATCTATCTATCTATCTATCTATCTATCTATCTATCTATCTTGGTCGTTGATGCGGAACGTTTGTGCATAGACATCGCTTTAAATAAAATGAACATTATGCGTCACTTTACTCGAGCGGACATCATTTTGTCTAGCATAAAAGCTGCATAGCCAAAAAAAGATAGCGCCTGTTTGTGTCGCCGGTCACGGGACGCATTGTTTCTGCAGTAAACACGGAGTGGTCACCGTTTATGTTCACTGTGAGGTTATACGATTAGGAATGTAATTTGCGGCCTTTTCGTTTTGTCACCAGGCGCTGTGAATTAAAGGCGCGCACCTCCAGAAGCCCAATGGGCATATACACGCCGGCTGGCAATAATATTACTCTTGTAGCGTTACTGAACAAAATGCTGGCTATAAGCATAATAGTGGTAGAAACTTGTTCTCGGTCATTCCCATTTTCGCTTTCAACAAAATCAAATGTGCACGGATATTTTGCCTGAGAAGCTGTAGAATAATAGTTGAAACGGCGTGCTACTGCGCCTGCCTGAATCCAACGTCGCCATTGCTTTTCTCGTAGTTTTCACGAATAATAATAGGGGTATATTGCGGCTTTTCTAGTGGCAATCAATCAAGCAGAAATAAGGATGGCTTTCAAGTTTTTTTAGTTTTTTTCACGGGTTTTGCACGCCCTTCACCTTACCGTCACTGGCCATATTTACCTATTTATACGAGCAAGCAGTGCTCGGGATGCCCGAAAGGGGCCGCTGTGTGTCAGTTAGTTTGTGTACGCATAAACGAAGAAAAGACTTACTCAGGCACCCCCCGAGTGAGTGAGTGAGTGAATAAACTTTTATTTGGTCCAGCAAAGCGCGATAAAACGCGCACCCGGCTAATCCCACGGCGGGCGACAATCTGAAAATAGAGGGGAAGCGGAATACAGCAATATTGAAACAGAGCACTTTGGAATCACAATAAATATAAGCTGATCCGCAAAAATATGGAGAGAATTAATGGTGCCAGCGCTAACGTTCCTAAATGCCATTCTGTGCTTAGAATCGGATATCTTGTCGGGGTTCGAAGTTAACCAGAGATCGGTAGGCCGGTTGGCTTTGGGAGCCCGCGGTAAAACCACAAATTAGGCAGCGCAGGGTGACATGGGTTGGGCCTCGTTTGAAGTCAGAGAAGCGCAGAGCAAAATTAGTTTTGAAGTGAGACTCAGAAACATGGATCAAAGTAAATGGGCGGCTGAAGTGCACAAGTATCTGTATCTGAAAAACGTGGATACAGAATGGAGGAAGAGGTCAAAAAAGTTGTCAACCAAATACAGGGTAATTGGAAGTGTAAACAGACAACCAGGAGTCATCAAAAAGAAAGAGGGAGAGACAGAGACAGCGAATTTGATGCAAAGAATTGAAACAAAAAAAGAAGACCATGGAGGTTTGCAAGAAGGGGAAGAAAGGTATTAGGAAAGAAAATCTGTACGATAACACCAAGGGCAGTGCCTTGCTATATTGGGCTCGAGCTGATTCCCTAAGCACAAAAACGTGCAGGACAAAATACTCACAACATGATGAGTCATGGTGGGTATGCTGCAGCAAAAATCCGGAGCCCATTCGACAGTCCAGCGGGCCAAGGAAGCCGCCGGGAAACAAGAACTCTTGGCCGTAACCTCGGCGGGTGCCCCAGCCCACTAACTCGCCGGACGCGAAACGTTCTGATTCGAAATAAAGTTTTCTCACTCACCCGCTCAGCACATCCTAACGGAATGCGAAGGGAGTCACTCAGTTAGACCCATAGGTAACGTACACCTTGTAGAAGCGCTTGAACTTAATGTGGGCGAAACCATCAATCAGTCGGCAGTCGATATAAGCAAGAAATGATTAGAGTAGTGGTGGAAGCAAAATCAGTGAAGAGATTGATTAATACGACCAGATCCCGTTACTGGCATAGGCGGAAGGTACAAGGAAGATGGAAAAGTTTTGAGGAAGAGAAAAAAAGGTTAAGGAGATGTATACAAATATTCTAGAATGAAAAGCATGTATAGCTTACCTGATTGACTCAAGCAGGCTAGGTGACTATTTGTCACCGCCTCCTTAATATTGGTATTAAAGGGGCTGCCAATAAATCACCATCATATATAAATATATATATATATATATATATATATATATATTGCTAGGCGTTCTGTTTCCCGCTACGTTGCTTCCTGAAAATCCCGTCAGTACCGCAAGAAACCAGCCGCTTTTCCAGCTGGGCGCCTTCAGTCCACATTGAAATACCAGCAGAACCATTCTTCGGGGTTGGTCTTGACCTCCTTGGCCTTTTTCCTCTCACGGTCAGTGGAAAGAAATGGATTGCTTTTGCTACGGACTACACCACCCGTTATGCAACTACACGCACCCTCCCTAGCAGCTGTGCAACCGACGTGGTTACCTTCCTCCTTGAAGAGGTAATACTTCACCAGGGTGCTCCTCGACAATTGCTTACCGACGGAGGACGGTACCTTCTATCACAAATTGTGGAGGACATCTTGCACTCCTGCGCTACACAGCACAAGTTTACAACGGTGTATCACCCCCATGCAAATGGGCTGACAGAGCGTCTTAATATAACTATTACAGACATGCTCATCATCACTATGTGTCCGCTGACCATAACGATTGGGCTATCGCCCTCCGTTTTGTAACATTTGCCTACAACACGTCCTGGCATGATTCCGGAGGTTTCTCTCCATATTTTCTTTTATGCGCTCTTTCCCACTGCTTTTCACACGACATCAGAATGCGCCCGTTGTTAAGAACGGCCCAGCTGAGGTGCAAGTTTTGCCAGCCAGTTGCGACAGCGGCGTCAACTTTCTAAGAACGCCACCGTTACGCTCTAGCCTCGTCGCCATTGTGACTGAATGCGTTCGGCGGGCCAACTATTGTTACCGAACCCACCAACGCCGACCTTTTCTATGAGCGGGGCAGTTGGCGCGGGAACGTCTACGAAGGCTCCTTCCCACGCGCCGTCCGTGACGCAAGACAATGGGCACCCGGCCGCGCTGCAGGGGTCAGCTCGGGGAAAAAAGGCACCTTTCCTGACACAAGCCCCGAGTTCTGCGAAGTCCGTGCGACGTCGGCTCCGGACCGTGAACCTCGGGCAAGGAAGTATGTGTGTGAGTGTGTATGTGTACACCGTCCCGCGGAGAGGCGACTTGTTTACGATGGCTGGACCAACGTTTCCGTCACCTTGGGATCGAGGGCGGGACCGAGTGTTTATAAACCGCTGTTGTGCGGCTGCTCAGTGCACTTTCTCAAGCAGTCATGTTAGACTGATGTACTTTCTCTCGCAGTCATGCTAGACTGATGAACTGCATGTAGATACTGTAAATAAACCCATATTCCTCGTTCTCGATGAGAAGCAGTCCTTCCCCTCGTTACCGTCCTCAGCGTGGATAAGTTGGATGACGGCATGGGCCTGCTACCTTTTAATTCATGCCCGACTCCAATCATGGCAGTGGGTTACGAGCGACGGGACTGAGACCCCAATCCTAACACCGTGATGTCATTTCTAGAGCTGCAGATGCGCGTGAAATCGCCCGCTGGCGTCTTAACGCTTCCCAGGAAAAGCAACGACGTGTCTATGACGCCCGCCACCGCGATGCCCATTTCAGCCCTGGTGACATGGTCCTCCTCTGGACACCATCACGTCGTGTTGGTCTTTGTGAGAAGTTGATTTCGACGTATTCTGGCCCGTACCGTGTCTTGCGCAACGTAACCGACGTGACATATGAAATCGAACCTCTCGATGCCACCATGGCGCGGTCTGCCTCTGACATCGTCCACGTCACCAGACTAAAGCCATATCACTTGGACCCACCAAGCACCGCCTTCGACGCCGGGGATCGTGCTACGACGCGCTGTCAGCAATGAAGAGAAAGAAGACGACGACGCTCGGTGATGTTCGCGTGGTAACGTAGCCATCTGGAGTGATATTCGAAGCGTGCTTTTATATAGAACATGTAAATATATTAAACGTCCTTGGTCGTTGTATATATATATATATATATATATATATATATATATATATATATATATATATATATATATATATATATATATATATATATATATATATATATATACACAACCACACACACACATATATATATATATATGTGTGTGTGTGTGTGTGTGTGTGTGTGTGTGTGTGTGTGTGTGTGTGTGTGTGTGTGTGTGCACGCACTACACGCTTACAAACTACATTTCTTCTCTACAAACTGCATATAAACCACGAAAAACACGCTAAGCAAGACGCAGGACAATCCGGACACCATGTATTCTCAAACCTGAAACGAGTGCTTGCGATGACCCGCTCATTGAGAACGAGGGATGTGTACAGATGACGAAACGTCAAGGTTCGTTTTTTTTTCTTTTTTTGACATCAGTCAGTGACCTATTATATTAATGATATCACGAGAACTGTGTCCCAGCTATTGCATAAATAGCTGAACCGTCTAGCATTGTTCTTTATCGCAACTATAAGGGCCCCCAACATGTCAGTTGTGTTTATTTTCGTTCAGTAGCACTTAGGCGAGTGCTGATTTCATTTACAGCTTCTACTCTTTGTACGCCCCGCCTAAGTAGTAGTAGTAGTAGTAATAATAATAATAATAATAATAATAATAATAATAATAACAACTTCAACAGAGGGTCCGAAAATTAATACGCGCCTCAATAAAGAAACAGGATTCCGTATTGGGCACCAATTACCATATTACCAAGGCACCATATTACCGTCAATAAGCGCGAACCCTCTCTTTAAGTAGCAAGCCATATTTCGCGCGTAATATAATATACGGCAGACAGGTTGACAGTTCGGCGACACGTTTAACCTTCATCTTGCTTGCAGCGCAAAAGGGAAACAAAAGGAAAAGAAACGCAACAAGAAAAACTCACAGGTCAAGCGCTAATTGAGGAAAACACAGAATAAATACAAAAAGCTCATTCGCGCACACATACAATCAAGCCAAAGCATTTGCAAGACAATCAATCTCGTGCTCAAAAAGTGAAATAGTAAAAACTGCCAAGGAACGACTAATCTCTTCTTCTTATAGGGAACGCCTCCACAATCTCATAGGCCTTCTTATTCCGGTCTCTTCTCGTTACGGCACATGATCAGAAAAAAAGAAAGAAGAAACGGTAGCAGCCAGATGGCCTACAGTAGGCAGGCTAGTGGAATGAAGGCGTACCTTTCAAGTTGTTATTGTATTGTCGCAACTATTAAAAGAAAATCAGAAAACTTATACAATACACAACGCATGCAACATTGGCGACAAATGTATTCTTGACGTTATACGTGACAGTGATCGTTACGCTGGTATTTTCTAGATGTTCTTTCAAATGCTGCACGAATTTTTCAACTTTCTCAGCTACGAAAATAAAAACGTCGACGTTGAAAGTTACTGCGGGCTTCTTGAAGTGTTTGGAAAAACTGTGCACGTACTCAGAGTATCGAAAAAAAATGCCCTGCTAAATTCATTTTTTTCTACTTTTAAATTATTTATTACTTATTTAATATGACTTTCCTGATTTTATTTTTACAGATAATTCTACGCTATTCAGTCCTAATTCCATAGATATTCGGAAATTTATGTTCCATGTTAATTTGGAATAATCCACCCATTTCTTGGCCATAGTGGGTAGGAGCCACACACGTGATAGGCAACAACTACTACTACATGTGGCACAGCCACTATACCTTACTGTACATTTTATTCACAACACGATGACAACGAAGACGAAGTGTCTGCGAGCCAGGATGCTCAGCTCAGCTGTTTTCTCCTTATTTCCGCGTGCATATTTCTAGAGCGGCTATAGTTCGTGGCGCGGATGCAAGTTGAATTCCCCATGCCTCCGCCGGGGATGGCGACTTCAGCGGCGGCTGCGTCGAGCACACGGACCGGCCTCCAGAGCGACACCAACGGCGACAACACCAGTGTCTATTCGTTCAACAGCGAGGACTTCTCCCATGACGCCTTCGAGCATGTGCGAAGCCGCAAAGGGAAACGAAGACACCACCGTCTTCGAGCACGCCAACGATAGGACAAACTCGGAATACCGCAGTCAGTACGAGTCTATTTGTACCAGCTAGAACTTCCTACCGACAACATGAGGTGACCTAACAGACAGTCTGTTTCAGTGCAACTTGAAGTGATGGCGCCACAGCAAGTCACAAACGTTAGAGTCAACTCACGAGTTCCCTCCTTCCCACTTTCCTCTTTATAATCCCCCTTTCTCTTCCCCCAGTGTAGGGTAGCAAATGGGACTCTCGTCTGGTTGACCTCCATGCCATTCTTCTTTTTGCTTTCTGTCTGTCTTATTCACAACACACGGCATACGCGAAGAAAAAAAAAACATTTGCACTTCACAACCAAGCGATCGCAAGACGAAGAAAGAACTTATAAGGAAACGTCACATTCCTGGTGCTACGAAATTCGTCAGGAAAACGACAATGAAGAGTATTAACTGCAATCACATCATTCACAATCATAGAATGCCAGCGCATTGTCCTGGTTGCTTCTCTTCTTGTGCTTAGGTTCCCTTTAGCACTGCAAGCAAAGTGAGTAGAACTAAAACATGTGCTTTCTGAAGGGGAGGAATACGTCATAAAAGCCAAATGGTAAGAGAAAATTGTAATGTGACTTCGTAAAGCACAGAAGAAAGAAACTGCTGCTAAAAAAAGCGTATGAAAGGTGTGATTCATTTCGTTGATCATTTCTTTTTTCTTCTTTCAGATGTACGACTGCCATGTGGTTCTGCATGTTTCTACTTCTAGACATCGGAAATGTAGAAGGTACGGCTCTTACAATCACATCAGTGTTTTCGACATGAATATGCCGCAGTTTGCGCCGGAAGCTGCCTGGTATGCGCAATTTTCCACTGTTTGCCTATCCCTGCTTTTTTAAAAAATTTTTACGGGGTATTTTTATCGCTGCGTATTTCCACCCATTTCTGCTTGCGTTGAAATTTCCGTTTTGCGTATTTTGCTACTTACATGTTCATTAAGGTTTAGGTTGCTCTGAAATGCTTTCTATGGCTTTCTTGTTTCCGGTAGGCGAGTCTTAGTCAGGTGTTTGTTCACGCACACCCCTCGCCTGACCTACCCGTCTTTGCTGTGCGCTACTAATCAGAATTCAAGAATTGAAAAATAAACTAAACAAACAAAAATAAATAACCAACAAAGAGGAGAAAAACTGTCACTTGGAACATGCCAGATGCTTCACTTATTCATGCGGTAGTCAGAGAACAGAGAGGAACGGACAGAATAAAATTATAAGTATTCGCACGATATGTTTCACGGTGTTTGCCTTACTTTATTAACCGAAATCAAAACAAGCATTGGCATCATGAGAGCTGTGAAGCTTCAGTGTGGCAGGAAAGGAAATAACAGTACATTCCATTTTGCAAATACTCGCTTTCAGGTAACGCTCCGAACATCGACTACTCCCACAACATGAGAGTGCTCAAGCTTCCCAAAGAAACGCCCATCGGTAAGCGCGCGATTTTTCCATCACGCCTTAATTGTTGAGCGTCTATATTCAATGAAATAGGCGCTTCTTCGTGAGCACCATATCGAAGTGCAGCGTGACATTTATTTAGCCTCGGCCGGAAGAGGGATGTTGCCAGAGCGAACCATGCTAAGAATCGTACGGATCTTAAGAGCGCAAGGCAAATGGGACAAAGAATGAACTTAGGAAGTTACAGTGGCTAACCAACAGAGCCCTATGTTCATTTTAGTGCATGCTGCGAAAACAAGGATAAAGCCATCGCTAATATTTCTTCCTTCTGCATTCGGCAATTCCCCTTGAAATGGATCCTAATATTCTTGCAAACAGTTGCACTTCTAGCAATGAATTTTCGTTTGTGAGCTATTCAGCGCTTGGATATCACCTGATTTAGTTAGTATAGCAATGTACAAAATAGTTATTGCGTTTTTAGATTTTTCTTTGCATTAAATAGCGACGCCTGCGCTGCCCCCTTTAGCTCCCGTGTTGGACCTTTCAAATAAACATCATTGTAAAAAAATTCACTTCTAAGTTATTGAATAGATACCACTTTTATGGAGCCAACCGGTTACGAAAAATGTATACAGCGGATCTTTGAGCCTGTCGCCCAAGCTGTAGCGTTTAAGGCTCATTCACAGTAGGCCAACAAGACACCGTCTGCCGACTCTCAGCTACAGCGTCTTTTTTCCTTCGTGTCGGCCCCTCTGCCGCATTGCGCCGACGCCGAGCTCTCTGCCGACCGTCGGCAGATTGTTGGCGTCGGTACAGCGTGACTTGAACCTACTTAAACATGCACTTCTACCTTTCTATTTGAAAAGCCAAAGCGTCTGGCCTTCTAAAGTTCTATTTGGTCGGTGTACATCTTTCTTTTGGCATGTTTCATCCCCACTTACCTTAGTAACTTGCGATTCGCTGATGATGTTGCCTTGCTTAGTAACTCAGGGGACCAACTGCAATGCATGCTCACTGACCTGGAGAGGCAAAGCAGAAGAGTGGGTCTAAAAATTAATCTGCAGAAAACTAAAGTAATGTTTAACAGTCTCGGAAGAGAACAGCAGTTCACGATAGGCAGCGAGGCACTGGAAGTCGTAAGGGAATACATCTACTTAGGGCAGGTAGTGAATGCGGATCCGGATCATGAGACGGAAATAATCAGAAGAATAAGAATGGGCTGGGGTGCGTTTGGCAGGCATTCTCAGATCGTGAACAGCAGGTTGCCATTATCCCTCAAGAGAAAAGTGTATAATAGCTGTGCCTTACCAGTACTCACCTACGGGGCAGAAACCTGGAGGCTTACGAAAAGGGTTCTACTGAAATTGAGGACGACGCAACGAGCTATGGAAAGAAGAATGATAGGTGTAACGTTGAGGGATAAGAAAAGAGCAGATTGGGTGAGGGAACAAACGCGAGTTAATGACATCTTAGTTGAAATCAAGAAAAAGAAATGGGCATGGGCAGGACATGTAATGAGGAGGGAAGATAACCGATGGTCATTAAGGGTTACGGACTGGATTCCAAGGGAAGGGAAGCGTAGCAGGGGGCGGCAGAAAGTTAGGTGGGCGGATGAGATTAAGTTTGCAGGGACGGCATGGCCACAATTAGTAAATGACCGGGGTTGTTGGAGAAATATGAGAGAAGCCTTTGCCCTGCAGTGGGCGTAACCAGGCTGATGATGATGATGATGATGATGATGATGATGATGATGATGATGATGATGATGATCCCCACTTGACGGGCTCCCGTCGAACTCTCATCGATACGCTGAGATACGCACTTGATGACGTGCACACTCTGCCGCCCAGGCACTATCGTGTACCGGTTAAAGGGTTCCGACGCCGACTCGGACGTGCTCACCTTCGGCGCTCAGGATGCCGCAGGCAAGGCGCTGTTTCAGTTCCGCTCCGTCCAGTTCAGCCAGGCCGATGTGATTCTCAAGAAAGCTCTCACGGCGAGTTGCATTTATTTTCTCTCTTTTTCTCGCTACCTACGTAGAGAGTACGTGGCAAATTTATTTTTGCTTATAGCCCTTTGTATTGGACTCAGCATATTCCTGCTAGATACCCTTCCTTACAAAGATAGTCAATGTATGCTTGCATGCAAAGGTATGAAATGTGCGGGTCAGTTTTGAACAGCCGCGACAACTGTCTCCGATACAGTTCGTTCCTACTCCGCGCTGAATTCATCAGATGCTGTGTCGTGAATTGGTGTACCCAACTATGTAACTAAAAGTAAAGGCCACGAATGTGTAACGGCATAAGTAAGGGGCTATGTAGTTTAAACAATCTGCGGCGATGAGCTACAAGCGAACAAAAATATTAAAAGCAGAGTTCTTTTTACGCAGGATGTGAACTGTTTTATACTTACCCCTACGTACAGGAAGAAGAATACACGATACAACTCTTCGTCACAGACGGTGTGGAGGTGAGTAGCTCTCTCGCGCACCATGTAATAACGGGTTACAATCCGGGCGTTAATTATTTGAGTTTGGCCCAGTATGGAAGACGAAGTAATCTTAGTAATACGTACAATGCTCTATGCTCACAGTCCGAACGTGTCGACACGGCGGCACTTCGGCTGGACGCATGAAAAGTCGCGTGATGTAGGTGACACCAAAAGGTGATTTGCACGCGCCGCGGCCGCTTAGTGGCTACGGCGTTGCAGTGCTTAGCTCGAGGTCACATGTTCGATCCCGGCCATGGCGGGCGAATCTCAATAGGGGAGAAATACAAGAGCGCTCGTGTATTTATGTTTAGGCACACGTCAGAGAATCCCAGGTGTTCACACTCAACCTGAAGCACTCCTTTGCGGCGTGCCTCATAGTCATATCGTGATTTTGATACGTAAAACACCAGAATTTAGTTATGTTTAAGGCAATTTGTGTGTGCTCTCATAGTTCGAAATTTCCAAGCGCTTGGGTCCTAAATTCATCCCGTAAACAGCCCCACGGGTTGCTTGATGCGACTTGGCGTACACAATCAAATTTCTTGCCATGTATTTAATACATGGCAAGAAAGAGTTGGCGGCATGTGTTAATAGATGTTAACGAAAGGCTGCATTTCCGCGTCTGTCTGCTTCTCATGGCTGCTATGGAGGCGTTCTGTTCAGAATAGAGACACAGGGCTCATGATGAGGCACGCATCGAAAATTGGCAGACTACTCAGCGCATTTTTGATCGAATGCGAATGTATTCACTCAGCCAGAACCCGAGGGAATGTCCACCATTGAGAAACGTTGGGGTTCAAAGCTTGTGGAAGTATCAGCTGGTCAGCGGTCGAAATAAATGACGTTTAGGGTATTGTTGGGGAAAAAAGAAGCAGCTAAGAGATGGAGACGGAGCCGTTACGGGCACACGTAACTTTCCATTATAGAAATAGAGGTTTTAATGTCGAGGAAGAATATAAAGTAGAGATAGGCAAAAATTCTAGGTGGCAATACGTATAGTAAAACATAGCTCAAGCAGGCTAGGTGATTTGCATTCTCAAGATTATGCCACTTGATTTTACCAGGCATCAAACTTAGTTTCCCGCAACTTCTTTTCGGTGGAGGCATTGCTCCTCATCTCTGCATATGACGATCCGTTATCGCCACCCAATAGAAGAACTTGTCTTTGGCCTATTTGGTACTTGCTCTGATACAAAATTGCCAGAATTGCCATGGACATAGTTGGCAGCGCCACCCGTGTCGTAGCGATTGTTCTCGTTCGTGTCTGTGGTTTGTGTGCTTTTTTTAGTGGCATTTAAGTCTCACGCCATTCGTTACTGACTACTACTTGAAGGGAAGCTGAAGAGTCTGTCGAATTCAATAAGACGCTCATATACGGATGCGGGAACCTTATAAACCATGTAGGTAAAATTTGGGGTGTTTTTTTTCAATTAGGAGCGACGTAATCGTCGGTTAAAATTGCGCTGTAGCTCCACCCTCCGTCGAATGCCGCGCGCTGCTGCTGACGCTGACGATGCGAGCGGAGACCGGAAACCGCGGTGTTGTGACGTCAACACTAGTGTTCCGTTCCTTCGCAGCCTCCGCGACCGTGCCTGACCGTGCTTGTTTCTGCGTGCGTGCCATCGTAATCTGCTTCGATCGACCCTGCATTCCTTTGTTGGTGCGTCTGCGTGTATGTAGAGTGGTAGTCAACGTGCGCAGCATCAACTGAAGTGGTGGGCCGATCATGCCGGCTTTCTGTGCAGCCTGCGGTTGCACGAACACCAGCGGCCGCGACGATGTTGTCTTCCATTACTTCCCACAAGACAAGAAGCTTTTAAGGAAGCGAGATGCTGCTGTGAAGCGAAAAAATTTCAAGCCCTCAAGAACAACAACGCTGTGCTCCAACCACTTCCGTAACGATGATTATCACCAGAATTTATCATTAATACGTGCGTTGGGTTTGCCAGTCAAGTCGGCTCGTCTAAGGGCCGGCGCAACGCTAAACGCAGCGCGAAAAGATCGGAGCAACGAAAACAAAGACGGCAAGAGTGCGGACTGACTGATGATAACTGGTGTTGGAAGGCCTTATGAATACACGAACTCGCCCAAACCTGGATTTTGATTTACTGCGAGCTCCTTCGTGTTAGCACGCTGAACGGAAGGTGCATGTTTATCTCCCGCCCTTGGCGCAGGTTTCGTCGCAAAGCGCCGCTATTTTTCTATTTGCCCGTGTGTTGTAAAACAGCCTGCATGCAGCTACCATAACGCAGTGCAAATGCAGAGTTTGCATGTGCTGGAAAGCCGGCGCACGCCAGGACGCAACGCCCCCCCCCCCCCCCTTCTCTCGCGCACAGCGAGAAACCGACCGTCTCACGTAGCCGACGGAATTCGCCGCCTTTACGACTTCGGTTACGAGTAGTGTGCGGATGGCGAACAGATGAAGGTCAGTACACGTACTGCATGCACCGGGAAGCTTTTCACGCGTTTAAACCGCCTTTGTAGATTGCCGACAGCTTTGGACAGCGCACAAATGCCGACGATCGCATCCCCGCTTACGTTCCACGAGGAGGCATGCAGGAACACAACATTACAGTTGTTTGACCGGAAACGAGCTCACTAGATCGGCGAAAGATCGGCGAGATCACTAGATCGCTTTGCAAAAAACATACTCACCAAAGAGCATTTCCAACACGAGGAGATCCCAAGACTTCGCTTTCGTTCGCGTCGAAAACACTGCTCGCACCAGCATCGTTTGCTTCTTCGAGAGGCCGGCTCTTTGTAATCGGCTCGTACATGTAGGTAGTTACGCCGAACTCCTCAGAAAAACGCAGTCTCTCTAAATTTTCCATTACCGTCTCAGAAAAACAGCACCAAACTACCTGGCACCGCGCTTCATGTGTAGGGGCAGCGGTCGGTTACTAGAGTTGACGTCACGAGGCGCACCGACCAATCACAGGCGGAAGCGAGACGCGCGAGCTGGGCGTGTCCGCTGCTGCACTTTTCGTCGAAATAAAATATGCTTGCGCTTTCTTTCGCTCAATTTCGATACGATATTCGAATTCGGAGGGTTGAAAACCATTATGTACAGATGTTCACTCATTTTTTCTGGAAAACCTTTCAGCTTCCCTTTAAGCACCGTCAGAGTATACCTAATTCGTCAACAACCCACACGTGACCATCGGGTCAGTTCTCGGCTTTCATTATCTCGATAGCAGTGAAAGCGAATAAACTTGTTCCTCTTTGCGCAACATCGCACCTCTTCTGACGCTGTTTTCAAATGTTCGTGTTTGTAGACAACCGAAGTAGAATCGACAATCATCGTGACCAACGGTACCGGAGTTCCCCATCCATTCGTGGACTACAGCACACTTTTGAGGGTGCCAGAGGTGAGCTTGCAGCAAGTTCAGCACTGCATTGAACCGTATCTTTCACGACTTGAAATTGAACTGCACTCTCATAAGTATATATTAAGGCGCAGTACTTGTTCGGTATATTGAATGGTTATCAGCACCAAGTACGTCCCAGGGAAGACGTGCTAAAATTTTTGTTTTGTAAGAGGGAGAACAACGAGAGAACAAAAACACGCAAGCACGCTATGTCACTAGGGATTTCTGTATTTCTTTCTCGGAGATAATTACTCACGCTTACGGGAGTTAGTGTACCGGTTGAAATTCCGTCAGAGAAATACGCAAGAAATACCGCGAAGTTTTTTGCTATATTCTTCTATTCAGTGTTTTAATAGTTAAACTCATATTGAACTATAAGGTCGGTGAACTAAGCACTGCATAATGTTGCACTGAAACGGTGCTCAAACAAAAACGAGTTACGTCGTTAGTCGAAGAAAACACTGGGTAGAAACGAAAATGACAATGACAATGATGTTTATTTGCATCAGTACATGACGCGAGGGGCATGCTGAAAAAGCTGCCGCATGGACAGCTTGACGAAGCCGCAGGCCCCCGCATCGGCGTTTGCGCGGCGTGAGCAAGCACAAAGGCAGTAAATAATTGTTTACAAATGCCATTTACACAAAATTGAGCATCGCGAACCATGCGAAGCAAATGAAGAAAAAAAAGATGTTCTCTACCAGGGCATAGTAAAAAACATATCTAACCAACAAGGATTAAAAAGCAATGATATGCACAACGGTATCGCAACTGTTCAAAAAACACGAGGGTGAGAAAGATATAATCAAAACACAAGCTGTAACAATAACATTTCTTATACAAACTAAACAAGCGAAAAACCAAGAATATAAGCTATACAAAAGGACTAGTTTGTTTTCATAAGGAAACATTTGCGAAAGGCAGGGAAACAATCTAGTGCAGGCAGAAATAACTATACAGAGCTTTAAAAGAGTTTTAAAAAATTATACAATGTAACGCATAAATTCGTACACGACGACGTTCGAAATTGCCTAATCGTAGACAGACTTTCATGAGAGAAAGCTCTGCTTGAACAACACTTCTCTCGCCTGCTACTTCAACGCCAGAGGAAGGAAAAAGAGTGAAAGATTGCAACAGAGGAGGTAGACGGCGACAAGGTAGTGAAGGTAAAGGAAATTCGTGATGTGCTATCCTGCGTACATTCTTACCCATCCTTCTCCGTGCACTACATGTACAATGCTTCGTGCTAGTGGAGAGCAGCTTTCGCGTTCATTATCCGCATTGTGTTATTTTTATAATGTTTCAGGTCTATTGATCGATTTCAGCTTACAAAAACTGCATCAGAAAAGTTAGCAGAAGGGGTTCCGAAGTAATAGAAAAACTAACCTCTTGTATAACTGGCATACAATATTACTAACAGTATACAGAGGACTTCGCAAATATGACGCAATTAAGTAACAACAATTTAAGACATTGACTAGAATACGATGGTTACACACACACACACACACGCGCGCACACCCACGCACGCACGCACGCACACGCACACACACACACACACACACACACACACACACACACACACACGCACACACACACACACACACACACACACACACACACACACACACACACACACACACATGCACGCACGCACACACAAGAAAAACATTCGAAATACCTGCATAAAAGGCACAATACAGTGTAAGACAAGATACGTGTAGTTTAAAGATGGCTAGGTAAATATAACTCGAGAGAATTGCAAAAACAAATTAGATGATCACATAATTTGGTGCTAGTTGGAAGTGGAAAGCGCCTATCGTTTTCACCGAGGGCGCATGTTCAATCCAGCAAGTATGTGCTGGTAGGCTTTAATAACAGCATTGTCTCGAAATGACAATCGCCCATATGACTCTCATTCTCACTGCCGCCATTTCTACAGAAGTTCGATGCTGCGGGCCTGTGAAGGTGAAAGAAAGATCAGAAGTGCCCCAGGCGCCGGCGTTTTGGAGGAAAATGGACGCACGTGACGAGAAGTGCTGTGGCGTTTACTTAGTTGTTGCATAGATTTATGTGCTCGAATACAGAAAAGGCTTTTCCTGTTTTATTGCCGTTTAGAGAAAGTGCACCTTTCTGTGGAAGTTGTGCATCACCGACCTATTGATAATTTTATATACGGATAAAGAATTCCTAAGTCGTACGAAATGCATGCACGCAACATATTCTTTGTTGCATAGCATTTCTATCGTACACTGCGCGCTTGGTGACTACTCGTAGAACTGTTAACGGACTATCCTCTTTTTTACAGAACACGAAAGTCAACAGCAGCATCGGATACGTGACAGCGAGAGAGAGAGATAACAGCAACTTGCCGGTGACCTTTGAACTCAGGGTATGAAGTGAATCATTATATCTTATCTCTTGTGATCAAGACCCTTTCAGACAGGAATAGAGCCTGGAATAAGCTGAATATCGAAAGTGTGGTGGAAGAATAGGCTGCCAATTGAAACGGTAGAGACCTAAAAAAACAAGGAAACTGTTTTGTCTTCACTCACAGGGTTCAGACAAGTTCAAGATCCGCTACGAGTTTGGTCCACGCGGCACAAGCAAGGCGGTGATCCAACTCATCGAGCTTCTCGACTACGAGACCCGTAAAGTGTATGAACTCGACATCCTGGCACTGGTGAGGCCGCGTGACTCTTCTTTTTCCTTTCGATTTCGGTTCCGTTTCCCGGTGCCCCGCTTTCTCCAATCAAGCCGCTTAGACAAGTCATTGAAAGATGTAGGGTCACATTCGGGCGACTGTTTACCAATACGCTAATCCCAGGTCTTATGTCTTCACCGGGAACAGCAAGCGCGTGAACGAATTCTGCTGTTGGCATGTGTGAACATACCGCCGCTGTATCTATGTTTCCTGCTTTCTTATCAGTATATTCCTCTGAAGGCAGCGAGTTTAAACGTTGTCGGGAATTCTCTCCCCAGTTCCAACCGCAGACCCTGTTTGCACGTTCAACTTCTCCATGCCACGGAATCGTGCATACGCTAGTTAAGAGAAAGTTATTTGTACAAGCGGAACTAGCTGCAAGCTATAGTTCCTCTAGTACAACTGACTGTTCCATAGGAAGCTGCGGTAAGATAGTTAGAGGGAAAAATACCTTGAACAGCTTCGTGAAGGTATATTTCACAATAGTAAATTCTTGGACGCTTTCGAGTGATATTATCGCAGAGAAGTCGTTTTCGTTCGTCTCGACGTTTTTCAGCCAGTGCCGCGGTCGTGCAAAACTAGCACTGTGCCTTCTGCATCGAGCCATCACTGAGTTAATTTCGTGTCCAAATGAAAATACTTTTTGGGGAGTACCTCTTTCATATTCATGGCGTGAAATTTACTTTTCTAATAACATTTTTGTTTGTTATTACCGTTCTTGGTTTCAGCCACGCTAATGTTTGTGGCTATACTCTCGATTTGTTGAGCGACACACCGAAAATTTCATACTAAACTTTCTCCTTTCTCTTGTTCCCCTTTGTACTTACAACAATATTATTTAGTTATCATTATTTATAGCATTCCTGAAATGGATAGCCCCTAATTTCCAGATTTCCTGTTATTTCGTTTCATGTTGTATTCCTAACAACCAAAATTTATTCTCTTGACCCTTCCCACCGCCCAATTCTCAACCATTCCACCAGAGGAGGGGCTTGCGTCATTTCGCTGAGGAACAACCAACTGACCGGAATAAAAGCGCTCCTCGGCTGGGTTATGTTCGTAATTTACGAATTACCACTGAACTATTTACAGATGCACGCTAATCGCAGGCTAAATTTGTGCACGATGGCGTGAAGTATTTTGCCACACACCCCGTACCGGCCGCGCTGCGTTACGACGCTCGAAGGTCTTCTGGGTGCGCTGAAGCGCGTAAACCAGCGATTACGTTACCAAACGCCTTGACGGGACCAGCTTTGACGCACGACACTAGTTTCGCTGAGCGTGCCTCTCGGTTTGCGCGCGCGGCGTTTGTTGCAGAACGCGTGGACGGACGAGCGCTACGATACGCGCAACGTGGCCGTGCTGTCCATGGCCGTGGTGGCTCAGGATGTGCCGGACACGCCACCGCGGTTCCTGGATGTCCCACCTGTAGTCACGGTCTCGGACTCAGCGCCACCCGTGGGTATAACTTTTGTGGCTGCGCTTTCCTTCGTGCGCCGGCAAGCAACAAACGATAGCATCTAGTAAGATCTTGATGAGGGCTAGTTGGTTCATAATTAAAACTGAGGTGAAACAGCGCGAAAAAGACGAGGACACAAGGAAACAAATACCACAGACAAGCGCTGACTGCCAACTGGAAGTTTATTTGAAAATCACCGGACATTTATAGCTTCATCAGCATAGGCATGCGCACATCATTCACAAAAACATCTGCAAATCATCATTTTAATCTTTCTTCCAAAAATGTTATTTCTTTTCCCGACAAGGCAAGAGAGAGAGTGCTTACACATTTATCGCCTTCCTTTCTTATATGAAAGGCCTCTAGTATTTCCCTTTCCTTCTTGCTCTTTCCTTTCCCTATGAATTTAGTCTTTCCAAATATAGGGGTGCATTGACACTTGTTACAGTGTCCAGCTAAATGACTCCCATAGCCATTCTTTAGGTTAGTGCTGTGCTGACGAGCTCTTTCATTGAAGCACTTCAGTATGCGAAGCCATTTTGCAGAAAGAGAAAAGAAGTTCCGATGCTTCCCAAGAAGAAAACAAAGACAAAAGACTAGCGCACGTGGTGCAATACCTACACAAGCTGTCTCACAATCTGAAGAAATTTTCCAATAGACATAATATTAATTTGGTTTTCAGTGCCCCGTGCAAGTTGTCCTCTATATGCAATCGCATGAACAAGCGCGAAAGGCACTTGTGCACCACTAATCATAAAACTCGTTTCACTGAGTGCAGGCGCAATGTCATCTATCAAATACCGCTAAGCTTTTTGAAATCTTATATAGGTCAAACGGGACAGTGCTTCAATGAAAGAGCTCGTCAGCACAGCACTAACCTAAAGAATGGCTATGGGAATCATTTAGCTGGACACTGTAACAAGTGTCAATGCAACCCCATATTTGAAAAGACTAAATTCATAGGGAAAGGAAAGAGCAAGAAGGAAAGGGAAATACTAGAGGCCTTTCATATAAGAAAGGAAGGCGATAAATGTGCAAGCACTCCCTCTCTTGCCTTGTCGGGAAAAGAAATAACATTTTTGGAAGAAAGATTAAAATGATGATTTGCAGATGTTTTTGTGAATGATGTGCGCATGCCTATGCTGATGAAGCTATAAATGTCCGGTGATTTTCAAATAAACTTCCAGTTGGCAGTCAGCGCTTGTCTGTGGTATTTGTTTCCTTGTGTCCTCGTCTTTTTCGCGCTGTTTCACCTCAGTTCTAAGATAGCATCTAAGTCTGGCGAGAGATGGCGAGATACCGGGAGGCTCTGATTAAATTCGTGTATGCACGTCTGGGGCCTTATAACGCAAAACTATTCCAACATGTTCTTATTCCAATCTCCTGACGTCAAATTTGCGTAACCTCCGACGCAACCATCCGGCGGTCACCCGCAGGGTTGTCTGAACAGACAAATCAAACACCCTATGAGTTTATAGGAGGTCACTTTTCTTTGCTTTGAAAATGAATAACATTGCCTACATTGAGTGGTTTTTCGTTTGTAATTGGCTGCCAGGAGGCCAGGAGCACGCTCAAGTGGAGAGGGATTCGATGGGGTCGAGCCACTGTACTGAATATCGATAACCGGATGAAGAGGGTGGTGCCGGCGTCTGCGATTGGTCCGCTTTCTCTTACTTAGCTTGCGGTGGCTCGTCGACAATCGCGGCGGCATGCAACGGAAGCTTAAGAATGACGCTAAAACGGATCCTCAGCAAAGAACAGTTCGCAGAAGGAGATCGTAAACGTGCCGAATGTGCTCGAAAGCGTTACACGGCCACGCAAAAAGTTTTATTATACGCAAAGAAACCCATGCTCTCCGGCAAGTGCGAGTAGCCAATGCCTGAGCGATCGGCGGCAGCCATCCTTTATTCATTTCGGAACGGGGACTCTGCGGCTATTCAGAAAATACAAATCAGTTTTGTTCGGCATATTAATGCATCTTTAGCGCATACACGTCACTTTTCGCGGTGAGTTTTCGTGCTTTTGTGACTTCGCGTGACAGGCGAGTGAAGTGGGTGCAGCCCGAAAACTTTTGACCAATAGCCGTGGGCTAATGGCGAAAAGGCGTCGAATGAGAAACAAATTTTTTTTGTTCGGTCAAATCATGCATGATCAGTGTGTACACGTCATATCAGATGGGCAGCTATCGCGGTTTTTGTGAAGTCACGTGATAGACAGGCGAAGTGGGGGTGGGGCAAAAAAGTTTTTAACCAATCGCGGAGTGCTGATTGCAGAATTGGCATAGAAAAGTTTGGAATAGTTTTACGTTAATGCGCCCCTGGTGTTCGTCAACGGGAGCTGAAATTTCACTACATTATGGCTTTTTCTTTTTTCCCCCTTCTTCTCCTGTCATTCCTTCAAGCTCCCCACGCAGGAATTCGATTTCCGTCAACCGATCGGCATCATCCTGCTTGCTGCTGGTGCTGCAGCAGGAAAGCTGCACGTTTAGAGGATTTACAGGGAAACCATAACTTCAATATGTTTAAAAGAAAAAGGTTTTTTTATTGACTCGTGCCGATTTTCAACCCGTTTTATCATAACTAAAGCCTAGATTAAAATATACGAATCTTCAAAGTATATAATGACGCCGGAAACCGCGTGACTGGCTGAATCATTATTCGATGGCATAAAGTATCCCATTCGAGACAGAACCGACAGTCTAGCGTATGTTACGCATATGAATGATCAGGTAAAGATCCAACTGTTTTAAATTATCGTGAGCGTGGTCATTCACTTTGCTATTAATGTTAAGCGTAGTTCTCCGTTGGTAGTTTCGTCGAATATACTCGTTAGTAAACTTGGGGAATAGAGGGTGCCGCTTTCTTCTTCATTTTTTGTCATTATTCATACCTTACCCAACTGCACTTTAGCAAACAGAATTATTATTTTCATTATGACTATATTTTTAAATTTCCTTTGTCAATTCTCTTTCCAATGCCTAATGTATCGGCGTTCGCACTTGATTTTTTTCTGCAGGGCACAAGCGTTCTGAAACTTACAGCAGTCGACGGCGACTACGGCAATCCCAGGAACCTGACCTATCTACTCGACAAAGGTACTGAACCCATAAGACAAAGTAGCATTCGACATGGCTGCGAGATGTGTTGCTGTGTGAAGAATTTTGTTGTTAACTAACTGCAGGCAAACTGGAAGGCATGCTACATCGAGGTGGCTATCCCGAGAAAAAGCAAGGCTTGAGAGTGGGCTAATCGGTAATCCGTGAGTAGAGTTGAGTTGAAGCGCGAAATATCACGAGGCAGGGAACCGGACGTAGACAATTGCTCGTCTACGTCCGGTTCCATGTCCCTTGAGTTATTTCATGATTCAACTCTATTGGGGAGACAGCTGAGAAATTGAGGATACCTCTTTCCTCATATAAAACGCACACACCACACCCGCCGTGTGGTGACTTAGCGGCTGCGGTGTTGCGCAACTATGCACGAGGTCGAGGGATCAAATCCGGGACACGGCGGTCACATATCGATGAAGGTGAAAGGCAGAAACGCCAGTGCACCGTGCATTGGGTGCACGTTAAAGAAACCCAGGTGGTCAAAATTATTCCGGAGTCCCTCACTATGGTGGGCCTCATGTTGAAATCATGGTTTTGGCACGTAAAACCCTAGAATTTAATCTTACTTTTGAACACATACACCACATACGCACAAGATATTATGCCCATAAAAAAACTTAAATGTAAAGAAAACAAGAATATAGACGTACATCTCATATGTACACATGTTAGGCAATAGATCTTCGTGTCGACTGTGCAATAAAACACTATTTACACGCGTACACTAATTCCATATTGTTCGAGTAGACCTGGATTCAATATAAACACGATTAACACTGTAGCCTGCGCTATTAGGTTCATTGAAACTGGCGTCCGTGTGTGTGTATGTCTTACTTGTGCCTTTACTGCTGTCCTCATCATTTGTTGCTCGCCGTTTACGTATACATTAAAGCAATGTAAGCAGAATCAGCCGAAATCTACAAATCAAATCACATAATGGTGTTGCTGTCCACAAGCAAATTCCTTACTTCTGTCAAAGCTGATTTCTGTTTAACGTGGGTGACCGTATACCTAGCGTACTTGTTACAGAAAAAAAGCACCTCTCCTCCCACAGATGGTTTCGCTGTTGGTCACACTGCGGGCACCCCGTCAGATGGTACTTCACAGAAGCGTCTGTGGTGTCACGGTATAGAGGGAATTGGAGGTTGTCTGTTTTCTCAAGCAGTAGGTGTGTATGGCACCTACAGTCGTGAACTGGAAGAGTACCCAATGTAAAGTCAATCTTTAAGTTTATCGAGTGCCGTAGTGTAAGGTCTAGACGATACAGCAATGCTGACCACATATCTTCAGATAGTGCCCTACGCAGCTTCGGCAGAACGTTTCTGACGTCAAATGGGACTAATTCCAGGTGATTCATCAAGTTCAAGGAGTGAGAAACAGCTGCTATTTGGTCGGGTTCTTCACATTCATTTGTAACAGTGTGATTAGAGACCACTGAAATAACAACTCGATGGCTGGATGATAAAGCGGTGGTCAATGTACTTGCAACCGCATATGATAGCGAGCAGGAATCGGCATCAAAATAATATTGAGCCAATGACTCCAGTGCCGCTTCTGAGTCAGAATATATTACCCAGCGGTAATTGAATTCGTTGGCAGCAATGTATCTTGCAGCCTAGAGAATTCTAAGCAGTTTTGCCGATTATGTCTTGTGTGATAAACGGCAACTCCTGCTTTCATTGTGCACAAAGACGCGATAAGCAGACATGGAATTACTCTTTGTTGTAGATCCACCTGTAAACACGAACGTGCTAGTGCCTTGCAATCGGCTCGTGTGCTACAACATCATAAGTTTACCGTTTAGTGGATGCACTGACTTAAATACTTCGAAGTCAACGCCGCGCATGATCTTGTTATAGGGCCAGCCTAAATATTTGGCTGTAGCACAGCACGCATACTTCATAACCAAAGGCTTTTACACATGAGAAAGTGATCTGTTTAGAATTGTGCCTATATTATCCACATTTCAAGTTCCTTGCGTATATTTTTGGTCAAGTTAATATGCCGTGTAAGGGCCACCCTTCGCATACTTTCGGCGCAGGTAAGTATTGGAGATGAAGTGTTTTTGTTCTGGATTATTGCTTTGCGCTTGTCACTTCATACAAAATCAACAGCCGACATGCTTTTCGTGCAAAAGTTTTCATTATCCGTGAAGTAGCGTGATATGCCTCATGCAATAAATAACCAACGTCGTGGCTCTGTAGCTGTAGCATTGTGTTGCTGAGAAATCAGGCTGTGGGGTCGACTTTCGACCTTGGCCGTCGGGTTACGACGGTTGTAGCCTAAAGACGGCCGTCTGCTAAAATTTACTGCAGGTTGAGGAGCGCCGGGTGCGCGCTATTAATCTGTCGCCGTCGAGTGCGGCGTCTCTCACGGCCCACTCGTAACCTTGGGTCGATCGTCAAATCTATTATTTAATAAATCATCCGTAAGACCTAAAGTTTCCTAGCTCTTTGAAAGCGTGCATCATTTCAACAAACACATTCACTGAGATAATTTTAACAAAGCGCAACTTCTGTCTACGTTTAGAGGACATCGCATTTCATTCATTCATTCATTCATTCATTTTGTCGACTGGTGTAATCGATGTCAGTGCGACAGCTAATACACGTTTTCAACGAACCGGAAAACCCCGGAGCGTGCATAATGCTTTTTTTTTTATTTAGACCTAAAAGCATGGGAAGGTAGGCCGCGTCAGTGTCCGCCTCTTACTAAACCCACAGGAGATAATGAAAGACCGTAAGCTTTTTTTTTCTCTCTGTTTTTCTCCCGTTGCTTGTCGTGTCCCGAAATTAAATGTGACGACGTCCTATCTCTTACAAGGTCACGCAGAGAGCAACACCGCTCGGCGCTTTCAGAACTTCTCTAAATAGCACCAGCGCCTTGCGAAACAATTCTCATTGTGCAAATGAGAACGAATAAACGCAAAACAATGTAAAAGACAGAAAGAAAGAAAGAAAGAAAGAAAGAAAGAAAGAAAGAAAGAAAGAAAGAAAGAAAGAAAGAAAGAAAGAAAGAAAGAAAGAAAGAAAGAAAGAAAGAGAAAAAAAGAACCTGAAGAAAGGCCGTTCCAGCAAGCCTCGAGCACCCCTGCACGAACGGTTAGGCGAAACAGCGATCCTAACCGCTATGAAATTGCGCGGACGTTGCGGTCACGTCCACGACGCGCTAGCATCGCGCTGACAAACTCGACCGCAATGTCATTCAGCCCGTGACGCGCTTCAGGGACAGGCCGAGCAGACGTCTAAACTCTTTTGGTGTTATTTTGTGCTAACTATTCACCAAAATGCATTTATAAAAGGCTAGTCATAGCGCTGGAACGAACCATGTCTCGATGTGTTTATATGAACCTTCCCGGCTCCTGCGCCATACGCTACTATGCGCTACTATTCATATGCGACATACGCAGTCCTACACCGAATAAGCTGAACGGGGAGGTGGTGTTAAATTTAGCTCAATGAGATTTCCGGAAATTCGCAACATAGTCTTTCCGGTGTATCTGCTGTACAAATTTAGCTATCTAGGATGGTAGCAGGTGATAAGGTTGGGGCGAGATAATCGACGGGTTGACATAATTGACAACTTGAAGCTCTGAAAAACGGAAATGACGAAATGATTTATGCAGACGAAATATCTTTTTTTTTGTATACACAGCCATGCAGTTTGAGTTTTCTTCGTACATTTTTGCAACTTGGTAGGTGCCAATATTATTTGGTCGTGTGTGTGCGTACGTGTTGCCTAAGTGTGTGTCTGTCCGTGTGCATGTATGTATGCGTGCGTGCTTGTGTGTGTGCGTGTGTATGTGTGTATATGTGTGTACGTACATGTGTGCATGCTTGCGTATGTACGTGTTCATGTATGTGTGCGCGCCTGTGCGAGCGCATTTTCGCGACGCTCATTAATCCGCCGATCGCTGTCGTGCAGGGACATAAGCTTCTGCCTCACCACGGCAACATTGAAGCTTTAGTTTAATCGTAGTGAAGGGATACAGCGCGCGGGCGTAAGGGGTGTTGCACACACACACAAAAAAAGACTCAATGAAAATGTTAAACATTTTTTAAATGATGCACATAAAAGAAATGCTTGGCGAATTACTCGCCATAGCAATTATGCTGCTGTATCCACAGTGAGCGTATACATATCTTACAGTGAAGTGCAGTGCCTCTTTTTACAGCAAGTGGCTTGTTATATTCGCCTCCATTGTAGTAGCGGCTTAGGCCCAAACAATGAAACGTTCCTTTCCTTCGAGCGCTTCCTAACCTTACGTGAGGCCTCCTTACAGCGAAGGACCGATGGAGGAAGCAAGCATACTCTGAAAGCTCCCTTCACCCGTCCTCACGTAAGGAGCGGTTGCCGCCATGCCTGGGTTCGAGATTATCTCTTAAAAGATTTAGGCGAACACCAGAACACCCCTATTCAATAAAAAAGGTTGTGTCGTCGCACAATCTCTAAGTTGATGAGCTAATATAGAGAAGCGTGGACGCTATTTTTTAGTTTTGTTTACTAAATCTAAAGAAGCAGTGCATTACAGTGCGAAACTTGATGTGCTCCAGCAACGCTGGCACGCCGGCGTCGTGCAACGCCTAGCAACGCTTCCATGCCGCACGCGTGACTAAAACGAACGTGCCTGGCAAAACGTACCATGCTCGCGCTTCTCCGAAGGTGGGCGACAGCACGCACGCGCAAGCAAACGTCACGTGGTTAAGCAGTGAGGCGAAGTGCTCGTTCAGGGCCAGGAGCGGCGTAAGGACGCATGAAGGTAGCTTGGCCCAAACAATAAAACGTTCCTTTGAGGGGTGTGCGAATATTGAAATTTTCGATTACGAATCGAATACGAATAAGGCGAAGAACTCTCTTCGAATATCGAATCGAATATCGAATACATGTGTTGTATTAAAAAATTGCAAGAGAGGTAACAATAGCTTTATTACCCTTTTAAAAATAACATTGCATTTTACAAGGTTGCTTCAAATTAAAGAGGTACTCAATTATAGATAATGGACTCAGGTAATGCCCTCAGTCAGGTAAAACGCTTGTTACAGATTGTCGTGAAGGAAAATTAACTGCTCAATATGGCCAGAAAGTAAACGCTCTCTATGCACTGTCACATTTCTACCGGTAGAAAAGACTCTTTCACTAGGAACTGAAGTGGCAGGGATCGCCAAGTACTTCCGGGCGAGTGCACTTAAAAGCGGGTACCTGAAGCGGCCAATGGACTGCCACTACTCACAAGGATTCATGCCCCTTTCCAGAAGAGGCTTTTGCGCGTAGTCCGTAACTTCCCTCTCAGGGGCAGATGTCAAATGTGTCTTCTCTTTGTTCATCGCTAGATCGTCAAAAGCATTCCATACACTCGATGCCACCAGTGGACACGAAGTCGACGCTGGCACGGCGGTGTCCCCACGGTGTTCCACGACGGCTTCCTGGAGCGCCCTTGTCACAAGGTTTTTCAGCCAGATCATCTGACCAGATGCCTGATGAACTGTGGCCATAAAGCGCGGATCAAGAAACATGCCTAGGCTGGCCACTTCATCAAATTTCCACTCCGCACAAAGAGCCTTGATACATTTTGAATCAATGTTAGCAAACCCTGAGTTGCCTTTGCAACCTTCAAGGCAATGAGGCATTCCAAAAATAATTGGAATTATAAAGCTTGGTGAAAAAGAAACCGAAACTGATCATGTCTCAAATGCCTGAAGCAGATAGACTGAAACAGAGCATACAGATAATGGCAAGTCAGGGTTGCAAAGGCAACCCTGAGTTGCCTTTGCAACCTTCAAGGCAATGGGGCATTCCAAAATAATTGGAATTATAAAGCTTGGTGAAAAAGAAACCGAAACTGATCATGTCTCAAATGCCTGAAGCAGATAGACTGAAACAGAGCATACAGATAATGAGCGGATCATGCGAAGTTCTCAGTTAATAAACATGTTCTTAGGAGAATGCGGAGCAAGCATACAATTGGTTAATTGCTCAATTATTCGCAGTCTATCCGAATATTCGCCGTTTCCACCGTTATTCGGCCGTCCTCGGATATTCGTGAATTTCCGAACATGCATTTCTCGGATCGAATACGCTTAGAATATGGAAAATATTCAATTCGTATTCGAAATTGCGAATATTCGCACACCCCTAGTTCCTTTCCTTCGAGTGCTTCCTAACCTTACGTGAGGCCTCCTTACAGCGAAGGACCGATGGAGGAAGCAAGCGTACTCTGAAAGCTCCCTTCACCCGTCCTCACCTAAGGAGCGGTTGCCGCGTGCCTGGGTTCGAGATTATCTCTTCAAATCTTTCCGCGAACACCATTATTCTATTAAAAATGTTGTATCGTCGCACAATCTTTAAATTGAATAGCTAATATAGAGAAGCGTGGACGCTTTCTTCTAGTTTCGTTTACTAAAGTAAAAAAAAGTTGCGCATTACAGTGCAAAACTTGATGTGCTCCAGCAACGCTGGCACGCCGGCGTCTTGCAACGCCTAGCAACGCCTAGCAATGCTTGCATGCCGCACGCGTGACTGAAACGAACATGCCTGGCAAGACGTACCGTGCTCGCGCTTCTCCGCAGGTGGGCGACAGTGCGCATGCGCAAGCGAATGCCACGTGGTTAAGCAGTGAGGTGAAGCGCTCGTTCAGGGCCAGGAGCGGCGTAAGGACGCATGAAGGTAGCTTTGGAGCTACCTTATGCTGAGGAAGCACCAAGGAAGCCTTCACCGAGGGCCCCTCAGTAAGGAAGCTTTCAGAGTGACATAAGGTAGCCTCACCCCAATGAAGGCTTCCTTAGTGAGGTAAGGAAGATTTCATTGTTTGGCTTCTTATGCTGAGGAAGTACCAAGGAAGCACCAAGGAAGCCTTCACCGAGGGCGCCTCAGTAAGGAACCTTTCAGAGTGACATAAGGTAGCCTCACTGCAATGAAGGCTTCCTTACTGAGGTAAGGAAGATTTCATTGTCTGGCCCTTAGTACGACCAAGGGAGAGAGCTTAAAGGTGAGGAAGGATATAGATGTTAATTAGATTAGGGAAAATTACAATAACGATGTGAAAGATGAGATAAAGGAAAGAAAAAGAAGCAATTAAGGGGAAACTTGAAAATTATAAGACTGTCCGAACGCCACATAGTCGCACACAGTTTGTGTCACGTAGAGAGACATACCACGTCAGACAGAGCAAAGTGTCTACCAGTCAGTTTGTCGCGCTATTTGCCTATTTATGGGGGCGAGGGCATCGTGGAAAGCAAGTAAACAGGGAAGGAAACAAAAATAATAAATAAAACTGAAAACAAACAAAATAAATAAATAAATAAATAAATAAATAAATAAATAAATAAATAAATAAATTTAATTTGTAGGGCTTAATGCCCCGAAGCTGTACAGTGGATTACGAAGGGCGCCGCATGCATGTGGCAGGCTGCGAATTAATTTTGACCACCTGAGGTTATTAACGTATACACGCAAAGTACGGTAAACGAGCGTTCACGCATTCAAACCCTTCTGAATAGGGACGCCACGGATGTGATCGGACGGCAACCTCGTGCTCACCAGCATAACGTCATAGCGCGTGAGCCATCACGACGGGCAAAAGACGAAGAAAAAGAAAGTACGCAAGGTACACATGGGTAGCGGGTGTGCATGAGCGTATGCAAAAATGCTGGTGCACAGTTTATTGTATCTGCAGTGAAAAAAAATTATAGTTACTACTCTCTTTCGTTTATGAGAAAAATCGAAACCGTTTTGTGGTTTTTATGCAATCACGTGAATGATTTCTGCATAGGTATTACGTTGGTCACAATTTTATACACTTTGTACCTTCCGACCGCAGAAAATCCTTGGTCGAGCCACTTCGGCGTCAACCCGCAGACTGGCGAAGTGAAGACGACTCGACCGATATCGGAACTGGCCGACAAGTACGGAGGCACGGCCGTGTACATCCTCAAAGTCATGGTGCGTGATTTGGCACTTTATTCATCTTTGCTGTATCATAATTACCAAAATATGTGTTTCGTACGCTACTCTTAAGCCACATTTCGAGGAGGCTGTATAATATTCACAAAGGTCGCCGCCTCAGTAACTGATGTTGTTACTACCGCCCAATTAATACTGTGAGGCCCGAGGGGGCGCTAATGGGTGCTTTTGTTTGCTTTTCGTTTTTTTTTAATGACGCCATGCAATGTCATGCTACTGTCGACGCTGCGATACCCGAACTACACAGCTTTGGGGTCGTAAGCATTTATGTTTCCTTCGCTATGATATAGTGATAAGGGAGAGGGAGATAAATAAAGAAAAGGCAGGGACGTTGACCAGAAAAAGTCTGGTTTGCTATCCTGCACGGACCTGCCGCGGTGGCTAAGCGGCTATGGTGTTGCGCTGCTACGCACTAGATCGCGGGATCGAATACTGGCCGCGGCGGTCGCATTTCAATGGGGGCGAAATGCAAAAACACCGTGCGTTGGGGGCACGTTAAAGATCCCCTGGTGGTCAAAATTAATCTGGAGTCTCATTCTTAGGCTAATTGGTACTGTTTACTCATAATGGCAAAGCCTTTAGCGCAGTTAAAGAAAATACAGTGACGTGACAAAGACACAGTACAGCGCTATGGACAGCACTACGGCGTGCCTCATAATCAATCGTAGTTTCGACACGTAAAACCCCATAATTTTCATCAAACCCTGCACGGGGGACAAGGAGTTTAAAGAGATAGCGAGAAAGAATGAGAAGCGAGAATCGGCGCAAAAAATTGTAGGAGTACACGTCACTATCACGGTTTATCGCGCAGGCCCGTACACCGTAGGAGGGGAACTAGCACGCTGGCTGCCTTTAGCGCACGTATCCGTTGTGACCATTGTCCAAGTATTTTTGATGCGAAAGCATTGTATGTCCCGTGAGGCAGAAAAGCCGGCGTTGTCCGCAACGAGTGGTAGCAAGGAACATCATCATCATCATCATCATCATCATCATCAGTGACGTCATCAACGTCTTGTATGACTTCAGTAGTGATACACAACTAAAGTTAGAACAAGTTAGAGTAATGTGATTTAAGGTGGACTACGTAAAGTGAATGAATTTGAATAAAAGTAGATTAAGGTGGAATAAAATGGGTTAAGGAAGATTAAGGTGGATTGAGGTTGGTACAAATTGGAGCAAGGTGGATTGAAGTGGTTTAAACTGGATTAGGGCTAGCACAAATTAAAGCAAGATGGATTACGGTGGATACAAATTATAGCAAGGTGGATTAGGTAGAGTTGTGAAGGACATGTGACAATGTATGACGTCACGTATCATGGACGTATCCAAATAATCAGAGAGGTCATGATCCTTTCGCATTCAAATCACGTAAGGATACTTAAGTGACTTTAAATTTTGTGCTCTACAGTGGACTGCTGTCCAGTGCCTCTAACGTTGTACACAGCACTTGTCTCTCCGTACTATAACATGGGCAGGTGCACAGAAGACGTGAGATTGTTTCTTCACAGCGGCAAGTGTCACAGGTAGGGCTGCCGGTCTATCAAATTGTGAACGAGTATGACTTGGAAAAGGCGACACCAAGCCACATCCAGTACAATGAAGTTGCTTCACACCTTGTTAGCCCAGGCGGTAGGTAAATCTTCAAGTCGGGAACTAGGAGCGACTGTTCATGGATAGCGTTGAAGTCCACATGACCAATGTACTGTCGCCTGCCATGAAGCGAAATCTAGCTGCTGCGTCTGTCCTTGCGAGGGCAATTAACACATGCATGCCACGGTTTTGCGCAGAGTGGGTGGATTAGTCTGCGCGATCACTTCCCTTGACGCCACAGTGTTCCGACAGCCTCTGATACATCATATCGTGTCCCTGTTCTGTCGCTCGATTGTGTAAACGTGCTATCTCTGATACAAGTTGTTCGTGAGATCCGAGGGGCATTGTACTTCGGAGAACTGCCTTCGAGTCTCAATATATAGTTTAGCGATGGGATACCTCCAGAAGAGTAAATTCAAGTGCCACTGGAAGAGCAGGAAGCTCCGCTCCCATAGAACTCGCCAGACAGGATGTCTTGATCTTGATTTCAACAGACGTCGCTTAAATGACAACTGCTCCTGCCGAACTGGAAAATTTAAAAGAACCACCAGTATAAACATGGAGTTGGATGCTGTGCAGCTCGTAAAGAAATCGTAGCGTTGCTTGTTTTAACAGTGCTAACGAAGCTGTAGCTTTTCTTTGGCGCCAGAAATAGTGAGGTGTACCTTGGTTTGGTTCATACATCACTAAGGCGATGGCGGTCAGCTAGCAGGTGTAAAATGGCAGGCAGCCGTGGTGCTGTGCAATGATGTGAACGTACAGTCGTCAGCACACTAGAGCGCTCTAGCTCTAACGCCGTATTTTTGTCTACATGGGTGCCGTCTAACGATAACGATAACACCCTGGTCGAGACGGCTTGCATCTGCGCATGCGCAGAAACACTGATGGCACTGCCCTAATATTTTTGCCCTACCAGTTACCGAGACTTCAGGAGCTGTAATCACCTGCGATCGCCGGTGAAGGCGCCGCTGGATGGGAGAGCAAAAGCGAAACAAATCGGCAGCACGTTATCCTCCTGTAACACATGGAGGCGAACGCCCGCTGTACACTTGGTAATACATTAAGATATACGATCGCAGCGGTCAGACTTCTTGCGAGATAAACGAGCCGCAGTGTGAAGTACATGTGTAGCGCCTTAGGTCGACCTCTTCAACGACACATGCGAGCACTTAATGCAGTTCCTAAAGGTGCAGCATGCTTGTCACCCGTAAGTGTTACAAATGTGTAATACAAGCCGAATACAAATACCTATAGCATCCTCTCAGCAGGGGAAAGCAGCACTCGCGGACGAACGCCCTGCTCCTGCCGCATCGCACGTCTCTCCTCGTTTCTCGCTTGGCGAGCATCTTCGGGCGTAGCGTACTTCCGAGGCCTACAGCTCAATCCGCTACTCCCCGGGCGAGCGTCCTCCATCGCCGTCTCTCTCGCTTCGCAGGCGGCTGTCGCCACAACCACCGCCGCCGCCGCGGGACCTCATCGACGCGACACCTGTTCTGTCTGCGCGCGCCGATCGTACCCCTCCCCACCCGCCGCTCGCTCAGAGAAAGTCATGTGCTTTTTTAACGCGATAGCGTTAAGGAGCTCGTGTCGCAGAAAAGCCGGTGTCGTCGGCGTCGGTGTCGGCGTCGGGTGTCGGCGTCGGTGTCGGCGTTGACCGTGAGCGATAAATCACGGCAGGCGCTTCATAAATAAAAAGCAACTTCCAAGATTGGCCCGGCGGGAATCGAACTAGGGTCTCCGGAGTGTTAGACGGAGACGCTACCACTCAGCCACGAGTTCGATGCTTCCAAGCGGTGCAAACGCGCCTCTAGTGAATGCGGTGTTGCCTTCGAAACGAGCCGTGGAAAGTTATACTGCGGTGTATATCGGTAATTATGAACATGTAACGTACAGAAGTCACAATTACACGAGTTGCGAAGTGCGTTTCCGCTGAATTTCTTCTGCGCTTTCCGCACACGCAGAGCCATCTTGCGGCAAACACAGAAGACCCCCTCCTCTCAATGTACGGCGCTGCCCCGACAGGAGGCGCGCCGCGCGCGCATTGGGACCGCTGCCAGGCGCGTCGCGGGACTCCCTCTCCCCTGACGACGCTTCGCCGTGCTCCCGGTTTAGATCACTATCTATCTCTCTGCCCGTGCCGATCACGACGTTTGGCTGGCGTAGATCGTTTCCCCTCCGAGACACCGAGTTCTTTGCTTCGTTCCGTTCGCTCAGGCGCACGTTTCGTTGCCGCGCCGAACGCTGCGTTGCTCGACGCTCACCGCGTGATAGGTGGGCGCTAAGTCCGATGCGGGGCGCATCGTAAGTGATCGCTGTGCCGTAGCGCATTGTCGACCCCTTGGCGGGTCGACGGGAACGCTGTCGCGTCCCACTCTTGAAGGCGAAGCTTAAGCGTCCTCCAATTTTTTTTTCTTCGATCTTCTTTTTTACCAGTTGACTATACGCCGCGTATTTTTCGAGGCCATCGCGTAACGAGCCACTTCAGGCTTTCGCCTTAAAAGCCCATAGCAAAACTTTTATTAGAGGAACGCGCTCCGAGACGCGTTAGCTTAGCTTCTGAGTGGCCCGGCGGTGCCATCGCCGGCGATCGCCGGTGATTGCAGCAGCTGAAGCCTCGGAAACCGGCAAAGCGAAACAAATTAGGGCACTATTGTCAGTTTGGCGACACATGATTAGATGCAAGTTACCTAGACCGAAGCGTCATTGGTAGAAGGCGCCAGTGCAGCCTAAAGGCATGGCGTTCGAACGCTCTATATAGACAAGTGTGTTAACGATTGTACGCTGTACACGACCTCATTGTAGATAGGCAAGCCAGACGGTGCGATGGAAGCCGAGTAAGGTGTCTTATATGGGTCCTAAAGACGGTCAAATGAAATATCGTAATCACTGGGTAATTACTCGCGATCTACCGTGGTAGCCGCTGCAGATGCACGCATTGGTAGTCTGGGAGCTCTGAAGTGTACGAACGTTAGACAAACAACTGTCTTCCAACGCAGGTGTACTATACCTTAGGAAGCCCATAAAATATACTCGGCACAATTGCAGCATCGATGGGACTGACTAACCTCAGGACTCCCACCTCCACCAATAAATGCGAAATGAAGAATTGCCGTCGGCGTCCTTTTCATTCCGATATGCGAACACTCCAGGATTGGCCCCGGTAAATAATAGCGCCCAAAATTCGGTGTCTTCTTTTGCATTCTAAACATATATTATAGCCGACGTGTGTATATGATACGGCGCCCCGCCTATATCGGGCGAGATTGGATACGGCCACGTGAAAGGTATCCATGTGCCTACACAAAGATGGAGTTTTCATCTGAAAAATGCTCGTTGGTTGTGTTCACCCGCAAATCGGCGGTATCATACACCGTACGAATAAACGGGGAAATGATAGTGATACGGGGAGGATGCGCACTGACATCGCGGAGTCCGCTATAGTGTTTTATACAACCAGCACGGCGAAAAATTGTACGTTATCTCTATCCATTTATCTTTAACAGTGCTGCAGCAGCTGTGAATAGGAAAACACTGTGGCGTACATGGCGTGACGTCAATACTACATATTCGCGTTCACTTCACAGCACGCACAATTCGAATATTTCGACACCCTGATAACCATATAAGGGACAGCGGCGGGTTTCTCGAGCCACATTTTATTTAGCTTCTGCGGCCACATTCACAAAGCTTTTCACTTATTGGCCAGGTGCCGTCGCTAATGATATTTCCAGCATGGGGATTGACTGCCATTTTCTCTTACGAACAATTCAAGCGTCAGAGGTTTTGCTGAATACGGGCCCGCGGACAGGTAGGCGCCGGGCAAGTATGCATGAAATTACGTTCTTGTTGCGTCCCACACTTGCGCACTATGCAAAATGTCGCGCTTGCACAATGGCACTGTGTGTACGCAACGTAAGCAGTACTAAAACTCATCAATATTGGACGCAAATAATTTTGTGCACAGCACGGGACTTGCATTTCTCCCCATTGCAGGCGCGGGAAAGCTCCGGTACTGCCGAGTATCCCGACATGGAGGCGTCCACCCAGCTAGCCGTAGTGCTCATGTCGCGCGAGAACCACGCGCCCTCGTTCGCCAGTGGGCCGTACGTGGGCTTCGTGGCCGAGCACAGTGCTGCTTCGACGGCTGTACAGTGGGTGCCCGGAGTGCTGCCCAGGGTCTACGATCGAGACCAGGTGAGTCGAAGGCGTATGGGCACTATTAGAGTTGTCGGACGATCGCACCGCTGGCATACAGTTGTAGGAGTCGTCGGACGATCTCGCCGCTGCCACCATTTGTAAGGGTTGAAGGTCGTAGAGAGGAACTTGGGAGAAACTAGGTGAAAAGGGTTTATTTACAGTATTTACATTTTAAACAAGAGAGACATTCGACAGTCTAGCGTGACTCCCAAATGGAGCCCGCAAGACGAACATACATCACACAGTTTACGAGCACACAGCTCACGAGTACGATTACGAGTACATTGACTAGTCATTGACGAGCACACTACGAGCACTCTGTAGAAGCGTCAAACAGCTGCTTATAAACACTCCGCTCGACGTCATAGTTCGACGTCATCGTAGATCACCCGCCTTTTTGGAGGAGGCGGGCTCTTGACTTGAAGGAGGAGGACTCACGCACTTTGGATTCCCAGAACCCGTGTTCAGCGCGTCCCCGTAGCCAGTGGTCACGCCTAACCCCAGCCGGCGCCTCCAAATTCCAAAGCGGACCTCGCACAGTGGCCTCCGCCGCTGTCCATTGTCTGGCGTCTTCAAAGGCCCGTGAAAAGGCACCGCGGCGGGTGTTGAAGGCTTCCATGGTATCTTCGGGGAAGCTCGCCACGCTCGCAGCTGCAGCTGGCTGCGAAAACTTGCATGTTGCCACCTCGGCAGGCCATTCCTAAAAGCTCCTCCTTGGCCCAAAAAATCTCTACTGGCCAGTGCTGACAACCGCTGGGCAGGAAGAGAATGGCTGGCGAGCAAGAAGATGGCTTTGGTCTCTGCAACCCCTGCGCACTTGGAATGCTTGCGACCGTCTGACAACAACGGGCCCAGAAGAGTCTATCACGGCAACACAATACCGCTCAGCGTTCAAACGCCCGGAATCTGCTGTTAACCTACCAGGCTTCCCATCAAAATTTCCATGCAAGCCACTCAACTGGGAACCCCAAATTTTGCCCCCAAATTTTGTGCCGCCAAAGCGAGCGTTCACATTCCCCTTAAGTTCGACCAAACCCGACCGTCGCGCTGCACAAGAGTAAAGGTTTACGCAGAACTGAACCGAAGGCTCTCAACCACCAATACCCGAACATATCTTAAGCAGCCTAAGTTCACGAACAGCCTGTTTTTATCCTATCGCAGTGGCGTTCTTATCGCACGTACTGGTGCCACTAAACAGTCTGGTCAACTCCCCACAGGTACGTAATTACAAACGCGCTAGCTTTGTGGTCCCTATTCCGAACGCGTACTTGCGTCGTACGTAAGCATTTCATCACGCTTACTCACATTTGAACCTTTAGTCCACACAGGACACGTTCCTTAAACGAACAACCAAACTTGCGTAACTTACGCAAAACAGAGCAACCTTTAAACAAATGTGTCTTCTAATAACTAGCTCTACGCATGCGTACTAGAGTAGTCAGAATACGGCTGCCCTCAACACACACGAGCAACCCAGTCATAAACCTTCTGCTTCCTTCTGTCCGCACAGGACACACGCTAATGGACCTAAGAGCTCTTCTCAGTGCAAATGATGAATTAACTGAAAATCTACGTGCCTAACCTTAGAAAATTCAAAAAGACTAAAAACAGAAGGTTAACTTAATACGCATGCGCGTTATCATAGACCGCTCAACGATAACCTTGACCTTCAGGTTACTCACACACACAAAAAAATGAACGCCTATCTACTCATTAATGAACACCTCGCGAAACTACAGGTTTACATAAAACACGTCTTTCAACTCTCGGAGCTTCTCAAACGAAAACATAAACAAAGCTCCTACCCTTACATATTGAAAGAAACTTAAAACGCAAAATTTTCAAGTGCTCAAAAATAAAACAAAATAACACGTTTTACTTATACGGAAGCTCTCTTGGCCTCCCGTTCCATACGCTTACGGCTGACTCATACTTTTGAACCGTACCCGAGGTGGTCGTGATTCGAATGCTATTCTGGCTACCCAGGAACAACAAAAGGGCCGACACACTATCAGCTCCTTCAACACGTTACAGTTTCTGGCCAATTTGCGTCCTGGCGCCACGCTTTCATTACTAGCTCGACTGACCTCGTCTCGTCTTGCCACCTTGGGTTCCTTCGCACTACATGCTGCACTCCGGAAAGAACGACGGAACGACAAGGAACATAACTGCCCCGTGCCCTTTGTCCGCGTGCGTGCAGAACATGCTCCTCGGTCTCTTTTCGACTGGTGGCTCGAACATGCTTGATGCGTACACGTCGTCAACGACGACCACACCTTTCTTCTCCTCGCGCCCTGCCCTCTTGTGTCTCTCGCCCTCTTTGGCTGGCTGCGCTACATTAGTCACCGTCTTTCGGTCTTTATCGCGCTTCTTTTTACTGCGCTTTCTCTTTGAAGTCTCTTTCATGCCGTCCTCTGGCGCCTCGTGCTGGCCGGTACACAGCTCGTCGGCCCGGATCGGTCTCTTCCCGCACAGGCTGAGTGATTCCTAACTAAATCACCCCTCTTTTGGCTACCTAGACTGGCGGAGAGCTGCACCGATCCCTGAACAATGCAGTTGCCTTCCCTTGAGTTATGGAGCTCGCAATCCTGAGAACTGCCCTCAACTGCATCGTCCAGCTCGCACTTCACTTCGGCACGCAGATCTGGCTCGACATGGGTGCTCGCGTCTGTCGGGTCAGCAGTACTTTCTACTTAGCTAGCAACCTCGTTAACCTTATATGCGACCCACACGCTCGGTGACTGTGTCAATTCATTTGCAGCTGACCTAGCTGCCTCTACAGTGCTCTGTTGGCACAGCACCTCGCCGCTCTCTCCCTGACCTTTAACGGCCTCTGCTGCCACTAAGGCATCGTTAATTGCTAGCACTTCGAGTTCACTTATGAACGTGCTGCTAATCTCTCAGGTGCTACTACTTTGCTCGGCTTTCGACTGAAATCTGCTGTCGACTTCCTCCCATTTTCGCTGCGTTCAGCCTACAGATTTCTCAAGCCGCAGTTGACTTCATGCGTTTAACTGCTGCAAATCCTCTATCTGTTTTTTCACTGCTGCCATTTCTTTTTCAAGCTCCTGCCGTTTTCGCTCACGCTCTTGGCGTTTTCGCTCGCGCTCTTGGCATTCTTGCATAATTGATTCCTGTTCCTGTCTTTTGTTTAGAATTCGTTTACGTAGTTTTTCGATGAGTTTCAAATCATTGCCACTTTGCAAAATGGTCTTACGAATTTCTGCTTCCGTGAAGTCCTTCTCTACGTCCTCCATGAGCTCTTCACCACAACCACAACAGGTCAGCTCTCGTCAAACACATTAGGACTATGGTCGCTACTTTAAGCTTTGGCTCTGCTGTCACACAATACTTGCTGCGATACCCACGCAAATCAAAATACAAGTAAAAGATCCCCAGCGATTCAAATCTAGAAACACAAAGAAATTGAAGCCTGGTAAATCTTACAGCCAAAACCAAACGCTTACCCAATGAAGCAGCACGATATCACCAGTCCTTCTCCGCCGTATCCAGTCAGTTGCAAGAGGTGGTCAATCCCAAGTCGCCTCCAACTTGATCAGGATACCGGTCGGTCACCATGTGCCAAATTCCGTGACCTGCCGTTGCTGTCTACGAGTCGTAGGCCGATCTACAAGCCGTAGGCCGATCCCTTCGTTGCCATTCAGATATTAGAGTTGTCGGATGATCCCACCGCTGGCATACAGTTGTAGGAGTTGTCGGACGATCTCGCCGCTGTTACCATTTGTAAGGGTTGAAGGTCGTAGAGAGGAACTTGGGCGGAACTAGGTGAACAGGGTTTATTTACAGTATTTACATTTTAAACAAAAGAGACATTCGACACTCTAGCGTGACTCCGAAATGGAGCCCGCAAGACGAAGGTACAGCACACAGCTTACGAGCACACAGCTCACGAGTACGATCACGGGTACATTGACGAGCACACTACGAGCACTCTGTAGCAGCGACAAACAGCTGCTTATAAACACTCCGCTCGACGTCATAGTTCGACGTCATCGTAGATGACGTGCCTTTTTGGAGGAGGCGGGCTCTCGACTTGGAGGAGGAGGGCTCACGCACTTTGGAACCCCAGCCGGCGCCTCCAAATTCCAGAGCGGACCTCGCAGAGTGGCCTCCGCCGCTGTCCATTGTCTGGCGTCTTCAAAGGCCCGTGAAAAGGCACCGCGGCGGGTGTGGAAGGCTTCCTTGGTATCTTCGGGGAAGCTCGCCACGCTCGCAGCTGCAGCTGGCTGCGAAAACTTGCATGTTGCCACCTCGGCAGGCCATTCCTAACACCACGCCATGTGCCGATCTTCAATTCGCATATAACTCCTGATGCTAACAGCTGTACTCAAACCGTTTGGTTTGGTTATACTGGTGTTATGGATGAACAAACTTCGAGAGATCCGTCATGAACATAGCGATACTAGGAAAACACAAAACAAGATTTAAATTAAAAGAGAATTTCGGAAGGTAAGGAGAAGATATCAAAATAATAACCCTTGTTAATATGAATCGTGGGGTATATATTAAAGAAGGAATGCGGTAAATATTGTTGGCATTCATGGTGACAAAAAATGGCACGTAATCTATCTACGGTGACTGTCCAATATGCATATAGCCGAAACGCGTCATGTAGGAGGCGTGTACGGTATCTGAGCTCCTTTCTCACGCTACCTTCTCAACACACTGCGGCTTCTGATGGCTTCACTGTTCGCGTACCCATTGGCACATACGCAGTGTCTCACGCTGGCGTCGAAGAGACTCACTGAAGAGCGGCACATTCCGTGGGGCACATACCCAGTGGCACATAACTAGGTTGGCGTCAAAAAGGTTAATTGAAGAGCGGCTCAAGCCTAGTGACACATACCCTCGCGAACGACCCACATCTTTAGATTGCAGTAACTCCAGGATCGCTCCATATTTTGCCGGGATAGCTAGATAGCTAGATATCCGGAAGAAAAGCCCGGTCTGAATATACCCAGAATGATGTTCGCATTAAAAGTGGGCCATCACCATGATCACGATCCTAATGTAGATAAGAGTGTCGCGATTATTACGTGCTCAAAACAAGACCCGAGACCCTTGGCGGTTCTCCTCCAAACAACCGTTATTATGATTATTGCCAAGAAAGTCTTCCTGAAAAGACAGCGTGTTTTCTCTCGGCAAACATCTACCAATGAAACATGAACGTCAACATGGCGCACTGCAACTTCTTGACCTCATAATTGAGACATGTGACGGCGTCTCAGGTCAGGCTCAGATGGCTCACAAAGTCAGACGATCTTCTGATGGCGTCAGCCTTCGATTTCGCAACCTCCATGCATTGTAAGGCCCAGCTGCCCTTTGTAGCCGCCGGGTAAACGAACTGACGCCCGCACATGGCGGTGACGTAGCATTGCTGCACAGCTGCAACCGTATTGCGACAACTGTTAACTCTAATATCTGGGCGTGTAATGGTACGCACCCATGGCGTCGAGTGACCTGGTAACGATGTCGAGAAGAGACCGCTGGAACCAGAACACAGTTTAGTAAAGCGTTGTTGGTAGTATTGTGTGACTTCATAATGAATCTGGGCCCGTGTTGATAAGAAAGTTGTCACTTTAAAACTGTTCGCAAGAGTGGGTGCCTGGCAATCGTGATGTTGGACATATTAGCGAAGGCGCTTGGCTACCACCAACGAGTGCTTAGAAACTAAAACATTTCTGTATTCAGCCCCTGGAGTGCGAATGAATTATTAACAACATTTTTAGATTGCTTTTGCGCTTAGTGTGTGCGCGTTGTAGTGTGGCTTAAACGCAAAGTGCCCGATAATATTCTGTGTGTGCACAACACAATCCATATTTCGCTAAGAACGCAATCTCGCTTACCTCGCTTAATGCTAGCACTTTCTATTAACTGTAAGAACTGTAAAGAATCGGTATTTCGGCCCTAAAAGTTACGTTATAATCATAATACATTGTTCTCGACACGATTGACGGCAAATTACGTGGGAACTGTATTGAAAGCAACATGTTGAAATGTCTCGTTTAGTTACCAATGCCGTGTATAGAATTTTTCTGCATATGCTGAAATCGGCAGCGTATCGAAGAGTCAATCTAGGTGCTCCCTATTTTTGATCGCGCCATACAGCTTCAATTACTTATCGTGGAAAAACAGATACTGTTTTCTGCACTGGCTTTGTTAATGCTGGGAAGACAATAGACTCTGGAAATGCGGCGCCTGAGCCTACAGCCGTCGGGTGTTATGTACTTAGAGCTTTGTCCCGCAATCACACACGGTTGTCGGGCGAAGAGTATACAACAATCCTCTAACAAGGAATACACAGAAGTATTTATTTCTTCTGTGTATTCTTATAACGTTCCACCTCCGTGGTTTCCGCGCGATCTGCTTACAATCACGAGTAAATGGGCTTTTCAGCGCTCAGGAACCAGTCATAAGGCCACTACTTGGACGCTACAATCTCCTAGGCCCGGATGCTAGAAGCGGCACGTGCATAGTTGCATCATTATACGGATACCGGCAAACAATGACATACAATAGCCTAAGTATACCAGCCAATAACAAAAGTATTCTCAAATAGCAAGCGTCCAATATCTGACCATTGATTGTCGATTTTCCCGAGTCTTCTTCTAAAACTCAGCCGTCTCTTCAGTTTTTGTCGCTACATATTACTTCAGCGTACGTACGGGCACATACGCTGAACCTACGCATCCGGCTTCTGTTTCAGGGGCGAAACAGTACATTCAGGATGTACCTGGAAGGCGATGGGGAGAGCATTTTCACCATACACCCACAGTCGGCCTCGCGGGAGGCCGATTTTGCCATCTTAGTTCAGGACTCCTCGAAACTGGACTACGAGGTAGCCGAACCAAAGTACGTCGAGTTCACGGTGAGTGAGTGTCGACGCAAAACCACGGCCTCTTTCTTTCTGGGGGGGGGGGGGGGGGGGAGCAAATTGGGAAGTAGGAAGGAGTTGGTCTGCTTTAACTTTCCTCGAAGGAGGGAGTAGAAAGGAAGTCGGGTTTCTTCCTTCACTTAGCATGACCAAATACAGTCTGCTTTCAGTTACAATGTTACGGCACTGCCTAATTTTATCTTTGAATGCTTCCCTAAGTAAGGGTAGGTGTGTTCGTCTGGGGTCGCGCTAGTAGAATAAAAACAAATACAACTTAATATCATTATAGCGTATTAAAAAAGTGTTCAAATGGGAATTGAAATGGGAATTGAACACTTCAAATGCAAGCTTATATTTAAAATATTGCATAAGTTATTCGACTTGCGTAGTCAATCTCATTGATGTAATGCGTAAAACCTTAGAAATCGGATGAATATGGCGTCAAAAAAGTGCCCTGTTAATTCAGGATTGATGACTTATTTCCTTCCAACTGGGCGAAACGCGCCTAACATTCGTATACCTGGAAGACACACCAGCGTCGCAGACACACGGCGAAACTGTCAACTGCTGAGCACCCTCTGGAATATCATATCTGCCCTGACAGCAGCTTTTTGCAGTTAGAACCTTATAGTTACCGAAGATACACTTTCTCTAGAATAAGGTTTTGAAAGCTGTCATACGCGCGCCCGCGGTTCCTCGAGAGGGCTTAAGGGCGTCTACAGGCAATCACTCTTTGGCACTTGGATAGGCAGCTTGTTTGGTTAGCGCTTTTTTTTTTGCATCCGGAAAATATGTGCGGAGCTAATTGATCGAGATGAAGTGGAATGCATCAAACGCCGTTGAAGCCACAGCCATTGCGTGGGCCCTGAATCGATGAGGAAACTGGCCTTCACACCCCAGAAGATACCGATAACTACCGCCATCCAAAAGGAATGAAAAAGGCAGCAAAATGTTGACTGCCGAATAGCTGTCAAGTTACAATTTGGCGGCGCTTTAGGAATCTGTGTGAGGAGTGGTGGCGTGGGCAGAAAAAGGGGGGGGGGCAGGGCTGGGTACGTGCCGGGCTCCACGTTCCAGCAAAAAGAAATAAAAAAGCCAAGATTCGATGAGGGCAGTTCTTATAGGACAAAGCCTACCGAAGCCACTTCATCTTCTGCGAATAAACCCAGCAGTGCGAGATAGCATGGGCTAATGTAAATAGTGGGTCACGCTCCGTCATTCCAACAACCTGTCACGCACGGACAATTCCGAGTCTAGCGGACGAGACACCGCAGCGATCCTTTGCCTACGCGGTATCATGGTCACGTGACAGAAGAAAAAAATGTATAGAGCTTGCGGCTTTAAAGTGGCAGCCGTAAGCTGCAGCGTGAGCTGGACGCAAAGAACAATCGCACGCTCAACAGCCCATTCCGGCAACGCATCAGACGTTGCGGCTATAACGGCGTCATCTCGCGCTGCTCCCTACGTATAAATAGTGCCAAGCTGATGCCAAAGGTTTGGAGAGGCTGCGAGCGAAAAGGGACGCGCATGAAAGAGCAGACGTCTCGACACCAAACGCCTTTTTCATTAGTTGCCACTAGTCCGCGGTTTTTAACCGAAGCCATGCTTCATTGTATTGTGTCCGCGACTGCAAATTGCTGACAAACACGAGCTCCTTAACGCTATCGCGTTAAAAGAAACATCGAGTTTTGGTTCCTTCACAGTGCGGCAGTTCGATAGCCTGCGGCCGTCCGCTACTGCGCGACAGCGCAAAGTGCTGAACAACTGGCGATTCACGCGCCCCTTCGTTCCGATCGTCAGCAGCAGAGCATACGAACGTTGCACTAGAAATTTATGAAGCATGGCAAGCACCAGCGCGAGATCGAGGGCGGGGAGAAGTTTGACGTCACTCGGGGTATTCTCGTCGTGAGCGCGCGTAGCTAAAGCCCCCGCGAAGCACGCGTACGCGAAGCGAGATAACAGCGCCGTGGTGCGGCCAGGCAGCCGCTCCGGCCATCTTCGCCGTGGTCTATTTTAATATGTCCGCGAATGTACATATTTCGAGAATATGTATCCACTGCTTGGCCTGCCGTGCATTCTACGTAGGCTAGCCTCTTGTTCAATATCGTGAGCAATATGAGTGGGAATACGCGAACACGTGGCAAACAGCCTCGAAATCGACTTAGAGCGATACGCGGATGGCGCTGTTGAAAACAAGGGGGAAAGGGGGACGCTTTTCCGCTGACTGTTGGCACCCCCATTGCTCCTGCGTTTATTGAAAACGGCAGCTTACGGCATTTCACTGGCCCCCGATAGCCGATAAGACGGTTAAGGCCGATCCACACGACGGACCAAGTCCGCGGGCCGCTCGGTCACGTGATGCGACGTCACGGCCCGCCGCGGTCCGGTCAGTCCGGTCCGGCGCAGAGCACATCTACACGGCGGACCGCCATAGCAGACGGCAGAGCAGACCAAGCAGCTGCCCTCTCGGCCAGAGTGTTATCACTGTTATCATTCCGGCTCGAGTCTCACTAAACCGGGAACTGCTCAACGAGGTATACAAAATTTAAAAACCTCCTCGGCACTCCAAGAGGACACGGTGTTTAAAAAATATATCTGCTGCACGCACGCTACAATGGCCTCCCGTTAGGAGGTCCTGAAAGTAGCTCCTCAGGACTAAATAAAGTTCGTTGTCTGTCTGTCTGTCTGTCTGTCTGCTGCACGCACGTATAGGCGGAACGGGGGACATAAAACGACTGGTTTGACTGGCTTTTTCTGAGCCGAAAACTAGATTGGATTTGGCTGAAGACACTCTGTTGCCAGACAACATTCGTTGGCTAAGCCAAAATCGCTGCGGTTTGCATGCGGTCCGCCGCCAAAACGGAAGCGGGAAAAGCCTCGGCGATTTGTTGGACCGCGAGGGCCGCGGTCTTGCGCGGGCCAACGGCGGTACGCACGAACTGGTGATGTCATATCACGTGATGCGCGGACCGCGGTCCAAAAGAGCAATTTGGTCCGTCGTGTAGATCGGCCTTTACATGCACAGTAACTTACAGCGAGTCTTTTTTTTTCAGTCATGCTTTTCCTTTTTTTTTTTTGAGAGCGCAGCTCTTTGGCGCCCGTTCCTGCGTTTAGCGTAAGGTATTTTCAGATACACCCTCATAGGACCTGATGCATATCTTATGGAGCGCATTGCGTCATGCGTTTCAGATGGACGGACAGATTTCCCAGGGACGTAGCTCTCGAATGTTTACGCTTCAGGACAGTGCTTCTATTGGCCACGCTTCGGTGCACAAAGTTATCAGTTAACCGCAATATCAAACAGCTTTGTCAATGTGCGCTGGCAATGCGAAGTTCCGCATTTTGTACAGAGAGACCCAGAGAGACGACGAGATATTAATTTTTAAAGTGTCCGACGAAATGCACTGGCGTTCCAGTTACTTTTGTGCTTCATTGCATAAAACAGCATTTTCTTGAAAGAGTAAGTGCAACGACAGTGCATTCTTACGCTAGTTTGACGCCGCATAGCTAGAAACCGGTGCCGTCCTCGGATTTGTTTTAAGTGGATATGCCTTACGAAAGCACGAACTACAATTCCTAATCTGAAATATGTGCCGTATAGTAATTAGTTTTACTTCCTTTAGTTAATTCGTGTAATGATCCTAATTATTCAATGAGGTATTTTGATCTCTCGTAGAAGTAATGGCCGCCTCATTGAGTAATTCAGCTCAAGGGTTAGAATTGTGCTATCTGCCGCAGGTTATTATTTAAAAAAAATTGTGTAGCTAAAAAAAAAGTCGCAGTTTCGCTCGGAAGGCAAAACATTCATTGCGACAGCAAATTAGTAGACAGCTATACGAAGTAACGACAACGACTTTATCGACCATATAAACTTGTAAAATTTCTGCTACTAACTAAACTAACAGGCATGATGCGACCCATTCATACGTAAACATGAACACATCTGACCGCAAACACTCGCTGTCGAAACGCTGGAGTGAGGACGCGTGGCTGGAACAGCGAGCGAATTTACCTTCGTGCTGCCTCTTACTTCAGCGCGAACTAAGGGGCGAGAACGCGCCGCACACGACGCTACCAGTACTCGGCGCACTCTGTTCCCATCGCAGATAGCTGTCAAGCTGGGGCCCGCGCGGGAGCGCCCTACGCAGCTGCCACCGCAGTAAAAAGTCGTCGTCCCCGCCCTGTGCCTTGCGCACGATGGCAGTCGGCGCGCTTCCTTCCAGCTTTCCTTCCTAGCGCAACATTGAGCCACCATCGGCCGCGCCATACACGCCCGCACGCTTTGCCTGTCGTCCCCTTTCGCTGTCTTTGCAGTGTCTAGAGCTGTGGCGGTCATCATAAGAAGAATTCAAAGGGGACAAGCTGTTGTATTCCGCTGAAGTAGTAGTTCGCGGTCGCTGTTTTCCAAATGCACGAAAAACGGCAGTGGTCTCCGAGCACCCAGGCACTACATTCCACTGTACGTTGTCTCTCGTGACACAAGCCGTCGCACGTTGACGCGAAGCAACGAACACAACCAGATCACCGTTTACAATAGGCGGTGGTTCTTGGATGGAATCGCATTGACAGTTTAAACCGCAGCTGTTGCAATTAAAGCCTCTCCATCGACGCGAAAGTAAACAACGCTAAAAAACATAGCGTCACTTCCACTCGGAACAGGAAGCTGAAGCTACGTAAGTTCCGCTCTACGCCGGAAGCTAATAGGCGAAAACGGTTTCTCATTTTTCTCTCAAGAAACAGGTGACTAATCGTGCCAAGTGTTATGCTGAATGAACTCGACAACAAAGTGCGATCGTTCTGCAAAATTTGAGCAAGAACAGTGCAGCGGTGCGTGCAAAATTTTTTTTTTAAACACGCGCAGCCAAATATTCAGCACTCTGTATTTAGGGGCGCTATAACGTAAAACTATTCCCAACTTTTCTATTCCAATTCTGGTATCAGCCCTCCGCGATTGGTAAAAAACTTTTTTGGACCACTCCCACTTCACCTGTCTGTCACGCGACGCCACGAAAACCGCGATAGCTACCCATCTGATATGGCGTGTACACACTGATTATGCATGATTTGACCGAGCAAAAGAAAAATAGTTATTTCTGATTCGACGCCTTTTAGCCATCATCCCTCGGCTATTGGTCAAAAGTTTTCGGGCTGCACCCACTTCACCTGCCTGTCACGCGACGTCACGAAACCGCGAAAACTCAGCGCGTCAAAGTGACGTGTACGCGTTAAAGATGCGTTAATATGCCGAACAAAACTGAATTTTTTTCTGAATAGCCGTAGGCTGCCCCATACCGAAAGGAATAAAAGATGGCTGCCGCCGATCGCTCAGGCACTGGCTCTGGCACCTGCCGGAGAACATGGGTTTATTTGCGTGCAATAAAACTTTTTGCGTTGCCGTGTAACGTTTTCGAGCACTTTCGACACTTTTACGACCTCGTTCTGCCAACTCTTCTTTGCTGAGGATGCCTTTTAGCATCATTCTTAAGCTTCCGTTACACGCCGCCGCGATTGTCAACGAGCCAAAGCAAACTAAGTAAGGGAAAGCGGACCAATCGGAGACACCGGTACCACCCTCTTCATCGGGCTATAGATTTTCAATGCAGTGGTTCTACCCCACGGAATCCGTTTCCACTTGAGCGTGCTCCTCGCCACTTGTGAGCCAATTAGACAAGACAAGCCACTCAATGTATGCAATGTTATTCGTTTTTCAAGCAAACAAAAATCACCTCCTATGAACGAGGAGAGCGTTTGATTGGTCTGTTCAGACAACCCTGCGGTCACCCGCCCGATGCTTGGGTCAGCGGTTACGCAAAGTTGACCTCAGGAAATTGGAATAAAAACATATTGGAATAGTTTTACGTAATAGGGCCCTAGGATACAGCAATGACACAAGCCCGTTTCAGAGCATATTCAGCACCTAATTACTTTGCGCAGACCGAGAAAAGGTTTAGTGGTGTGAAAATAATTGTCTTCGTGTTCAGAAGGTTCGTGCCCACAGTGAAGCCCACTGTTGTAATTTTGATTAGTGACAGTGAGGCTAGCGGCGAAATCACTGGGCATAGCTTTACGTGCGCCTTTATTCCACTTATATCATAAGAAGCCAACAAACACTGACACCAAGGACAACATAGGGGAAATTACTTGTGCTTAGTAAATGAAATAAAGAAGCGACAAATTAATGAAAATAAAAGTGGATGAAAAAACTACTTGCCGCAGGTGGGGAACGATCCCACAACCTTCGCAAATTGTTTTTTCATCCACTTTCATTTCCAATAATTTGTCTTTTTTTGTTTCATTTATTAAGCACAAGTAATTTCCCCTATGTTGTCCTTGGTGTCAGTGTTTGTTGGCTTCTTATGATATGACTAATAAAAAAAGAGCCCCTCGGTTAACCCCCTTTATTCTCGTTTATTTCACTATGTTGCTTTGTAGCTTGGCTGAACTTAAATTATGGGCTACATGTCGATTCCATTGAAAGCATCAAAACTTTTGCAATGAAGAGCACTAAAGCAAGCGACGACACTAAGGCGTAGCAGCTGTATCCGAGAAAGCTTTAGAAAATTTTCAAACATCATTGCACATTATTCGGAGCCACTCTATTTGCTTTAGCAGGACCGGATTGGAGTCGCCTCTGTGGCTCGGCAGATTTTAGGGAATGGCATTCCAAAATTGTAAAGGTGCAATTTATTCGTCGAAGTAGCGAGGAAATTGTAGCTGCTGTTACCGACTGCACGACGTCACTGCTCGACGTCACTTGCTGCACTACTCGAGCGCTCACTAAACGCAACTGCAGATCGTGGCGGCCGAGACGGAGGCGGTGCAACCTCTGACGTCGTCCGTGGCGGTGCGGGTGAACATTGTGGACACGAACGACCACGCCCCCATGTTCACCAGTGACATGTACGAGGTGGTTGTGGCCGAAGACGCCAGGCCGGGCACCGTCATTACTGCCGTCACTGTGAGTGACCCGCAAGCGATGCTACCCACGTGTGTGGACGGTTCTGCTATAATTGCGTCTGCTTGTGCGAGACACACCTAAGACGAACATTTTATTTATTTATTTATTTATTTATTTATTTATTTATTTATTTATTTATTTTTATGATACTCTCAATGCGCTAAGCGGGCGTTACAGAGGGTAGTGGTACAAACATAAACACCAGTAATCAACCAGCATATACAAAGGAAATTATGCAGGATGTCCTAGCTAACATTAGCCAGAGTTTTAAAATATGCAAACGCCACGTAGCTGGACAGAAAACCGGTAATGTTATTTGCCGTCGCTTGGAAATACTCAAACTAGTTTCTTTTTCATTCTGCTTAATTATAAAATTAGTCTCAATTAATTAATTAACATCTCAAATATTGTGAGTAGATGAAGAGTGTCAAAGAGATTATTGTTGAGCGACATGAAAAACCCCCGATACACTGTTACTCAATACGTGCCACATAAAAGTGTTTTTGCGAGCTTAAAAATCGCACAAATGCACGCAAAACTGCCGCGCGACTGACCCCTCGAGGCACTTTGAGTGTATTGGCGGGATTTTTTCACGCTCGGGAAAACACTTAAAGAAAGAAAATACACGTAGCACGTATTAAGCGACAGTAAGCTGTATCGGGAGTTTTTCATGTTGCTCTACAATTTTCTCATTGACACTTTTCATCTAATTATATTATTCGAGAAGGCGGATAATTAATCAATACTAATTATCTGATTAGGCGGAATGAAACAAAAGTAGTTTATCTCCAATCGGCGGCAAACAATATTACCTTTGTTTTGTCCAGCAATGTGGAACGTGTATCTTTTTAAACTCTGGCTGAATTTAACTGGGACACGCCGTGTAATGCTTCTATGAATGTGTCACTTTCTTTTTTACAGTGCACAAAAAGAACGTAAGCTGTGTTAGTAAATTACGCTTCCACAAAAACAAAGCGCCCACTCTTACGGTAAGTGTAGAGTCTTAGTAAGCCAGAAAAAAATACAAAACTGAAAGATGGCAGCTCGTTGGGTTGTCATGGATTTCTCACAGCGTCTCCTAAAATCTAGCTTATTCATAATCGGTTAAGAAGGACCCCACATTTCATTCTAGAAAAAAACAAGAACCCTACTTAGCAACCTTCTAGAGTTTTGACATTGTCAAAACGGTGCAGATATACGGAAAAAATACTTAAAACCCCTTGACGTCACACTGAGATTCTCGTGCGAAATCAAAGAAAAAACGTAGTTTAAGTATTAATTTCCGCCACTGTTGTAATCAACCTTTTACCGCCAAGTGAATTAAAATATTGCCTCTAAAAAAGAACTTTACCAATATAAGCTGATTTATGGCTGCTTTAAAAACGAGCCTAATCCCATAAACTTGCGCGTGCTAAGTGTCAAATAGAATCTGCACATACAACCATATTGTGCATGGTCTGTAGAATTTGGTGCCTACGCTTTACACCCTCTAGTACCGTGATATACTGAGAGCTCAAAAACGGGGATTCTTAAAAGGTGACAGGTAATATTGGTTTCAGAAAGAATTATGTGGCCAAGAGCATAAATTTACCATTGTGTTTTACCTGATGTACTGCGTTCAGCAAAAACAGGATAATGGCAAAGAGCTCTGGCCTAATCTGTCATGTTTTCACAAAGGCACGCTAAGAAATTCTCGGTGGTAAAACGGCTTAGGAGCTTCTGGAATTATTATTTTTTCTCATCATACTTTCTGCATTTCCTTTAGGTTGTTCATGCATTTACCATGCCAAGAAATTTGCCGACATTCATTCATTTCGCGCTCGCGTAAGAAAATACGGGCAATGCGTAATTGAGGACTTTTTGATAACGAGTGACGGCAGGTGTGGACAGTTTTCTACTAGTTTTACTAAATGGAACATTAGTTCTGCAATCATTCAGCTGCCATGGAAACGATGGTTTGTACATTGATTTAAAGAATTTTGGTGCTTGTGGCTTCATACGTTCTTGTACCTTTGTTTACTGCGCTTTATTTGCTTATTGGTCTATATTTCCGAGCAATAATAATTTTCTACACACCAAAGGCTACAAGACTCTGCGAACATCAATAATCATTGCATACTGTTGCAGTTATAACCCGATTCTTTGATGAAAATTATTAATATGCGAAGTCAGAAAGCTGTTTCAACACAAGAGGACGATGTTTAGACAACTCCATGCACTAACCTTGCATCCTTTTCATGCTGGCTGAGCAGAGACATGATGGCAGAGTTCCCTTTAGTAATTGTCGAGAAAAAAAAATTCTTTGGGTTTGGACCAATAAGCACGTTGATGGTCTTGCTGCGCTAACAAAAAATGCAGGCGACTGATCCGGACACTGGGAACTTTGGCACAATCAAGTACACATCTCTGAATGGACCCATCGCTGCAAAGTGAGTGGTTCCTGAAATCGTCGATGCAAGTGCACCCATTGAACGTCATGCACAATGCAGATGGGCTGTTTAGCAATTGATTTCAATCTATAATTTCACATTACTGGTCCATTGCTTTAAGAAAGTCCAATTCGCCAAGGTTACCACACGTCGATGAGAATTCAGCATATCTATGTATGCGCAAAAACTTCAATGAGTCCCGCTATCCCAATGCGCACCCATTGGCACCGGCGCAGTGTCACATCTTCCTAGTGACGCAGTTAATAGAGAATCATTGCTCATGAAAAAGCTTAAATATGACACTGCATCCTTGAAGCCTTCCTTTGGGTATTTTCAGCATTTCCTTAGCATAGTGCAAGTAGATCACATGCGTACCTCTCAGCACTGAGTATTCTAAGTTGTGAGTATGTGGGGGGGGACATTTTTATTTACCCATATTGTTGGCCTGTCGGCTGTTAGAGGGTGGGTCAAAGCAGCACTTCAACAATTAGTAGAATATATCGTATTACAATAATGCATATAGCACAAAAACAAAACAAGTCAATAGCAGTATTTCGGGAATTAGTGCAGTACATGACTAAGGCAGTACATGAATAGTGTTTTAATAGGTGAACATACGCGAACAAAGAAGATACATAAGCGAAATATTCTGCAGATACTCCGACCAATATGACTATAATTGCAGTGTTAATAAAAGAGGTTATACACCCTCCCCCTCACAAAAAATAAAAATATTAATAATAAAAAAGAAAAGGGTGTGCAAGTATGCGGGCGTACATCTTTCAATGTTGCTTTAAGTTTTTCTCAAATTCTTCCGCATTGATGCTTTCTCGCATGGACACCGATAATTCATTCCATTCTTTAATGGTTCTTGGGAAGAAGGAAAATTAAATTATGGGGTTTTACGTGCCAAAACCACTTTCTGATTTTGAGGCACGCCGTAGTGGAGGACTCCGGAAATTTCGACCACCTGGGGTTCCTTAACGTGCACCTAAATCTAAGTACACGGGTGTTTTCGCATTTCGCCCCCATCGAAATGCGGCCGCCATGGCCGGGATTCGATCCCGCGACCTCGTGCTCAGCAGCCTAACACCATAGCCACTGAGCAACCACGGCGGGTGGGAAGAAGGAAAATGCGTAAGCGTTAATGTGCTTCTGAGATATTTGAAAAGTATTATATTTGCTTTTCCGTAGTGTTCCACCTTGTCTTGCTATCAAATACTGTTCGCTGTTGATGTTGAATGTGTTTTTTGTGAGAAGAAAAAAGAACTTTAACTGAGCTATGCGCCTTCATTATTGCAGAAGGCTTAACCTGAAGTCTTTTGGGTCCCCTGTGCTGGCCATTGTTGATGCGGCTGTCTGGCCGAATAGCTCTCACGCAGAAAATAAAAACATCACGTGTCCGATGGGGGGATCGAATCTCGGCCTTCCAGCACAACAGCCCGATGCTCTAACCAAAGACCATAACCGCATGCATGTTTCCTTCGCCACAGCGCCAAATAGCCCTTTGAGGCGATTGGCGCGTGCGCCTCGTCTAGTAGCATGTGCGCGCGACAATTTCGATTAGACGTACATTGGTTGTACGGGCTCTCCGCATTAACTTTGTGGCGTTTGATGGCTGAGATGACGTGACCAGTGGCGGTGCTGCGTCACATTTCTCCGCGACTCAGGAAAGTTTGGAGACCACGACAGAAAAGTAGGGAGACCACAAACAATGGAGGTGCACAGAAACAAAGTTCCTGATAATGGTTTATAAAATTTGATGCTGGGAATGAATTAGGCAATATAAGAAAGAGAGCTTGGTGGCGCAACCCACCGCCCCTTTTCAAAGGGCACGCTCATACCATCCATCCATCCATCCATCCATCCATCCATCCATCCATCCATCCATCCATCCATCCATCCATCCATCCATCCATCCATCCATCCATCCATCCATCCATCCATCCATCCATCCATCCATCCATCCATCCATCCATCCATCCATCCATCCATCCATCCATCCATCCATCCATCCATCCATCCATCCATCCATCCATCCATCCATCCATCCATCCATCCATCCATCCATCCATCCATCCATCCATCCATCCATCCATCCATCCATCCATCCATCCATCCATCCATCCATCCATCCATCCATCCATCCATCCATCCATCCATCCATCCATCCATCCATCCATCCATCCATCCATCCATCCATCCATCCATCCATCCATCCATCCATCCATCCATCCATCCATCCATCCATCCATCCATCCATCCATCCATCCATCCATCCATCCATCCATCCATCCATCCATCCATCCATCCATCCATCCATCCATCCATCCATCCATCCATCCATCCATCCATCCATCCATCCATCCATCCATCCATCCATCCATCCATCCATCCATCCATCCAT